>NW_028270168.1:57005420-57343337 GCF_037043375.1 Chiloscyllium plagiosum
AAATAGGGCGAGTGTGGGCAAGGTCAGATATTGGCGGAATTAGAAAACCCGAGTTATAGAGGATGTAAGAGTGCTGAACTCAGGAGAAGTTATTAAAATCTCCAACACAGACATAAATATAACAGAGTGTATGGAGAGTGTTAGCAATCAAACTTCAAGCACACTGGACAAACGAATGACAACGTGAAGAGGAACGGTTAATACAGGACTGAAGGTGTTATATCTGAATGTATGCAGTGGAAGGAATAGAGTAAATGAGCTAGTGACGCAGATCAGAATTGGCAGATATGACGTGACGGGCATCACGGAGACATGACTGCAAGGGTATCAGGATGTGAGCTGGATATTCAAGGATATACATCTTAATGAAAAGATAGGCAGGTGGGCGGAGATGTAGGGTTGCCTTATTGGTAAGAAATAAAACTAAATTAATAGTAAGAAATTGAGTAGGGTCAGATGATGGGGAATCTGTGTGGGTAGAATTGAGGTATCGAAAAAGTGAAAAAAACATAACTGGAGGCTTGTACAGGCCTCCAAACAGTAGTCAGGAGCTGGGGCACAAGATCCACCAGAAGAGAGCAAAGATGTGTAGGAAAGGCAAAGTTAGAGTGATCATGGGGATGTTAAAAAGAAAGTTTGTTGAGAGTGAGGACGGGCTCAGCCCGTTGGAGGATGGTGGTGGTGTTTGGGTGCAGTTAAGGCCTTTGTTCCAGGAAGAGCAGAGAGTCCTGAGACCATCATAATGGGGGTGGGGGTTGGGGAGGGATATTGGTGGATGTATAATGGGATGGTACGACCATGGGGAAGAGGAGGTCGATGGAATCTGCAAAATGGAAATTCTGAAAGTGGTATAAAGTGTCAGATGAATCACGGATGAAGATGGGCAAAGACTGGACCAGGAGGGATTACTGAGTCAAAGTAGGAAGAGATGAGTTGTTTGTAGCAGGTGCAGACTGAAGCAATGCGGCTTCCTGGGCCACCCTGTTTGTGGATATATGGAGGAGATGGAAACGAACTGTGCTATCAGAGGGTCATCAGCTTTGGGCCATTGGCTGGGGTTGGGAGGGCAGTGTGGGGGTGGGGGAGGGCATCACCAGGAGAAATTAGATCAATTATCGCAGTTGATACAATGGCCTGATGTGCGATGGTGGGGGTCATGGTCTAAGACTTGTTATACGTTTTTTCTATCACTTGATTCTTGTTCAGATTGTGCAGCTATCCTGAATTTCTGTAACTCCATCAAGTGCAGACGACATCTATTTTCTCGCCTAGTGCGTGCCTCAATGTTTCTTTTTTTTTTTGCAATACGTGCAACAATGGGCGTTTGTTCTAATAATTTGCTTCCAATTCAAGGAAAACGTGAGAATATTATTTGAACTCGGAAAGTCTGTCCATTGCGTGCAATTTAATTGAATCTTTACCCTCATCACACTCACTCTTTCAAACAAAAAATGAATGAAACCGTAAATTCCGCAGATATTTTTCAGCTCTGATGATCGTTGGGAATGTTACAAAGGACATACTTCAGTGTCACGGAAAATACAAATGTTCCAGTGCAAAGTGCTAAATCCTAGTCCATCCTAAATTATTCACAAGCTTTATAAATAAAATATGCAGAGGTGGCAGAGCGTAGGTAAAAGGAGAGTTCAGCGCTGTGTTCAAAATGCTATTTCCGACTCCCTCAGAAAAGACCTTAACTACATCACTGTAAATTCCCCAAAATAAGAACAGCAAGAGACTGTCCCACTATTTCCATCGCTGTGAGCATCGTGTGGTGAGGAATACAAGTTCCAAGGTCACATAGCATCCTGGCTTGAATCAATATCATTGTCCATTCACTGTCACTTGTTCATAATCCTGTGGCTCTCTTTGAAACATAACAGTTAGTGTCCCTGCACCACGAGGATCACTGGGGCTTACTATTCTGAATGGAAATTAGACACAGGCAATAAATGTTGGTCTTGCTAACGTAATTCACCTTACAAGAGCAACTGACAGGAATCTGCTCTATTAAAGGCATCCATTCTAACCTATCTGATTTCTAACGCAGTTTTAATGAGGCTTTAACTTTGACCTAAGCATCTGATCTTTCTGTAACTCCATGAAACTTCCACAAGTGCTTTCGCAGTGCTGATTAAAAATCACAAGTTGTGCTCATCATTCTGAAAGGGAGAGCCTTTGTCCGCTTGAGAATGCGTTCATTATTTGTCAGTATCTAAAGGCAATAGCAACGTAGAAACTAAGATTAGGAGTAAGTGATTGGACAACTTGAACCAAGTCTGCCATGTGATAAGATCATGAATGCTCTGACTGTGGCCAGAAACACACATTCCTGCTATGCCCTATAACTTTAATTCATAAATTATAGCCGATAAACTGACTGTGTCTTAAGAATATTCAATGTCTTACCTTGCATCCCTCTCTGGGAGGGAAGTTCCCACAGACGCAGATCACTTTGAGATGGTTAACACAATCACCAACTCCTTCACTGGGATATTCTCCAGTTTCCAGGAGTCCATCCATTTCTGGAAATCACTCGCACAAATTGAAATATTGTTTCAGCATTCACCTTGAATAGACTACTCAGAATATTATGGGTTCAAATGGGATCATGCGTCATTTGCCTAAACTCCAACTGATCCAAGGCCAATCTGACTTTGTTTCCTCCGGAGATAAATGCTCTTCACAGGAATCAGTTGTGTAAATCTTCTCTGGACTGCTTTTCATGTCATTGGGCCCTCAGCTCTCCTGAAGTAGTCTCACCGTTCCCTGCAAAACTGTAGGAAATCTTCCCTACTCCTCAATGTATTGTCTTCAAAAGGTTTGAAGATTTATATTGCCTCCCTATGCTGTGCACGCAATGTGTTTTTTTTGCGATCCAGTTGCCTGATTCCTCTGTTCCTCAGCTTTGCAATCTCTCCATTGGATTAATACACTGTTTTTCCATTCAAACCTCCAATCTATTCAAACACAGACACATTTTTCCTGCTATGCCCCAAATACCAATATATCATTCATTTTACACACTTTGAACTCTGTATAATATTATGAAGTGTAGGTCAACATCCATTTAATAATTAAAAGCAATGCATCCAGCGAAGATCTCCTCACCTTATAATATGGTAAGGGAGTGTGACAAGTGATGTAACCCACCTTCTTTAGGACACCCAGTTTGTTATAAAGAAGTGGTTCAATGAAATGGAATCCTTTCACGCTTTCTGTAATTAACAATTACTATTTTCCTGTCTAGGGGTGAAACCGGGCTCAGGGGCTAGCACTGCTGCCTCACAACGCTAAAGACCCAAGTTCGATTCCAGCCTCTATGTTTAGTTATCACATTCTACACGTGTCTGGGTGGGCTTCAAACACGTGCTCCTGTTTCCTCTCACAATCCAAAGATGTGCAGGTTACTTGAATTGGGCATGCTAAGTTGGCCATAGTGTTCACGGTTGTGTAAGTTAGGTGCATTAGTCAGGGGTAAATATAGTTAACCTATAGTTCATAGGGTAGAGGAATGCATCTAAATGGTTTACTCTTTGGAGGGTCAGTGTGGTCCTTGTTCGTCTGAAGGGCCTGTTTCTCTACTCTAGGGATTCTATGATTCTAACTTTAACAGTGAACAAACCACCAACAAACTGAACAGTCTCTCTGTAACTAATTACTTATTCTGGAATAAAACAAGATTTTCCTGATATGCGGTTTCACTAATACGGAGTCCACTCATAAATCCATTAGTAGTAAGAACAAAATTAAACTTAGTTTCTCAAAGTTTATCCAGAATGGACTCTCTTGATATTTCTGTATCTTATTCCCTCATCTTTCTCTGTCTGAAATGCCTTCTCAGTTGTTTTCTAGTTTCAAGAATATTTGCTCAGCGTGTTGTGCATCTTTATTGATGGATAGAGCTTTTTAGGCAGAGCATGGAGATTTTTTCTGAGACCCCAATATTTCTTTCACAGATGTCACGTCCCTGTCATAATTTTTCAGAGAGCAGTGGACTCTACCCCTCTGTCCAATTGCCTCTCTGTTATATATATATATCTCCTTGACACAAGAAATTCTTGTTATATGATTGATTTCATATTGTTAATTCTAAAATGGATCCTTAATCTCTAAGTGCCGTTTTAAGTTAATTGGCAGCATTTGAACTGTTGCCTGGGTAAAAATGCTGCTTGGGCCTGATAACTGAACGGGTTTGATCCATTCTGTCAATTTGGGCACCTGCAAACTGTTTACCCACAGACATTTGTTCTTCTGTTTAATCACCGAAAAGCACCTTACCTTTTCAAAGGTCATCATGGCATTGCCCAAAATTTTGCAAGTTCGCCGTTTTTACGCACCAATTGACTGATATGCACACTGATACCTCCACCTCTATAATAATAGTCCGATCAAAAAATCCTGATTACGATTTAAAAAAAAATCTTATTTCAAAACCAGCCAGCTGTCGATTCTTCTCCATATTCCTGTCTTCTTTTCTTATTCTTGGGGATTCTGCTTCCCAGGTCTTTGGCTGATAAAGGTAACTGTAAGAGAGCAGATCTTTATGCTACCAGGCCGGACTTGTTGGCGGATTGCTGCACTTTGCCGCTCTGGCAAACTGTTAAAAATGTTTGATATTTATACCCCAAAAGATTGGATTGTTTCATTGGTTTTAATATTGTCAAAACACTGCAAACTTGATTAGCATTTGGCATTTTGACACATTATTTAAACTGATTGGCTGAATTTGAATTTGAATTTTTCTCATAGCAATCCAGATACAGCTAGCTGTTTAACCAAACATTACATTTTTCATTTTTCCAGTACTCTGGGGAGCCTTTCAACTCTCTTGAAGGTATGGTACACTTAAAAAATCATAACACTGTCCACCCTATCTAACCCTCTGATTATCTTATATAGATAAATTCAAATGAAAACAGCGGCAACTACCTCAGACTTTCCTTCTAAGACCTTCCCTCCAAATCAGGCAACATCCTCGTAAATCTCTTTTGAACCCTTTCCAAACGCTCCATGTTTCTGCAGCAAGCAGAAACATACGCAGTACTCCAAGTGTGGTCACACCTGAGTTTTGTGCACCTGCAGTATGATCGTGTGTCTCCAAAATTCTATCCCTCCTCCAATAAATGCTTTGGTGGTGGGAGGTGGGGTCATGGTCAAGGGGGCAGTAGGAGGAGGTGTCCGCAAGTTGGCATCTAGCTTCAGCGATGTAAAGATCGGTCCGCCAAACTACCACTGCGCCTCCCTTGTCTGCCGGTTTGATGGCGAGGTTGGGGATGGAGCAAAGGGAGTGGAGGGCTGCGCATTGTGAGGGTGAGAGGTTGGAGTGGGTGAGAGGGGTGGACAGATTGAGGCAGTCAATGTCACGGCGGCAGTTGGATATGAAGAGATCGAGGGTGGGTAAGAGGCCAGCATGGGGTGTCCAGGTGAATGGGGTGCGTTGGAGGCGGGAGAAGGGGTCGTCAGAGGGTGGGCGAGAGTCCTGGTTGAAGAAGAAAGCGTGGAGGCGAAGGCGGCCGAAGAAATGCTCGATGTCTAGCCGCGTGTCGAACTCATTGATCCAGGAGCGTCCACACTCAGCACCACACTTTTCAACTCTGGTCTCCAGCATCTGCAGTCCTCACCTTCTCCCTGTTTCCTTCAATTAACAAGGGTTCACTGCCATATTGTTACATTAAGCACAATCAGATTCCCCCACCTCTGGAATTCAATTCTTTCTGTCCATGTTTGACCAAAGGTTGAAATGTGATCAGGAGTTGTTGCTGAGCAGATGCTGCTTCATAACACTGTATGTGAAGCTTTCCTTCACATTTTCATGATTGAGCTGGGGCTCTAATTCACTGGGTTGGCTTGTCCTGCTTTTTTTGCACATCACATGTCAAGTTTCCACTCTCTCAGGTAAAAGCCAGTACTGTGCTTCAGCAGGAACTGCTTGTCTCAGGATACAACAAATACTGGAGTACATGTCATCTGTCCCATTGCTGGAATGTTGTCAGAGCTTCAGCCTTTGTCCGCGAGAGGAGGTCAATTTGGAGCAAGACATCAACATTTCTGTCTGAACATTTGTGCCAATGGATTTAGCCTGATCTTTGCACTGATGTTTTGGCTCTACCATTGTAAATTATTATTGGTGATAAATGTGGAGCCTGCTCCTGCAATGAGTTGTTTAATTGTTCACCATCATTCATAACTGGATAGGGCAGGTCTGTAGGACTTAGATGACGTCAAAGAGTCACAAAGACGTAGAAATGTACAACAAAGAAAAAGACCCTTCGGTTGAACTTGTCCACGCCAACCAGATATGCTAAATGAATATAGTCTGATTTGCCAGCATTAGTCGCACTTCGCTCTAAATGCTTCCTATTCAAATAACCATCCTTTTAAATTCATTTCATTTCAGCTCATTCCATATACGCACCACCATCTGTGTGAAAGATTTGTCCCTTATGTTCCTTTTAAATCTTTCCCCTCTCACTCTAAACCTGTGCCCTCCCAGTTGGGACTTCCCCACCCCGGGGAAAGACCTTGGCTATTTATCCTATCTATGCCCTTTATGACCTTATAAATCTCTATGAGATAACCCCTCAGCCTCCAACTCTCAAGGGAAAATAGTGCCAGCCTATTCAGCCCCTCCCTCTAACTCAAAGCCTCCAAACCTGGCAGCGTCCTTGTAAATCTTTTCTGAACTCTTTCAAGTTTCACAACATCCTTCCTCTCGCAGGGAGACCAGATTTCCAAAAATGTCCTAACCAATGTCCTGGACAGCCGCAACATGACCTCCAAACTTCTACATTCAATTGTTACGATGTTGAAGGCATGTACTGTCCCCTTAACAGAGAGACAATGCTGTTCTCAACTGAGTGCTTCCAATCATCTGCGTATGTGACTAGATGGCAGACCGAGAGTGCATTGGAAAATTGAAAATTTTGGCTGTGAATTCGATACCTGAGTTTTGGTTGCTATTGTGACAACAACTTGAATTTAATTAATTTTGCCCCAGGAAATTAAAAACCAATAAAGTTTGAATATATTGTTTGGCCAACATCAAACCAATGAGATGATCTGATGTTGGGGGTATAAGATTGCAGAATTTTGAAAATTGGTCTGAGAGCAACTACTGGAGAGATAGAAACTCCTGGAGAGCTAATCGCCCTTCGAACATTTTGCACTCAAAGAAATTAGAAAGCACTCTCCATCAAAGGTACCTTTTCGTGAGAAACATACTTGCAGTAAAAAGAATTAAGAAGACCCAGAGAGATCAGCCAGAAGAGTGAAGACACAAAAGAAAACAGAGCCTGTGGTTTTGAAATTAAGTTGATATAATGAAATGTTTTACTAGAACAACATATTGTTATAGATTTGGAGGCAGATAATAAGCAGGGGGCTTTGAGTTGTGAACAGTTATTAAAGAATACATTGAGTTGTGAACAGTTATTAAAGAATACATTGATATTGTTTTCTTAAATAGTGGAATTTTAGTGTTCTCTGTCACTTATATTTGAACAGATTATGAAGCAAAGTGAGTTTTTCTGGTTGTTTGCGTACTAAAGGTCTTCTTCACAATTCTGTCCAGCTGTGACTCCCTTCCAAGGAGCAATGAACCTGCACTCAAAGTCCCTTTGTTCACCAACATTCCTCAGGACCTCACCATTAAGTGTATAAGTCCTGTCCTGATTTGCCTTTCCAAAATGCAGCATTTCACATTTATCTAAATAAAATCCCATCCACCACTCCTCAGCCCATTGCCCCATCCAATTTGTTGTAGAATTACTTAGTTCTGTTTCTCACATCCTAGTCAGGCATGTGGCGAATGTATTGATGAAGACCATGGCTTAGATGTCATTCTTAGCAAGATCAGCCTTCTTTGAGGTGTGTCTGTGTGTGAGTGTACAGGGGTGTGTGAGTGAGTATGTATGTACAGGAGTGCTTGTGTGTATCGCTTGATTTACTGAAACAATCATTTAAGTTAGATTCAATGAGTCAAGAATGCAGTTTGTTTCATTGTATGAAAGCGTTAAGCTTAACACATTGAATGAATGAGAGAAGCTCTACTCATTGAATTAAGTCGGGCAGTTTGATTCATGGAGTGAATGCGTGCTGTTTGACTGAGACAATGTGTGAAGCTTGTGACATTGAATGAATGAGTAACTGTATGCATTTGATTGACAAATGCAGTTTGCTTCATAAACTATATGTGTGCAATTTGTTTGAGTGAATCAATGCGTCAAGAGTAACCCTACTCATTGAATTATCACGTGCAGTGTGTTTCATTGAATGAACGAGTGTCATAGGAATCATTAAATAAGTGAGTTCGGAATGTTCAATTGAAACAAGGAATAAGGTTTGATTCATTGAATCAATGATTGTAGTTTGATTCAATAATTCACTGAATGCAGTTTGTTTCCTTAAATATAAATGGTGAGCTTGACACATTGAATGAATGAGAGAAGCTCTACTCGTTGAATTAAGACCGGCAGTTTGGTTCGTGTATTGAACGTGTGCAGTTTGATAGAGACAATGCATGAAACTTGTGCCATTCAATGAATGGGAGTAGCTCTACTAATTGAATTGGCAAGTGCAGCCTCTTTCATTGAATGAACGTATGCAGTTTGTTTCACTAATAAAGAGAGATAGGGTTGTTCCTTCGAAACAAGGAATAAGGTTTGATTCATTGAATCAACGATTGTAGTTTGACTCAATGATTCAATGAATGCAGTTTGTTTTATTAAATGAAAAGGTGAGCTTGACACATTGAATGAATGAGAGAAGCTCCACTCATTGAATGAAGACGGGCAGTTTGGTTCATGTAGTAAACGTGTGCAGTTTGATGGAGACATTGCCTGAAACTTGTGCCATTGAATGAATGAGAGTAGCTCTACTCATTGAATTGAGAGATGGAAATGTGTTGCTGGAAAAGCGCAGCAGGTCAGGCAGCATTTAGGGAACAGGAGAATCGACGTTTCGGGCATTAGCCCTTCGAAGGGCTAATGCCCGAAACGTCGATTCTCCTGTTCCCTAGATGCTGCCTGACCTGCTGCGCTTTTCCAGCAACACATTTCCATCTCTGATCTCCAGCATCTGCAGACCTCACTTTCTCCTACTCATTGAATTGACAAGTGCAGCCTGTTTCATTGAATGAACGTGTGCAGTTTCTTTCACTAAATAAGCATGTTAAGTTTGTTTCATTGAAACATTGAATAACGTTTGATTCACTGAAACAATCATTAAAGTTAGATTCAATGAATCAAGAATGCAGTCTGTTTCATTGATTCATATTTCAATCATTAATTCAAAGAAACAAATGTAATTGATTGATTACAGTTTCATTGAACCAATCATTAAAGTTTGATTCAATGAATGCAGTTTGTTTCATTGAATAAAAGCGTTAAGCTTGACACATTGACTGAATGAGAGTCGCTCTACTCACTGAATTTACAAGTACAACCTCTTTCATTGTTTGAACGTGAGCAGTTTCGTTCACTCCATAAAGCGTGTTAAGTTTGTTTAATTGAAACATTGAATAACGTTTGATTTACTTGATCGAGCATTAAAGTTTGATTCAATGAATCAAGAATGCAGTTTGTTTCATTGAATGAAAGCGTTAAGCTTGACACATTGACTGAATTAGAGAAGCTCTACTTATTGACTTAACCCGTGCAGTTTGCTTCATGAAGTGAATGTGTGCAGTTTGATATTTCAAGAATGTGTGAAGCTTGTTACATTGAATGAATGAGTAGCTGTATTCATTGATTTGACAAATGCTGTTTGCTTCATGAACCAAATGTGTGCAATTTGATTGATTGCATCAGTGCGTTAAGCTTGAAGCATTGAACGAAAGAGAGTACCTCTAACTCTTTGAATTGACAAGTGCAGCCTCTTTCATTGAATGAACGTGTGCATTTCATTCACTAAATAAGCGTGTTACGTTTGTTTCATTGAAAAATTGAATAACGTTTGATTCATTGAAACAATCATTAAAGTTTGATTCAATGATTCAACGAATGCCGAGAATAGTCCTGGACAGTCCAGGCACTCTTTCCCTCACTCTCTTCTTCCATACTCTCCCTGGAGTTCTACACAGGGGTTAACTCTAAACTCCCCCTTCCCCAGATAATCTCTCCAACATTGCCCTGTACAGGGCTCAGGTGGAACTGTCAAAAAGCTGTGTGTGTGTCTGTTTGTCTGTTTGGAGACTTACCCGACAAAGGCAGCTGCAGGGTACTGTTGGTGTACAGTCCGGCTCCCCTGGAGGAGAGAGTGGGGTGTGAGGGCAGATGGGGGAGTGGGTCAGATGAGGGGGCAGTGATGCGGATGGGGGTCAGGTGGTGGGTGGACATGGATGGGGTTGCGGGTTGGGGCTGTGGGGTTCAGGGCAGGTGGGGGCGGATGCGGTGGGGTTTTGGACGGGATTGGGGTGGGCAGGGCAAGAACAGGGGGGCGGTCTTGCACAGGATTGTGAGCAGACGGGTTGTGGCTCCAAAGGAGATCGAGGTTAAGTCTCCTGCAAAAGATAACACCACTGTTGACTCTCAAGGTCTGTTCACCATCTGTGTAATGGAATATTCCTCTACCTGGATGGGTACAGTTCCAGCAACACTCAAGAAGCTTGACGAAGCCACCCCCTTGATTGCCACCCTATCCACAAATATTCACTCCCTGCCCCACTGATGCTCAGAAGCAGAAGTGTGGACCATTGATAAGATGCGCTGCACAAATTTACGAAGGATCTGAAGAAAGTACATTCCAAACACATGACAACTAACAGGGAAGGCAGATGAATGGGAAGATTATACATGGGACCAGCGATCAAACTTGGTTAAATGAAAAATGTGTTCACTAGGTATATCTAAATGTAAAGTGTTAACCTGGTGAAACTACAACAAATAAATACTTGAATGTAAGGAACCATACAAAGCAACAGGTAGACAGGGTTAAGGGATTCCACAACCTATGGATCAGACATAAAGTCTGCAAACCTGTCACCTCCATCACGAATGGCTGTGTGCAATTTAACAAATCACTGTTTTCACTTGAATGTTGAGGTTGAGGGGTGATCTGATGTAAGTTTATAAATTATGAAGGCATGGATAGAATAGCTAGTCAGAGTCTTTACCCCAGGGTAGAAATGTCAACTATGGAGGGATAAAGACTTAGGGTGTTATGGACCAGACCAGATTCCCCCAAAGTATGATAAGATTATTTGATTTGATTGGATTTATTATTGTCACGTGTACCAAGATCCAGTGAAAAGCATTGTTTTGTGTGCTATCCAGTACTTGCTATCAAGTTTATATCGTATTACAGTTAGACAAAAAGGTGCAGATAAAAGATCAACTCTGAAATATGAGATGTCCATTCCTAAATCTTTTAACAGCAGGAAATAAGCGGTCTTGAATGTTTTGTGTGTTCTTTCCAATAGAAGAGATTAGATTAGATTACTTACAATGTGGAAACAGGCCCTTCAGCCCAACAAGTCCACACCAACCCACCGAAGTGCAACCCACCCAAACCCATTCACCTACATTTGTCCGTTCAACTAACACAACGGGCAATTTAGCATGGCCAATTCATCTAACCTGCACATTTTTGGGTTGTGGAAGGAAACCTGAGTATCCGGAGGAAACCCATGCAGACACGGGGCGAATGTGAAAACTCCACACAGAAAGTCGTCTGAGGCGGGAATGGAACCCGGATCTCTGGTTTTGTGAGGCAGCAGTGCTAACCACTGTGCTACTGTGCCACCATGTCGCCCCAAGAGTGTCAAAGAGATTATAATCAGGGTGGGTCGGGACTTTGATTACGTTGGCTGATTTCTGAATGCAGCAGAAAATGTAGATGGAGTCAATGGATGGAAAATTGTTTGTATTCACGACTGTAACTTCATGCAGTCTTGGGCAGAGCAGTTGCCATACCAAGTATGATGCATCTTGATTGGATGGTGCTTTTATATAAATTGATAAGAGTTATTGTGGACTTGCCAAATTTCCCTAGCCTTCTGAGGAAGGAAAAGAAATAGAAGTGTTCTTCCTATAGTGTGGTGTTCAACTGTACCAATTGTGGTCAATTACAGTAGTTTCTCCTTACTCTTTTATTCGATGCCTTGAATAATAAATACAAGTATTCCATCTGCCTTCTTAATCATTTTACCTATCTGCGCTGAACCTTCAGTTATCTATGGAATTTTGTACCAAATTACTCATTGTCAGCCTTAATGACCTCTCACATTATAACATCTCACTCCATTCCAAGGTGAATTCTATTTATCATTGTTCTGCAGAGCTGACCAGTCTGTTGGTATTCTCCTTCAACCCTCCACCACCATCCTCCGTCTTCAACCTTTGAGCCAGTTCTGTATCCAAATGACTAGTTCTCCCTCTATTCCATGAGATCAAACCTTGCTAATCAGTCTCCCATTGGGAACCTTGTCGAACGTCTTACTGTTCTGCCCTCATCAATCTTCTTTGTTACTTCTCCAAAAAATGTAATCAAGTTTGTGAGACATGATTTCCCACGCACAAAGCCATGTTGACTATCCAGATTCAGCCCTTGCCTTTACAAATACAGGTATATCCTGTCCCTCAGGATTCCCTCCAACAAATTGCCCACCACCGAGTTCAGGCTCACCGGTCTATACCTGGCTTGTCTTTACCGCCCTTCTTAAACAGTGACACCACATTTGCCAACCTCCAGTCTTCCGGCACCTCACCTGTGATTATCGATGATTCAAATATCTCAGCAATAGGCCCAGCAATCACTTCACTAGCAGAGAACTCTCACAGAGTTCCCGAGTACACCTGATCAGGTCCTGGGGGTTTATCCACCTTTAACCAGTTCAAGACATCCAGCACTTCCTGTAATCTGGACATTTTTCAAGATGTCACCATCTATTTCCCTACAGTCTATATCTTCCATATCCTTTTCCAGAGTAAATACTGATGCAAAATATTCATTTAGTATCTCCCCCATTTTCTGTGGCTCCACACAAAGGCCGCCTTACTGATCTTTGGTTAGAGTCGTTCTTGGTTAGAGCTCCCGCTTTTCCCGCTGCCGGAACAGAAATGGAGGGCTCTGCCAGTCGAGGTAATTAAGGTTTTTTGAAACCTTATAAAGCAATGATTCACCTTCCCTGTCGGCCCCCTAATCGATGCTCCCGCTCTTCCTGCTGCGAATCTGTGGACTCTTGTTTCGATGAAGGGTGGGAGAGAGGCCCTAAATAGCAATCACTTGCCTTCCTAACAGCTCCGACCTGACTTCCACCCAGCTCCAGCCGCTCTCTGCTAGAAAAAAACATATAGGCCAGATGGCAGAGGTAGTTTCTTTACTCAGATTGTAGTGGTGTGGAACACCCTGGCTGCAACAGTAGGAGACTCACCAACTTTCAGGGAGTTTACATTGTCATTGGATAAACATATCGTGGCATAGTGTAAGTTGAATGTGTTTCAGTTTGGCTTCACAGTTCGGCGCAACATCGAGGGTCGAAGGGACTCTTCTGTGCTGTAATGGTCTATGCTCTAATTCCAGATAAACTGGCGATTTTGGAAAATACTTGGAAAGGAGTAGGAGCTTGTCACTTGCATTCCTTTATTTTCTAACATCACCATGCTTTACAAAATTTGTTTAAAACATAACAGCTGGTGAGCATCTAGTAATCAGTTATATTCCAACATAGCAGTTGCTGGCATGTTTAGACAGTTATGTATAATTTAACATTATTCTGTCAAGACAAAAAGAACAAGTACTTCATCAAAACACATTAAGGATGGTTGAACCGGGTGTTGCATTATGAATGCAGCATGTGGGTGCTCTTGGACTCCAGTCTGATCCTGTAAGGACACATCTGCATTAGGGACTGGTGACCAGAAGAACTTCAGTGCAGGGTTTATGAACTGGAGTTGCAGGTGCAGATTCTGTGACACATCACGATTGTAGTAAGTATCTGGATTCTATGAGGGAGCCATAGAATCGTTTAGCATCCCTTTGGAGATCTGAGTTGGTCCGCGATCTAGGATAAGTGAATGTGACACTAAATGAGGGAAGTAAGAGGGACGTAAGATGACAGAAGGCCCAGCAGGTGCAAACCTTTGACAGGTTTCTAGTTACTTCAACTTGTTTAAATGAGTGAGAGCTGCAGGGGGTTGAAAATACATCTCAGCCTGATCTCCCAACCACTACCCATTTCAAGTCCCCTTCCCAGTCCCTCTCCAACATGTCCATCCTTGGCCTCCTCCATTGCCACAGTGAATCACACTATAATTGGACGAACAACACCTCGTCATCCCGCCTAGGCAGCTGCAGCCCGGAGGACTCAATATTGAGTTATCCAATTTCAAATAGCATTCCCACCCATCCTCTGGCTCCCTTCCCAGTCCCTCTTCCTCTCTTCCATTCCTCTGACCCTTCCTTCCAGCTAACAACCGGATTCATTACTCCCATCGAGCAACCAGGTTGTACTGTCCACCTATCCGTACCTCGCCAAAGCGCCCTCTCCCGACCCAAAACTGTCCTCCATGTAGTCCCTTAAATGCAGTTCCCCTTACCCCCACCCTCCGTCCTGAAGAAGGGTTACACCCAAAAAGTTGACTCCTCCACCTCTTAGAGCTGGCCTGCTGTGTTCTTCTGGTCTCCTGCTTGTTTACTGAAAATACTGAAATTGATATTGTAGTTCAAGAAGCCATTCAAAATATGGCTAGTGGATGTAGGGAGGGGTAATAAAAAAGAAAATGTTAATATAATCTGACTTTGAACCACTGTAATAAGGATTGTCAGCGCTGTCTTCAGCAAAGAAGTAGCAATCAGCGAAGCTATTTTGCCTACCAGGTACCAGAACTTGAGTTACCTGCTCAGGGTTGAAAAGGAAATTGAAAAAGAAGGAATGGGGGTTTGGACTGACTCATAGTGATCCATGCAGATACTAATGAAAGGTTGCGACCTGATGCATGACTCCCCTCCTCCTCTGATGCTGTTTGACCTACTGTGCTCTTTCCAGCTCCCCAGCTTTTCTGTATAGGTAACAATAACACAGGCAGGATGAATAAAGAGTTTCTGTGTTTGTCAGTATAATGATCAAGGCACCAAATTAAGAAGTGAAACCTGAAAATAATAATAATAATTTAGCTAAACAACGTAAAAGTTGTGAGCAGAGTGATTCAGTAAGACAGTGAGTTTTTCCACAAAAATTGGCACAAGCTGTAAAATTTGGGATGATGAAATAAATCAAGGAGAGAGGGTAAGGTGATAGAGAAAGTTATAAGCATGAGAAATGGTTAACAAATTATGCCAGGAAGAGATTTCAAAGACATCTCAAAGATAACTACTAGACTACTCCAACCCCTGAGCATCATGGTAGCACACAATCTACCAACACACTGAAACAGATACCAATGTACCAACAAAATGAATGTCATGTAAAAAAATACCCTGCAGGGTACTATTTTAACGCATTAAAGTAATCAAACAAATTGCACACATTTAGTTCATGAAGCAAACTGCATTTGTCAATCAAATGCATGCAGTTACTCATTCATTCAATGAGTCAAGCTTCACACATTGTCTCAGTCAAACTGCACAGCTTCTCTCCATGAACCAAACTGCCCGTCTACATTCAATGAGTAGAGCTTGTCTCATTCATTCAATGTGTCAAGCTTAACGCTTTCATACAATGAAACAAACTGCATTCTTGATTCATTGAATCTAACTTTACTGATTGTTTCAGTGAATCCAGCTTGATTCAATGTTTCAATGAAACAAACTCAACACGCTTATTTAGTGAAAGAAATTGCACATGTTCACGCCATGCACCAAACTGCATGTGTTAATTCAATGAGCAGAGCTTCTCTTAATCATTCAATGTGTCAAGTTTAACGCTTTCATACAATGAAACAAACTGCATTCTTGATTCATTGAATCAAACTTTAATGATTGATTCAGTGAATCAAACGATATCCAATGTTTCAATGAAACAAACATAACATGCTTATTTTAGTGAATGAAACTGCACACGTTCATTCAATGCAAAAGGCTGCACTTGTCAATTCAATGAGTAGAGCTACTTGCATACATTCAATGGCACAATTTACACGCATTGTCTCTATCAAACTATAAACGTTCTCTACATGGACCAAACTGCCCGTCTTAATTCAATGAGAGGAGCTTCTTACAATCATTCAATGTGTCAAGCTTAACGCTTTCCTTCAATGAAACAAACTGCATTCATTGAATCATTGAATCAAACTACAATCATTGATTCAATGAATCAAACCTTATTCCTTGTTTCAATCGAACAAACCATCTCACTTATTTAGTGAATCCTACTACAGTCGGTCATTCAATGAAACAGACTACACAATATACACGCATTGAAACAATCAAACAAATTGCACACGTTTAGTTCATGAAGCAAACTGCATTTGTCAATTCAATGAATACAGCAACTCATTCATACAATATCACAAGCTTCACACATTGTCTCATTCAAACTGCACACATTCACTCCATGAATCAAACTGCGCGTGTTAATTCAATGAGTAGAGCTTGTATCATTCATTCAATGTGTCAAGCTTCACGCTTTCATACAATGAAACAAACTGCATGCTTGATTCATTGAATCTAACTTGACTGATTGTTTCAGTGAAATCAGCGTGATTCAATGTTTGAATGAAACATACTCAACACGCTTAATTAGTGAAAGAATTTGCACATGTTCACTCCATGCACCAAACTGCACGTGTTAATTCAATGAGTAGAGCTTCTCTCTTTCATTCAATGTGTCAAGCTCACCATTTATAGTTAAGGAAACAAACTGCATTCAGTGAATCATTGAATCAAACTATAATCATTGATTCAATGAATCAAACCTTATTCCTTGTTTCAATCGAACTAACACAACTCACTTATTTAATGATTCCTACGACACTCGTTCATTAAATGAAACACATTGCACGTGATAATTCAATGAATAGAGGTACTCTTTTAACGCATTGAAGCAATCAAACAAATTGCACACATTTAGTTCATGAAGCAAACTGCATTTGTCAATCAAATGCATGCAGTTACTCATTCATTCAATGAGTCAAGATTGACACATTGTCTCAATCAAACTGCACGCATACACTCCATGAACCAAACTGCCCGTCTACATTCAATGAGTAGAGCTTGTCTCATTCATTCAATGTGTCAAGCTTAACGCTTTCATACAATGAAACAAACTGCATGCTTGATTCATTGAATCTAACGTTAATGATTGTTTCAGTGAATCAAGCGTGATTCAATGTTTCAATGAAACAACCTTAACACGCCTATTTAGTGAAAGAAACTGCACACGTTAATTCAAAGAAAGAGGCTACCCTTGTCAATTCAATGAGTGCAGCGACTCTCATTCTCTCAATGTGCCAAGCTTAACGCTTTCATTCAATGTACCAAACTGCATTCATTGAATCAAACTACAATCATTGATTCAATGAATCCAACCTTATTCCTTGTTTCAATGGAACAAACCTATCACCCTTATTTAGTGAAAGTGACTGCACACGTACATTCAATGAAACAGGCTGCACTTGTCAATTCAATGAGTAGAGCTACTCTCAATCATTCAATGGCACAAGTTTCACGCATTGTCTTCATCAAACAGTATATGTTCACGACATCAACCAAACCGCCTGTCTTAATACAATGAGAAGAGCTTCTCTCATTCATTCAATGTGTCAAGCTTAACGCTTTCATTCATAGAAACAAACTGCGCTCTTGATTCATTGAATCTAACTTTAATGATTGATTCAGTGAATCAAACGTTATTCAATATTCAATTAAACAAACTAAACACGCTTATTTAAGCGAATGAAACTGCAAACGTTCATTCAATGAAAGAGTCTGCACTTGTCAATTCAAAGAGTTAGAGGTACTCTGATTCGTTCAATGCTTCAACGCATTGATGCAATCAATCAAATTGCACACATTTGGTTCATGAAGCAAACAGCATTTGTCGATTCAATGAATACAGCTACTCTCATTCACTCAATGAAACAAGCTTCACACATTGTCTCAATCAATCTGCACACATGAATGAAACTGCTCGTGTTAATTGAAAGACATAGCTTTTCTCATTCATTCAATGTATCAAGCACAACGCTTCCATTCAATTATACAAACTGCCTTCATCGAATCATTGAATCTAACTACGATTATTCCTTGTTTCAATGGAACAAACGTAACTCACTTATTTAGTGAATCCTCCTGCACTCATTCATTCAATGAAACAGACTACACATGATAATTCGATGAGTAGAGATTCTCTCAACCGTTCAAAGCTACAAGCTTAACGCATTGATTCAATCAAACTGCATACGTTTAGTCCATGAAACAAACTGCATTTGTTAATTCAATGAGTAGAGCTTCTCTCATCCATTCACTGTGTCAATCTCACCGTTTTCATTTAATGAAACAAGCTGCATTCATTGAATCATTGAATCAAACTACAATCATTGATTCAATGAATCAAATCTTATATCTTGTTTCACTTGAACAAACTATCTCACTTATTTAGTGAATCCTACTACACTCGGTCATTCAATGAAACAGATTAAACATGATAATTCAATGAGTTAGACGTATTCTCATTCGTTCAATGCCACAAGCTGAACGCATTGATTCAATCAAACAAATTGCACACGTTTAGTTCATGAATCAAACTGCATATGTCAATTCCATGAATACTGCAACTCATTCATACAATATCACAAGCTTCATACATTGTCTCAATCAATCTGCACACATTCACTCCATGAATCAAACTGCTCGTGTTAATTCAAAGAGACAGTTTTTCTCATCATTCAATGTTCCAAACTCAACGCTTCCATTCAATTATACAAATTGCATTCATTGAATCATTGAATCTAACTACGATTATTCCTTGTTTCAATGGAACAAACGTAACTCACTTATTTAGTGAATCCTCCTGCACTCATTCATTCAATGAAACAGACTACACATGATAATTCAATGAGTAGAGATTCTCTCAACCGTTCAAAGCTACTAGCTTAACGCATTGATTCAATCAAACAAACTGCATACATTTAGTCCATGAAACAAACTGAATGTGTTAATTCAGTGAGTAGAGCTTCTCTCATCCATTCAATGTGTCAATCTCACCGTTTTCATCTAAGGAAACAAACTGAATATCATTGAATCAAACTACAATCATTGATTCAATAAATCAAACCGTATTCCTTGTTTCAATCGAACAAACCATTTCACTCATTTAGTGAATCCTACGACACTCGGTCATTCAATGCATTTGTTAATTCAATGAGTAGAGCTTCTCTCATTCATTCACTGTGTCAATCTCTCCGTTTTCATTGAATGAAACAAGCTGCATTCATTGAATCATTGAATCAAACTACAATCATTGATAATTCAATGATAATTCAATGAGTAGACGAATTCTCATTCGTTCAATGCCACAAGCTGAACGCATTGATTCAATCAAACAAATTGCACACGTTTAGTTCATGAAGCAAACTGCATTTGTCAATTCAATGAATACTGCAACTCATTCATACAATATCACAAGCTTCATACATTGTCTCAATCAATCTGCACACATTCACTCCATGAATCAAACTGCTCGTGTTAATTCAAAGAGACAGTTTTTCGCATCATTCAATCATGCAATATCACAAGCTTCACACATTGTCTCATTCAAACTGCACACATTCACTCCATGAACCAAACTGCCCGTCTTAATTCAATTAGTAGAGCTTGTATCATTCATTCAATGTGTCAAGCTTCACGCTTTCATACAATGAAACAAACTGCATGCTTGATTCATTGAATCTAACTTTAATGATTGTTTCAGTGAATCAAGCGTGATTCAATGTTTCAATGAAACAATCTTAACACGCAATTTAGTGAATGAAACTGCAGAAGTTAATTCAATGAAAGAGGCTGCACTTGTCAATTCAATGAGTAGAGGTACTCTCATTCATTCAGACAAGTTGTGATTGTCTCTATCAATCTGCACACGTTCAATTCATGAACCAAACTGCCCGTCTTAATTGAATGAGTAGAGTTTCTCTCATTCATTCAATGTGTCAAGCTCACCATTTATATTTAAGGAAACAAACTGCATTCAGTGAATCATTGAATCAAACTACAATCAGTGATTCAATGAATCAACCCTTATTCCTTGTTTCAATAGAACTAACATAACTCACTTATTTAATGATTCCTCACTTATTTAATGACTACACTCGTTCATTAAATGAAACACACTGCACGTGATAATTCAATGAATAGAGGTACTCATTTAACGCATTAAAGCAATCAAACAAATTGCACACATTTAGTTCATGAAGCAAACTGCATTTGTCAATCAAATGCATGCAGTTACTCATTCATTCAATGAGTCAAGCTTCACACATTGTCTCAGTAAAACTGCACAGATTCACTCCATGAACCAAACTGCCCGTCTACATTCAATGAGTAGAGCTTGTCTCATTTATTCAATGTGTCAAGCTTCACGCTTTCATAGAATGACATAAACTGCATGCTTGATTCATTGAATCTAACTTTAATGATTGTTTCAGTGAATCAAGCGTGATTCAATGTTTCAATGAAACAACCTTAACACGCCTATTTAGTGAAAGAAACTGCACACCTTAAATCAATGAAAGATTGATTCAATGAGTGCAGCGACTCTCATTCTCTCAATGTGCCAAGCTTAAGGCTTTCATTCAATGTGCCAAACTGCATTCATTGAATCAAACTACAATCATTGGTTCAATGAATCCAACCTTATTCCTTGTTTCAATGGAACAAATCTATCACCCTTATTTAGTGAAAGTGACTGCACACGCACATTCAATGAAACAGGCTGCACTTGTCAATTCAATGTGTAGAGCGATTCTTATTCAGTTTTTGTGTCAAGCTTAACGCTTTCATTCAATGAAACAAACTGCATTCATTGAATCAAACTACAATCATTAATTCAATGAATCAAATCTTATTCCTTGTTTCATTGGTACCAACCTACCACCCTTATTTAATGAAAGAGACTGCACACGTACATTCAATTAAAGAGGCTGCACTTGTCAATTCAATGAGTAGAGCTACTCTCAATCATTCAATGGCACAAGTGTCACGCATTGTCTTCATCAAACAGTATAAGTTCACGACATCAACCAAACTGCCTGTCTTAATACAATGAGAAGAGCTTCTCTCATTCATTCAATGTGTCAAGCTTAACGCTTTCATACAATGTTACAATGTGCATCCTCGATTCATTGAATCAAACTTTAATGATTGATTCAGTGAATCAAACGATATCCAATGTTTCAATGAAACAAATATAACATGCTTATTTTAGTGAATGTTGAAACTTTATTGCTGGAACAGCACAGCAGGTCAGGCAGCATCCAGGGAACAGGAGACTCGACGTTTCGGGCACAGGCCCTTCTTCAGGAATGAGCAGAGAGTGTTCAGCAGGAGAAGATAAAAGGCAGGGAGGAGGGACTTGGAGGAGGGGCGTTGGAAATGTGATAGGTGGAAAGAGGTCAAGGTGAGGATGATAGGTCGGAGTAGGATGGAGGCGGAGAGGTCACGAAGAAGACTGCAGGTCAGGAAGGCGGTGCCGGGCTGGAGGGATCCGGCTGAGACAAGGTGGGGAGAGGGGGGATGAAGAAACTGGTGAAGTCCAAGTTCATCCCCTGCGGTTGGAGGGTTCCCAGTCGGAAGATAAGACGCTCCTCCTCCGACCGTCGGGTTGTTGTGGTTTGGCGGTGGATGAGTCCAATGACCTGCATATCCTTGGTGGAGTGGGAGGGGGAGTTGAAATGCTGTGCTACAGGTTGGTTGGGTTGGTTCGTCCGGGTGGCCCAGAGGTGCTCTCTGAATCGCTCCGCAAGTAGGCGGCCTGTCTCCCCAATATAGAGGAGGCCACACCGGCTGCAGCAGATGCACCTGCACCTCCACCCACATCATCTACTGCATCCGCTGCAGCCGGTGTGGCCTCCTCTATATTGGGGAGACAGGCCGCCTACTTGCGGAGCGATTCAGAGAGCACCTCTGGGCCACCCGGACGAACCAACCCAACCAACCTGTAGCACAGCATTTCAACTCCCCCTCCCACTCCACCGAGGATATGCAGGTCATTGGACTCATCCACCGCCAAACCACAACAACCCGACGGTCGGAGGAGGAGCGTCTTATCTTCCGACTGGGAACCCTCCAACCGCAGGGGATGAACTTGGACTTCACCAGTTTCTTCATCCCCCCTCCCCCCACCTTGTCTCAGCCGGATCCCTCCAGCCTGGCACCGCCTTCCTGACCTGCAGTCTTCTTCGTGACCTCTCCGCCTCCATCCTACTCCGACCTATCACCCTCACCTTGACCTCTTTCCACCTATCACATTTCCAACGCCCCTCCTCCAAGTCCCTCCTCCCTACCTTTTTTCTTCTCCTGCTGAACACTCTCTGCTCATTCCTGAAGAAGGGCCTGTGCCCGAAACGTCGAGTCTCCTGTTCCCTGGATGCTGCCTGACCTGCTGTGCTGTTCCAGCAATAAAGTTTCAACTTTGATCTCCAGCATCTGCAGACCTCACTTTCTCCTATTTTAGTGAATGAAACTGCACACGTTCATTCAATGCAAAAGGCTGAACTTGTCAATTCAATGAGTAGAGCTACTTGCATTCATTGAATGGCACAAGTTTCACGCATTGTCTCTATCAAACTACAAACGTTCTCTACATGAACCAAACTGCCCATCTTAATTCAATGAAAGGAGCTTCTTACAATCATTCAATGTGTCAAGCTTAACGCTTTCCTTCAATGAAACAAACTGCATTCATTGAATCATTGAATCAAACTACAATCATTGATTCAATGAATCAAACCTTATTCCTTGTTTCAATCGAACAAACCTAACTCACTTATTTAATGATTCCTACGACATTCATTCATTCATTGAAACACACTGCACATGATAATTCAAAGAGCAGAGGTTCTCTTAACGCATTGATTCAATCAAACAAATTGCACACATTTAGTTCATGAAGCAAACTGCATTTTTCAATTAAATGCATACAGATACCCATTCATTCAATGTCAAAAGCTTCACACATTGTCTCAATCAATCTGCACACATTCACTTCATGAACCAAACTGCTCGCGTTAATTCAAAGAGACAGTTTTTCGCATCATTCAATGTTCCAAACTCAACGCTTCCATTCAATTATACAAATTGCATTCATTGAATCATTGAATCTAACTACGATTATTCCTTGTTTCAATGGAACAAACGTAACTCACTTATTTAGTGAATCCTCCTGCACTCATTCATTCAATGAAACAGACTACACATGATAATTCAATGAGTAGAGATTCTCTCAACCGTTCAAAGCTACTAGCTTAACGCATTGATTCAATCAAACAAACTGCATACATATAGTCCATGAAACAAACTGAATGTGTTAATTCAGTGAGTAGAGCTTCTCTCATCCATTCAATGTGTCAATCTCACCGTTTTCATCTAAGGAAACAAACTGAAAATCATTGAATCAAACTACAATCATTGATTCAATAAATCAAACCTTATTCCTTGTTTCAATCGAACAAACCATTTCACTCATTTAGTGAATCCTATGACACTCGGTCATTCAATGAAACAGACTGCACGTGATAATTCAATGAGTAGAGGTTGTCTCAATCCTTCAAAGCCACAAGCTTAACGCAATGATTCAATAAAAGAATGCATACATTTAGTCCATGAAACAAACTGCATGTGTTAATTCAATGAGTAGAGCTTTTCTCATTCATTCAATGTGTCAAGCTTAACGCTTTCATACAATGAAATAAACTGCATTCTTGATTCATTGAATCTAACTTTAATGATTGTTTCAGTGAATCAAACGTTATTCAATGTATCAATTAAACAAACTAAACACGCTTATTTAATGAAAGAGACTGCACACGATCATTCAATGAAAGAGGCTGCACTTGTCAATTCAATGAGTACAGCGACTCTCATTCTCTTAATGTGCCAAGCTTAACGCTTTCATTCAATGTACCAAACTGCATTCATTGAATCAAACTACAATCATTGATTCAATGAATCAAACCTTATTCCTTGTTTCAATGGAACAGACCTATCACCCTTATTTAGTGAAAGAGACTGTACACGTACATTCAAAGAAACAGACTGCACTTGTCAATTCAATGTGTAGAGCGACTCTCATTCAGTCATTGTGTCAAACTACAATCATTGATTCAATGAATCAAACCTTATTTCTTGTTTCAATGGATCAAACTTCTCCCCCTTATTTTGTGAAAGAGACTGCACACATACATTCAATTAAAGAGGCTGCACTTCTCAATTCAATGAGTAGAGCTACTCTCAATCATTCAATGGCACAAGTTTCACGCATTGTCTCTATCAAACAGCACACGTTGACAACATGAACCAAACTGCCCGTCTTAATACAATGAGAAGAGCTTCTCTCATTCATTCAAAGTGTCAAGCTTAACGCTTTCATTCATAGAAACAAACTGCAATCTTGATTCATTGAATCAAACTTTAATGATCGATTCAGTGAATCACACGTTTTTCAATGTTTCAATGAAACAAACGGTTTTTTAGTTCATTCAATGAAGTGGCTGCACTTAGAGGCACTCTATTTCGTTCAATGCTTCAAGCTTAACGCATTGATGCAATCAATCAAATTGCACACATTTGGTTCATGAAGCAAACAACATTTGTCAATTCATAGAATACAGCTACTCTCATTCTCCCAATGTCACAACCTTCAAACATTGTCTCAATCAATCCGCACACATTCATTCGATGAACCAAACTGCTCGTGTTAATTCAAAGAGATAGCTTTTCTCATTCATTCAATGTATCAAGCTCAACGCTTCCATTCAATTATACAAACTGCATTCATCGAATCATTGAATCTAACTACGATTATTACTTGTTTCAATGGAACAAACGTAACTCACTTATTTAGTGAATCCTCCTGCACTCATTCATTCAATGAAACAGACTGCACATGATAATTCAATGAGTAGAGATTCTCTCAACCGTTCAAAGCTACAAGCTTAACGCATTGATTCAATCAAACTGCATACGTTTAGTCCATGAAACAAACTGCATTTGTTAATTCAATGAGTAGAGCTTCTCTCATCCATTCACTGTGTCAATCTCACCGTTTTCATTTAATGAAACAAGCTGCATTCATTGAATCATTGAATCAAACTACAATCATTGATTCAATGAATCAAATCTTATATCTTGTTTCACTTGAACAAACTATCTCACTTATTTAGTGAATCCTACTACACTCGGTCATTCAATGAAACAGACTACAACATGATAATTCAATGAGTTAGACGTATTCTCATTCGTTCAATGCCACAAGCTGAACGCATTGATTCAATCAAACAAATTGCACAGGTTTAGTTCATGAATCAAACTGCATTTGTCAATTCCATGAATACTGCAACTCATTCATACAATATCACAAGCTTCATACATTGTCTCAATCGATCTGCACACATTCACTCCATGAACCAAACTGCTCGTGTTAATTCAAAGAGATAGCTTTTCTCACTCATTCAATGTATCAAGCTCAACGCTTCCATTCAATTATACAAACTGCATTCATCGAATCATTGAATCTAACTACGATTATTCCTTGTTTCAATGGAACAAACGTAACTCACTTATTTAGTGAATCCTCCTGCACTCATTCATTCAATGAAACAGACTACACATGATAATTCAATGAGTAGAGATTCTCTCAACCGTTCAAAGCTACAAGCTTAACGCATTGATTCAATCAAACAAACTGCATACGTTTAGTCCATGAAACAAACTGCATTTGTTAATTCAATGAGTAGAGCTTCTCTCATCCATTCACTGTGTCAATCTCACCGTTTTCATTTAATGAAACAAGCTGCATTCATTGAATCATTGAATCAAACTACAATCATTGATTCAATGAATCAAATCTTATATCTTGTTTCACTTGAACAAACTATCTCACTTATTTAGTGAATCCTACTACACTCGGTCATTCAATAAAACAGACTACAACATGATAATTCAATGAGTTAGACGTATTCTCATTCGTTCAATGCCACAAGCTGAACGCATTGATTCAATCAAACAAATTGCACAGGTTTAGTTCATGAATCAAACTGCATTTGTCAATTCCATGAATACTGCAACTCATTCATACAATATCACAAGCTTCATACATTGTCTCAATCGATCTGCACACATTCACTCCATGAACCAAACTGCTCGTGTTAATTCAAAGAGATAGCTTTTCTCACTCATTCAATGTATCAAGCTCAACGCTTCCATTCAATTATACAAACTGCATTCATCGAATCATTGAATCTAACTACGATTATTCCTTGTTTCAATGGAACAAACGTAACTCACTTATTTAGTGAATCCTCCTGCACTCATTCATTCAATGAAACAGACTACACATGATAATTCAATGAGTAGAGATTCTCTCACCGTTCAAAGCTACAAGCTTAACGCATTGATTCAATCAAACTGCATACGTTTAGTCCATGAAACAAACTGCATTTGTTAATTCAATGAGTAGAGCTTCTCTCATCCATTCACTGTGTCAATCTCACCGTTTTCATTTAATGAAACAAGCTGCATTCATTGAATCATTGAATCAAACTACAATCATTGATTCAATGAATCAAATCTTATATCTTGTTTCACTTGAACAAACTATCTCACTTATTTAGTGAAACCTACTACACTCGGTCATTCAATGAAACAGACTACACATGATAATTCAATGAGTTAGACGTATTCTCATTCGTTCAATGCCACAAGCTGAACGCATTGATTCAATCAAACAAATTGCATAGGTTTAGTTCATGAATCAAACTGCATTTGTCAATTCCATGAATACTGCAACTCATTCATACAATATCACAAGCTTCATACATTGTCTCAATCAATCTGCACACATTCACTCCATGAACCAAACTGCTCGTGTTAATTCAAAGAGACAGTTTTTCGCATCATTCAATGTTCCAAACTCAACGCTTCCATTCAATTATACAAATTGCATTCATTGAATCATTGAATCTAACTACGATTATTCCTTGTTTCAATGGAACAAACGTAACTCACTTATTTAGTAAATCCTCCTGCACTCATTCATTCAATGAAACAGACTACACATGATAATTCAATGAGTAGAGATTCACTCAACCGTTCAGAGCTACAAGCTTAACGCATTGATTCAATCAAACAAACTGCATACATTTAGTCCATGAAACAAACTGAATGTGTTAATTCAATGAGTAGAGCTTCTCTCATCCATTCAATGTGTCAATCTCACCGTTTTCATCTAAGGAAACAAACTGAAAATCATTGAATCAAACTACAATCATTGATTCAATAAATCAAACCTTATTCCTTGTTTCAATCGAGCAAACCATTTCACTCATTTAGTGAATCCTACGACACTCGGTCATTCAATGCATTTGTTAATTCAATGAGTAGAGCTTCTCTCATCCATTCACTGTGTCAATCTCATCGTTTTCATTTAATGTAACAAGCTGCATTCATTGAATCATTGAATCAAACTACAATCATTGATTCAAAGAATCAAATCTTATATCTTGTTTCACTTGAACAAACTATCTCACTTTTTTAGTGAATCCTACTACACTCGGTCATTCAATGAAACAGACTACACATGATAATTCAATGAGTTAGACGTATTCTCATTCGTTCAATGCCACAAGCTGAACGCATTGATTCAATCAAACAAATTGCACAGGTTTAGTTCATGAATCAAACTGCATTTGTCAATTCCATGAATACTGCAACTCATTCATACAATATCACAAGCTTCGTACATTGTCTCAATCAATCTGCACACATTCACTCTATGACCCAAACTGCTCGTGGTAATTCAAAGAAATAGCTTTTCTCATTCATTCAATGTATCAAGCTCAACGCTTCCATTCAATTAAAGAAACTGCATTCATCGAATCATTGAAATTAACTACGATTATTCCTTGTTTCAATGGAACAAACGTAACTCACTTATTTAGTGAATCCTCCTGCACTCATTCATTCAATGAAACAAACTACACATGATAATTCAATGAGTAGAGATTCTCTCAACCGTTCAAAGCTACAAGCTGAACGCATTGATTCAATCAAACAAATTGCACACGTTTAGTTCATGAATCAAACTGCATTTGTCAATTCCATGAATACTGCAACTCATTCATACAATATCACAAGCTTCATACATTGTCTTATTCAAACTGCACACATTCACTCCATGAACCAAACTGCACGTGTTAATTCAATGAGTAGAGCTTCTCTCATTCGTTCAATGTGTCAAGCTTCACGCTTTCATAAAAGGAAACCAACTGCATTCTTGATTCATTGAATCTAACTTTAATGATTGTTTCAGTGAATCTAACGTTATTCAATGTTTCAATGGACAAACCTATCACGCTTATTTAGTTAAAGAGACTGCACACGTACAGTCAATGAAACAGGCTGCACTTGTCAATTCAATGTGTAGAGCGACTCTCATTCAGTCATTGTGTCAATCTTAACGCTTTCATTCAATGAAACAAACTGCATTCATAGAATCAAACTACAATCATTGAGTCAATGAATCACACCTTAGTCCTTGTTTCAATGGAACAAACCTATCACCCTTATTTAGTGAAAGTGATTGCACACATACATTCAATGAAACAGGCTGCATTTGTCAATTCAATGTGTAGAGCGACTCTCATTCAGTTATTGTGTCAAGCTTAGTGCTTTCATTCAATGAAACAAACTACAATCATTGATTCAATGAATCAAACCTTATTCCTTGTTTCAATGGAACAAGCCTATCATCCTTATTTAAAGAAAGAGACTGCACACGTACATTCAATTAAAGAGGCTGCACTTGTCAATTCAATGAGTAGAGCTACTCTCAATCATTCAATGGCACAGGTTTCACGCATGGTCTCTATCAAATCGCACACGTTCGCGACATGAACCAAACTGCCCGTATTAATTTAATGAGAAGAGCTTCTCTCATTCATTCAATGTGTCAAGCTTTACGCTTTCATTCATAGAAACAAACTGAAATCTTGACTCATTGAATCTAACTTTAATCATTGATTCAGTGAATCAAACGTTATTCATATGTTTGTAATATTCATATGTTTGTAGAAGACCTAGACCCAAATCGAAAATTCAGACATGATCTTCGCAAAGCCTCCAGAGATGCCAAGAGGAGGTAACTAGTCAAGTTAGTCAAAACAAACAGACTGATAGTCATCTCCTGTGGTAAGCCCTGCAAAGCATAATGTGAAGCAAAATGAACAGAACATGGTAGTGGACAAACCCACATCCATCCCTATTGCGTTCAATGCTTTCAATGCTCAGTTTGAGCAAAATGCAAGCAGCGCAGTACATTATGCTCTGACAGCCCGAGTACACCTTTTCCCGATGTCACAATTGCAGAGATACGACTCATCTTCTGTGCAAACCAGCTGACACCGGTGTTCAACCTTTCTATCCTCCAAGGTGAGGTTTCTGCCTGCTTCAAGAACATACCATCATTCCAGTACCAAAGGAAGTATCTGCAACGTGCTTAATGACTTTGGCTCAGTAGCTCTGACGTCCATAAGCATGAAATGTTTTGAGAGGCTATTCATGGCCCACATCGACTCTGATTCAATCCGTGACGATTTACCTCCCAACAAAGCAGATCCATAGTGGAGGATATTTCCCTGGCCTTACATTCATCATCTTGATAACAAAAACGTCTATGTCAGACTCCTAATCATCGAATACACCTCAGCTTCCAACTCCATAATCCCCTGAAGACTGATCTCAGAAGTGTATCACTTTGGGTTCGGCTCGTCTCTGCTCTCTGCAACTGGATCCTCAGCTTTCTCATCCACAGACCGCAATCAATGAAAATAGATAACTGCATCTCTTCATCAATAAAACTGTACTCCCACACCCACGTTTGTGTTCTCAGCCGCCTTCTGTACTTCAGGTATACCCAGGCCTGTGAGCCATATTCCAAACAAAAATAAATTACATATTTGGTGATGATACCACCATGGGAGGGCGGATGTGAAACAACGATGAGTCAGATTACTGAAAGGAGATAGAGGGTTTAGTGTCGTCGTGCAATACGAACCGCTTTTTTGCCAGTGCCTGCAAAACTGGATGACTGACCATTGGCTTCAGGAAGAAAGGAAGACAACACGCCGCTGTCTTAATAAATTCAGCCAGTTTGAGCGGATCATGAGCGTCACGTTCCGAGGAGTGAGGATAACCAAAAACTGCCCTGGACTCGCGACACAGATGCAACTGTCAAAAAGGCACGGTAATGCCTCTGTTTCCTGAGGTGGCTCAGAAATACTTGGCATATGCATAAGGACCCCTCACCAAGGTTTAAAGATTCGCCATTGAAAGCATTCTGTCCGGGTGCATAACAGTCTGGTTTGGCAACTTCTCTGACCAGAACAAGAAGAAGATGGTATGCACAACCCAGATTATCACGGAAGCCAACGTCCCAGCCATAGCTTCCATTGACTGTTCTTCTCCTGCCCAACGACTGGCAAATTCAACAAAGACCCATCGCACCCCGTCAATGCTCCAGCAAAGTCCTCAGCCTTGCAGAAGGTGCAGAAGCTTGACCACATAAATCAACAGGTTTTCGAAGAATTTTTTTTGCCTGCCATCATTAGAATGTTGATCTTTCTTCACGCATGCCATTTGCATTTGTAACTTGTATGCCTCGCGCTTTCTAATCAGTCATAATAAATAAAGGATCTGTATGTCCTTTATTTCTGTGACCTGCGTGTAACGCTCGCAAAACCAGGCTTTTCACTGTACTAAGAGACATATGACGAAAAGAATTCAAATCAAATAAAAAGAGTGTGCCGTTGGAAGACTGAATAATATGTGGAAATAAAACTCCAGAAAATTCAGCAGACATTACAAATTGTAATACATTGAAGCAATGTTGAGGTCGATGGAAGAGTCTTTAGGTGCTGTAATGCCAAGTATTAATGTAAGCTCTGATACAAAATTAGCCCATGCGATTCAGAAACTGAATTCGGGAAATTATTGACAAGGAAACAGTTTAACGTGAAGCCAAACACAATTAAAAGTAACTTCATTACATTTTTAGCTTCATTATTAAACAAGGGTTTGTCAGAAATAAAGGATCAGATTAGTTTCTGGCGAGATGCAACAAGCAAGTCGGACAACTCAGAGTACACGAGGCAAAGAGCAAGAATTTGAATACAGTTTATTGTGCATCACCAGTGCAATGTCAGCGCTTAAAGAAAGTACTTAAAAAGACATTTATATTCCCCAGTAATGAGAGGCTTCTGTCTTGACATCAGATGCAAGAAACCTTTTTTTAAATTGTCTTTAGTGAAAAACATGTTGAGAAGAAATTTAACAGAACCGTGGGGTGGAGGGGGGTCGGGGGTGTGCTGGTGGTCATAGGAAGGAGGTTTTCCAATTGACAGAGATATTGAATGTTTAAGCGTACAGAATTAAACGAAAGACATTTGAAACAAAGGGAAACCTCTAGATCTAAGCAGTTGATTTGTGTTCTTTAGTATATTGACTGAGAATTAGTTTAAACCTCATTTCAAGTGAAACAAAGTGAAAAATATTTAAGGGAACACGTAAGCCAAATTGTGATGCAGGTGTGAGATAAACAGGGTTGCTCTTGTGGACAGCTTACGCAAGATGGGCAATGCAATGCAAAGGTTGTAATCTAAAAACTGATTTATTTTGCGAACAGATGATTTTTCCAAGATGATCGCTACAAGTCAAGAGAAAGGATATATCCAAGATTACATTTGTACAAGCCTGGCCTATTTTGTATTTTTGTTGCAGAATTACCAAATAGCCCTGCAGGCTGAGGACAATCACATAACCAAGATGAAGATACAGAGATGCAGTTGAATTTTCTTGAAGGCAATTAGCCAGTGCTGCGTAACTGCGTTTGTTTTTATCAGTTATCAGTTTTGCTCACCAATATTTCTTACTTAAATGTTGAGTGCACTCCAATTCAGTGTTAATTATGTCACACCATCAGGGAAGGATTACAACTGTCGCAATCTGCTTGTGCAATGATTATGAAAGGCAGATAAATAATTTTGCAATTTTGGGTCCCCAGTAGCCCTGACAGTTATAAAGCTGCTGCTCAGAATATCCATCCTCAAAATTTAGTTTGGAGACGAGGTTCGCAGCAGACTGCTTTATAAAAAGATCACTTCACACGGAAGATGCATCTACCAATTCAATGGGTCCGGAATGTGTACTATGTGATTCTTGCGATAGTTGGTGTCCCTGATAAGTGCTACAACAAATGAAGCTGTGCAAACGTGCATGTAGAATGGTTTCTGATATTTAACGCTGAATATTAAAGATATATAGGATAAAATGTTCACCGTCATATACAGACACATTTAATGATATAATGAAGTTTCTGCTGTTTATTGACTTATCTCAGTTCTGCTTTCTACACTGTTACTTTCTCGCAAGAATCTGTATTTTCATTGATTTCATGGATCATTTTGTTCTTTGGAAACAGAACCTAAAGCAGCAAATGCTTTGAGAAAAAAACATTTCCTTGCATTATTGGTTAATGTCGAGCCTTTTTCCACCATTGGCAACTGTGGGCATTCATTGCATTGTCTATCTGCTTCTCCAAATTTTTACTGAATTTGGCTGACTCTATATTTGTAAAACCTAACAAGAGCGATTATGAATGTTTGGAAGGACTTGTCGCTATACATTTGTGTACATTTGAAATCTACTTAAGTACAGTCATTTCCAAAAGTTCTTTCAGATAAGTACGAATCCACTTTCTCAGTCACAGTTCTGAAAACCAATAGAGCAAAATGATGTTTTCAAAAATACTCTGCATCATAATTGTGAAAAATACCCTGCAGGCTATCGATATTTATTTCCTGCTATATATTTGATAGACCACAATGAGGCCATTTGGCAAATCTGGGCAATTACTGTCTTCTTGCTGTGGGAGAGCCACATTCCAGTTCCATTTCCATTTCGTTGTCAGCCTGACGTTTCATTTCTGGTTCTCTAATACGAATGCATAATTTCCTCCTCAGTGCTTCTCATTTGAACTTCTCCACGTGATTCTCTACCACGTTCTCATCATTCTAGAAATAAATATGTATTTTTTAAAGCTGGATTTATTTTTGACTGAACTATTTTGACGAATTTCAGGATAGGGCAACATCATACTGGGAATAACTTCTCGATCATTGCTCTAGTTATTCTTTGATTACTTTCTTACCCAAGACTGGTTCACTTCTTGGCCTTTGTCCATATACAATAAAGTCGCAATACATCCCTACGTATCATGATCCTCAGTTATTGTATGATTCTTCATTACATAAAGGCGACAACCCGTTATGCAACTGCATCCACGATAGCAGTCATGCAAATATTGCGTATTTTATCCTAAGTGTGCAGAATATACGGTTCTATCTCAGTGGACACCGATATCTTCCTCTTTTAATCTTTCAATCGAAATAAACGTCAGTGATTTCTTCACTTGCATTATTGCTTTGAGTTTCTTTCCTCTTTATAAGTTCATTTAAATGCAGATCCCTGTGTTTCAAACTCAGAGAGTGGTCCACAGCAGATTACTGTTGAAGATAGGCTCAGAACCGTGACCTGACATTTTCCACTCCTCACAAACTGTACCGAAGTTTTTCTGGACTGCTGGATATTCTATGATTCTTCGCTAACATGTTTAGACATCAAAGTGGCGCATTTTCAGCTATTTCTTTCACTACAGTAAACTTCTACGGTATTACTGAACACAGGCAAACTGGCGATAAGATCAGCTGATTATTCAAGTTATTAGCATATGCGTTCCCAAATCACATACACTGAGGCAAATGTCCTGACTGTTTGTGCTCAGAAAGTGTGAAGGTATGCCTGTGATTGCTAATCTCTTCTTCCATCTGTTCCTCTTGCAGTTAATTTAACAGCATTGGTTATTTTATCCAGGGGAAAGTGCGGGCTCTCCAAGTGTACGACTTACTACCTGGTGGCTATGGCAGCAGCAGATCTTCTGACGATTATTACTGAAGTGGTTCTTCGTCGAATAAATAATTATTTATTCCCTTTAAACTTCCTGAAACTCACATCTGTGTATCGCCCTCTTTATGTCTTGGTCAGATCATCTATAGACTGCTCTGTCTGGTTCACTGTTACTTTCACCTTTGACTGATTTGTTGCCATTTGCTGCCAAAAGCTGAAAAGTAAATATTGTAACAGGAAAACTGCGGCTGTTGTTCTTGGAACAACTGGGGTTTTCTTCTGTTTGAAAAACATCCCTACCTATTTAGATATAAAAATAGGTAGATAATTGACAATATGGAGTGGCGCTGTTCGAATAGGCAAAACTATTTTACTGACCCGGGATGGATTGGATTTAGAATGTTTGAAAAAGCTTTATCGCCATTGCTACCGTTTGCTTTGCTTATTTTGCTGAACGCTCTGACAGTCAAACACATATTAATGGGCAGTCGAGTTCGTAAATCACTGAAAGGTCAGGGTAAGGGAGAGAATCGCAGTGACCCTGAGATGGAGAGCAGACGGAAGTCGATGATTTTACTCTTCACCATATCAATCAGTTTCATTTTATTGTGGTTTGTTTATATCTTAGATTTTTTTGATATTGATGACCATATCGACGACCCTAATGATATATTTGACAACTTATCCTATATGCTGCGGAATTTAAGTTGCTGCACAAACACGTTTATTTATGAGACAACGCAAACCATGTTCAGACAACAGTTGAAGAGTGCATTGAAATATCCCGTCATATTCCTTGTTAAATGCATCAATAATCACAGGAAATGAGAGCCACACAAAGATAATTATATATAATGTTAACATAGATTATAAAAGAACCGAAGGGAGAAGCGTGGTTCTGTTCAAAATAATGAAAAAATGTAGGTGAATGTCAAAAAGTGTGAACCATAGGATATAATTTGTCCTCAGATAACCGCGAAGCCATTTTGCATCAAGTTAAGAAAAAAATGTTGAATGTCAAATCGCGAGAAAATTTTACTTAGTCATCAAAAGCTTTAGGAGTAGAAAGCAGCCCCCATCACAGAATTTGCAAAGGTGGCTTGTTAACAGGATGCCATGATTAATACAAGGCTTAATTTTGGATCATTGAAATTCTAAAAAATGCATCAAAATTGCAAGTTGATGCTTCTGAGAACGGGGTGGAAAGAAAACAATCAAAATCTTCACTGAAGACAAGGAAGTCAGGACGAAGTAATTATCTCGCCTCCAAGTCCTGTGTTTCGAATTTCACATTTCTCACATCTGAAGAGAAAGTATTGGTATTATGCTGCTATCAAATCAAAGTGCAATGTATTATCTGTTTTCTCACCTCACTAAACGTATGGCATATAAAGAAAAGATTATGCGTTACTTCATTGACATAAACTAAATTGCTTGTCACAAGTTTTGTTTTCCATATCCCATAGCACTTTGTTAACTCAGCAGTGGACATTAGAGTTTTGGGTTCTATTTATCTTTTGATTGAAGATGGGTGTTATTTAGCAGTGAGATGACGTGATTCCTGCACATGACAATCCTTTAGTCGTAGCTTCATGGCAGCTCACAATTTTCACCCCTCAGCATGCAATTTCTTTCTTGATGGTCCTGACTAATCATACATTACCCATATTTGACAGTGAGGTGAGATTCTGACAGATACTCATGCAATCAGTACGAATATTTTCCTTTCAGATGGGAACCATCACCTCACTCCTTGTTTCACTTCATTCACTTCTCAGCACTCCCCGTTTATATTATTCCTCGTGATTGGATGACTATTCGAACCGTCCAACGTGCACCCTAACAAAAACCAGAATCGGACTGATACGCTGATATCTGGTCCCACTAATCTATCATCCCCTGACCCCCATGACCAAAATTGGCCCTTAAACAATCCACAATCCTATTTAAACGATTTCCCTTTCAAATCTCTCGGTGGCCTGATTTTGTACTCTCCCTCCTGTCTTGCCTGCCTTGGTCAGCTGCCCATATGTGTTAGACATTAAAGTCAAATCTCCAAACAATACCATTAATGATTAATCCTGAAGAAATAATTGGACAAGAGAATGAGGAATTGTGTCAAAATGGAAGATTAGTAACCGAACGCAAAAACAATCTATACTGGCTGCTCAACCTTCAATCAACTTGTTTTTCTGTGGAACGGATTTTTGTTTCGTGCAGTAAACACATAAAGATGTTTTCATTTTATTCTGAACAATGAAATGCCTGGATAATCACTGAGAGTCCTACGAAATTACCGTTAAAAATGTAACAAGAATAGTACTAACATCAGGGACTTGGATCCACTGGTTGAACTTCAAGCAATATCATTGCTGTGCAATCAGAGATACAGTTACAAGTCATCAAAGTCAGTAACCTACAGCAGGGTAATGTAAAACTCACTTGTTGTTATATTCTAACAAATAATTTGAACTGTTTAGCTGTAATGGACATATTCGTATGGTGGAGTAATTATTTTACCCAAACGCATTAGCTATATATTCAATTGCACGTATCTTATTGTCATTATTTTATTCTTCACGCAAATAGCCCACTTGGTACTTTCAGCTTATTAATGCATTTGGCTCTGCGAGAAGGGTCTGATCAAACTTTTCAAAAGAAGAAGGATACTTTTATTGAATAAATATTCTGTGACTCGAACCCTTAATGATGGCTTTGGTGTCCGAGTGAACATGTTGGATGAGTTGGGACCTCCACAGTTTTTGGAGAAGGACTTGGTCTAGTTGATTCGTCATCGTGGCAAAGTCCTACAGAGAAAAAGGGGTGTAAAACATGTTGGGAAATATTTTAGCAGGCTTGGGAACCCAATGCTTTCAAAGCTGTACACTTATCTCAACATCAGCGTTTATATGACAGCTATACGCCAGAATTCAAAACAAATGTTGATTTGACTGTGACTGTGGATATAACGGGGCTTCCCAGATATAACATTTATATCTACCATGGACATTACAGAGCAAAGTCTCGTCTATTATATATATATATATACTCTCGTCTATTATCAGTGGAATAGGAGTAATATTGGCTGCATTATGTTCCGTGGATGCTGACACGTTATAAAACAAGGGATCTAAAGCGGGACAACGAACAAAGGAAGCTGTTAAACTATCGAAAGCATGGAAAAAGTCATGAGCTGGCAACGATTTAGGAAACTGCTTTTTGGCTACCATGGTTTGAAAGTTTGATAATAGGTCCATCTGGGACCTATATCACACCCAAACTAATCTTAATATCACAGTTAATCAAATTATTTGTTATATGCTGGGACCATATCGTTTGATACAATGGCATGAATTAACCGTTGTCGCACTGGCTGGACAATTGTATCTTGAGAATAATTGTTTCACTTTAATCATATTATTTTAATGTTTCAGCTTAATTTGTAAAAGATTAATTTGATACCACTGCATGTAATGTTACCTTGTAGAATTAAGTAGCACCATGCAGCAAATATCACCCAAATGTTTGTGGATGTGGTGTGGATGCTATGTTTTACGACAAATAGTACATAATACATCTGATCGTAACCAGATGTATTAATAAAATGAGCATGAACCACGAGACCTAATGATTCTCTTCCATACCCCTACCTTTGACTGACGTACATTACAGCTCAGCATGGGCAATTGCTTTTCAAGCAATTTGCCATCCAATCATCCATGAAATTGTACCTAACCACGAGTGTGACAATCACGAATGCTATGTATCTTAATGATAGGAGAACAAACACCTGGTAATGTATGTGGAGAAAACGTTATGTGATTTGTAATGCAATCAAACATAACATAATGGAGTCAGACTGTTTTCCTGGCTAAAAGAAATGGTTTTGAATCTGGCCTTTCTTCATGCACTTTTGCACTTTCCTTCAATTACTCACTATCATGCTCTATTAACACTACACCATTACTCCTTACTAGTTTAATTTGAAGATATCATTGTGAAGCTGAACTCGACACACCACCCATTGATATCTCCACACCAGATGATCAATGCTTTAAGCAAGGAATTAAATATTATTCAATAATTGCAAGTCGATTATATTTCGGATACAGTTTTCAGGATGTCACAAAGCTACATCACAACAAACAACCAATAATCACGTGGCAGCTGGCTGCCATAAAATTGAAAATAACACCGAAATGCGTTTGTTCCAGCCACCTGACGATGTGATGACCACTATGTCACTTGTGTTTCATCTTGCCTTGAGTGGCAGCTAAAAAAGTAAGAAGGGGATGACTTCGTTAATGAGTTGCACTATCGGCCCCCAAACAGTCTACTGGAATTAGAGCAACAAATATGCAGGGAGATTCGGGAGAGTTGCAGGAGCAATAGATTTGGCATTTCATGGGATTTTAATTTTCGTAAAAGTTAAGGGCTTAGATGAAGCCGAATTAGTTAAGTGCATTCAGGAAAGTTTCCTAAAGCTGTATACAGACGGCTGTACTCAGGAAGAGGCAAAACTCGACTCAGGCGACTGACTGTGTGGAGTTTGCACATTCTCCCCGTGTCTGCGTGGGTTTCCTCCGGGTGCTCCGGTTTCCTCCCACAGTCCAAAGATGTGCGGGTCAGGTGAATTGACCTTTGATCAAAGAAAATTCACCTTTGATTTTCAAAAAAGAGAGAAGAAAAAACGACGAATTTAGTTGATTAATCTAAATTATAACTTTTTTGTAATGGAAAGTTGGAAACATTGAAAGCGAATGATAAATTGAGGAATACCCACGGTATGGCAATAGGGAAAATTATAAGTAGCTCACTAATGACTGTAAAATTCTGGACCAAAGTATGTTCTTAATTTTCAATGTATGTTCATGTACTCTATATGTGAATGCAGTTGTATTTGTCTTTCATGTCCCAAACTCCTTTGACAAAGTGATGATCAAACAACGCTCTTTTTGAACAGCGTTGTTTTTTCCGTCATACGTTGGTAATGCTGTAACTTTGCAAATTTAAGGTTTACTACCTAAAGACTTCGAGGCAACAGACTTTTTATTTTACCAAATATATTTGTGCTTGTTTTGAAGAACAAATGAAACTCACACTCAAACGTATCTATCGTGTATCTTTCGATAGAATGCAGTGTCTTAAAGGTGCTGTTAAGAAGTACTTATCGAGTTTGCCACAATATTTGCAGAAATAGAAACACCAATTCGCAATTGCTTGCTAACTAAACGGAACTAAGAAACTTACGAATTGAAATAAGCTTTATTAATGTAATCCCGAGAACATTCAAACAATGGGAACAGTACATCATTTAATTTGTCATCATTAGTACATTCTACACTTCAGGTGTAAAAAATGGCTCGTCAAGACCAGGGCCATTTTCGGGATGGTCAATATTTACTGTCATGGACGAGAATCGTAACATTATAAAAAGAAAAATCAAAAGATACTGGAACACACCATACTGTTCTGCGGCAATGATACTCTGCAATTATGGTAATGATCCCTGAATTTGAGTGTCACCTACGCATTCAAGATTGTTCCTCATATTCTTTAATTTCCTGTTGTGTTCCGAAAGAAAATCGGTTGTTCCTTGATTTAAGTTTAGTCTTAACTTATCCACAATAACATTATGTGGAGAATTTAACAAATTGACAACACATTAACGCCCTCTCCTAATCAATAAGCTCCACATTCTGAAACTCTTGCCTCTTGTTTTCGGTTTTTTTGCCCAAGTGAAGCAACTGGAATGTTCTTGGAGAAAGATTGATTTGGCATATTTTATACTAATAACCTACTACTTTATTTCCTTTATGGCAGTTTTTGTTTTTGTTCACTACTCTGACCAACAGAATGTTGATGTCTCCATGAATTCCTGCCACATCTATTATTGAAACTACTTATTTGTACTAATTCAGTTTCCAAATTTACTGAGCCAATATTGACCATCATTACTGATTTTTATCGTAATTCATTTTCAAGCCAATAAACGCCCAGTATCATGAATGATAGCACGGATCAATTGTTTAAAGGAGGTTCGTGTGGAAAGACTGCACACACACAGAGTACAGATGTCTTGTGTACGAAATGAAGACACAAACATTTATTATACTGAACAGTTATAAAAGCAAACAGACTCTAGGTAATGGAACGGAATGGGTCCATTATCTCTGCCATCATTTACTGTGATGCCTGATGATATCGGCTGTCAGGCCCGGGGGACTTGTGTGACCTCAATCCAAATGGTTTCGTGAGTACGTTATCAATAGTGATGTTAATTGTTGTACGTTACAGCCTTCCTAATGCATCTGACATGCCTGTTCTAATAGAAGTTGGTTTATTGTCCTCCACCGTGAAAACCGAAGCAAAGTATTGATACAGCATTTCTGCCATTTTAGTCTTCCCTCCTATTAGTTCTACGGATTCATCTTCCAATTGTCAAACATACGCCTTAGTGATCTTTTTATATGCTTTTCGATTGTTTTGCTATCATTTTCTATGTATTGTGCTAGTTTTCTTTCATAATGTACGGTAGCACTTTGTTTCTTTTTCTCTTCAAGTACCTCCTCGTTCATGTTTGAAAGATTCCTAATCATCCAGCCTGCCACTCGCCTTTGCATTGTGGTTTCCCTTAGTTTTTGACTTTATATTGACCTTGACCCCTTTTTTTTTGTCATGGACTTTTTTTTTACCGGCTTAGCATATTTCTCTCTCACTGAGATATTGTTTAGTTGTGAGGGATTGAGTAGCTCCTTAAACAACTGCCAATGCTCATCAGCTGTCTTACATTTTAGCCTTCCTGCCTATCCAAGTGGTCCAGATATGTCCTCATGCCTATGTAATTTCCTTCGTTTAACGCCAGAATACTAGCGTGGGATTCCACTTTTTCACTTGCAAACTTGAATTTTGAATTCTATTATGCTTTGGTCACTACACTCTAGAGGATCCTTGTCTATGATGTCACCAATTAATTATTCTTGATTACGCAATGCAAAATCTAGAGTCGCCTGCTCCCTGGTTGGTTCCACAACATACTGCTCCAAGAAACAATCTCTAATATATACAATGAACTCTGCGCCAGGTTACCCTTGCCAATTTGATTCTGCAAATCTATGTGCATGTTAAAATCACCTATAGTTATTGCCATACCTTTCTTACAAGCCCCTAATATTTCTTGGTTTACACGGTGCCTCACTGTTCAAATGCTCTTTGAAGACCTACAGATTACTCCTCCCAAGTACTTCTTTCCTTTGCTATTACATGTTTCTACGCAGAGGGATTCCACTACTTGATTCGCCCAAGCTTATGCCATTTCTCATTACAGCACTGATCCTCTCCTTCATCAGCAAAGCTGCTCCACCTCCTTTTCCTTTCAAAATATATTTTTCCAAAGAGCTGTGTATCCTTCGGTTTAAATTCCTGGACCTCACCTCCTTGGAACCATGTCTCAGTAATCGCGATCAAATTGTACCCATTTGTGTCTATTTGAATCATTAACTTCTTAAGTCTGTTTTGAATGCTTCGTACATTTCGATGCAAAGCATTAAAGTTTGGGCCAAGGTTAATTTTCCCTACACTTTTATAATTGCGTACTAGATAAAGAAATTCCTCTGTTCTGTGCCTCACATCTACTGTCTTGTAGCATTTACCATATCGCTGAGCTGTACTATTACCTCGTCCTTTAGATTGTCTTTTCTAATTACCCCAACAACTGAACTCTGCTTCCCTCTTTCCCAACTCCATTTCGTTCCGTGATTTGGAAGGAGCCATTGTGCAATGAATCATCAATATTTTCTGCCTGTGTAAAATGTAACTCAGATAGGCACATAATTCCGTGAGAGTTGATCACTCACTGAGTGATTCGTACAAACACAAATCAGCCCCAATTTCTCAGTGATTTCAACGCTGTTTTCACGCTTGATTTCAGCATTGAAGAGTTTTAACATTTTTTAAACATTGTTCTCATACAACTATACGGAATGCTCTCATTTCATTTCCCATGAGACTCTTTGTGAATGAAATCCAATGTTCACAGAGGACTTATTTAACTTCACTGGGAGAATGGGCTTTTGATCTTTTCCCTAAATGTGTCTCATGTGTCTAATTATTTGTTCGTGCCTTGCGGCTCCTGGGTGAAATTACACACTTGTTTGTCTCGCTACACATGGCTGAAACGGTAGAGAAAAATATTGGCAGTTACGTTCTCAAGGTTACTTCGATTGTCTTGCAAGATAACTGTCCCAGTGCGGTCTGTTCACACATTTCTGTTTGATATGATATGATTTTTGGCATTCCACAATTCTGTTCAAAGAGAACTACTTGTCCAGAATTCCCACCTTCCTCATTTTAATGATCCAAAAATTATTTAACAGGAGGAAATCTTATCAGTAGAACTGAAGATTGCATTTAATATTCCAATACAACCTGGAAATACACTCTGATCAGAAAATGAAATTTCAATCATAATAAACTCAATATGAAGATTCTGAAATTCACCATTTACCCAGGACTAAACAACCATCCAGTATCAGGTTTCTTTTGAACAATCGCTGACTATTTTTGAAAGGGGGCATCAACTGAACCAGATATGTTGCAAACTCATTCAAGCACATACTGCACTATTACATCACCATGCATTCACAAAATATAAACTAAACACTGCTCTCAAGGCGCATGGAGGGACAAAACACAAATGACATAACAGCAGTTCGGCACCAACAAACAAAAAACCCATTCAAACCAAAACTCAAACGGTTAACACTTTGCACACTCGAACATTTCACATCCAGACAACGAAGATTCAGTACCTCAAACACTTTCTCTCTCATTCACTCGATAACTTGTGGACATTTTCTTCCAATCTCAATTTTAAACTTTATGCTTACACAGTCAAGAAAATAAAATCGTTTCACATCTAATGATTTACATTCCAGAAATGGTGGATACACGTTTATGTCATCTATCCCTGATGAAGAGATTATGCTCGAAACATCAACTAACTTGCTACTCGGATGCCGTCAGACATTTTTGAAGCGCTTCAATACTTGAACAGCTAAACAAGCTAAACAAGCTTTTCAGTCACGTCCTGCCCGTGGATGCTCACTCTCAGGCTTTTTGGCTGCTTTTAATCGTCCAAAAACCATGTCCAATTGCTTCATATGGCTAATTCACACACTGTATCCCTTTGATACAAACTGTCCCTTCATCTTTAAAAGCGGAATGATGAAATAAATTCACTCCACCCTTTGAGTCCGCTTGCAGTATCAAAGTGCTTCAATGTAAATACTTTGCACTCCGCTTTTCATTGAGCTCAAGCTAATAAAGAGAATACTTTCATTAGATTCGCCTTCCACATTTCCTCAATTCACACACTTGTTTGTGCGGGTTTGTGGTCAATTTGTAGGTTATACTAGTCTACTTCTCCTCGGTTTTATCTGTTCTGTGATCAGCAAGCTGTACTGCATCTAGCAGTGCAACTATCTGTTGTTTTTCTGCAGTCAGTGCAGCCAGCAATGTGAGTCACTCAGGTGTATCCCTGTCATTATCCTGATATTATCAGTTATCTCCATAATGTCGATAACTTTTTCTCTCCTGGCTGGATGATCAGATAAATTCTAATCCAATAGACAGAACACCCATATAGTTTCACTGTTCACCTCCTTTAATTCACACGCCTCCTGAGACAACACACAGAACATGGTCAACACAATCGTCTCCTGGGAGACATTCCTGATTTGCTTGAGAAACCTCCATTTTTCTCGAATGGAAGGGATCAGGATCGTTGAGAGTGAATGAGAAATACTCAGAAGTGACTTACAAACTGGCATTTAGTCGAAAGGTTCAGAGTGATTTATGAAGAGACTGATAAAATCACAAAACACCATGTTATAGTCTAATACGTCTGTTTGAAAGGACAAGCTTTCACAGCTCTGCTCTTTAATCAGGTAACATAGAACATAGAACATTAAGCGCAGTACAGGCCCTTCAGCCCTCGATGTTGCGCCACCCTGTCATACTAATCTGAAGCCCATCCCACCTACACTATTCCATGTAGGTCCATTTGCCTGTACTGTGACGACTAAAGTGCACTTAAACTTGGCGAATCTACTACCGATGCAGGCAAAGCATTCCATACCCTTACTACTCTCTGAGTAAAGAAACTACCTCTGACATCTGTCTTATACCTATCTCCCCTTACTTTGAAGTTGTGTCCCCTTGTATTTGCCGTTCCCATACTTGGAAAAAAGCTCTGCCTGTCCACCCTATGTAACCCTCTGATTATCTTGTATGTCTCTATTAAGTCACCTCTCAACCTTCTTCTCTCTAACGAGAACAGCCTCAAGGCCCTCAGCCCTTCCTCGTAAGACATTCCTTCCATACTAGGCAACATCCTAGTAAATCTCCTCTGCACCCTTTCCAAAACCTACACATCCTTCTTATAATTTAGATTTAGATTACATTACAGTGTGGAAACAGGCCCTTCGGCCCAACAAGTCCACACCGACCCGCCGAAGCGAAACCCACCCATACCCCTACATTTACCCCTTACCTAACACTACGGGCAATTTTAGCATGGCCAATTCACCTGACCCTGCACATCTTTTGGACTGTGGGAGGAAACCGGAGCACCCGGAGGAAACCCATGCAGACACGGGGAGAACGTGCAAACTCCACACAGTCAGTCGCCTGAGGCGGGAATTGAACCCGGGTCTCAGGCGCTGTGAGACAGCAGTGCTAACCACTGTGCCACCGTGCCGCCCACGAATAATGCGGTGACCAGAACTGTATGCAATACAGTGTGGCCGTATCAGAGCTTTGTAACAGCTGCAGCATAACCTCCTCGTTCCGGAACTCAATCCCTCTATTAATAAAGGACAAAACACTGTATGCCTTCTTAACAACCCTGTCAATCTGGGTGGCAACTTTCAGGGATCTGTATACATGGACACCGAGATCTCTCTGCTCATCTGCACTCCCAAGAATCTTACCATTAGCCCAGTACTTCGCATTCCGAGTACTCCGTCCAAAGTGTATCACCTCACACTTGTCCACATTAAACTCCATTTGCCACCTCTCAGCCCAGCTCTGCATCCTATCTCTGTCTCTCTGCAACCTACTACATCCTTCGTCACTATCCACAACTCCACCGACCTTAGTGTCGTCCGCAAATTTACTAACCCACCCTTCTAAGCCCTCATCCAGGTCATTTATAAAAATGACGAACAGCAGTGGACCCAACACCGACCCTTGCAGTACGCCGCTAGTAACTGGACACCAACATGAACATGTTCCATCAACTACAACCCCCTGTTTTCTTTCAGAAAGCCAATTACTGATCCAAACTGTTATGTCTCCCACAATCCCATTCCTCCACTTTTGTATAATAGCCTACTGTGGGGAACCTTATCGAACGCCTTGCACCACATCCATGCACATCACATCAACCGGTTTACTCTCATCCACCTGTTTGATCACTTTGTCAAAAAACGCAATAAGATTCGATAGGCACGACCTATCCTTCACAAAACCATGCTGACTGCCCCGATCAGGTTATTCTTTTCTAGATGGTTATAAATCCTATCTCTTCTAACCTTTTCCAACACTTTACCAACAACTGAAGTGAGACTCACTGGTCTGTAATTACAGGGTTGCCTCTACTACCCTTTTTGAACGAGGGAACCACATTTGCTATCCTCCAGTCCTCAGGCACTATTCCTATAGATAATGATGATTTGAAGATCAATGCCAAAGGCTCGGCAATCGCTTCCATTGTTATCCAGAGGATCCTAGGATAGATCCCATCCCGAATGGGGCAGGACCATAGTACATAGTATTTATGTGTGCACATGTGTGTGTGCTTGATAGAGTGTGTGCACGAGTGAAACTGAGTATATGCATTTGAGAGAGCGTGCCATGTGAGTGTGAGTCTCTCAGAAAATTTTAAATGTAATCGGCTTGGTGATATAACCTAACCTACAAAAGCAAACAGAGGATAACAAAGAGTGTAATAAGAAATGAGAGGATCAAATATGAAGGTAGGCTAGCCAGTAATATTAGAAATAATAGTAAAAGTTTCTTTCAGTACATAAGAAACAAACGACAGGCAAAAGTAGACATTGGGCCACTTCAAACTGATGCAGGAAGCCTAGTGATGGGAGATAAGGAAATAGCAGGAGAACGAAACAAGTACTTTGCGTCAGTTTTCACAGTGGAAGACATGAGTAATATCCCAAAAATTAAAGGGTGTCACGGGGCTGAGTTGAGTATGGTTGCCATTACGAAAGAGATAGTGCTAGAAAAGTTAAAAAGTCTTAAAATTGATAAATCTCCTGGCCCCGATGGGATACACCCTAGAATTCTGAGAGAGGTGGCTGAGGAAATAGCAGAGGCATTGGTTGAGATCTTTCAAGAGTCACTGGAGTCAGGAAAGGTCCCGGATGATTGGAAGATGGCTGTTGTAACCGCCTTGTTCAAGAAAGGATCAAGGCAAAAGATGGAAAATTATAGGCCAATCAGCTTAACCTCGGCTGTTGGTAAAATTCTAGAATCCATCATTAAGGATGAGGTTTATAAATTCTTGGAAGAGCAGAGTCTGATTAGAACAAGTCAACATGGATTTAGTAAAGGGAGGTCATGCCTGACAAACCTGTTGGAATTTTTTGAAGAGGTAACAAGTAGGTTAGACCAGGGAAACCCAGTGGATGTGGTCTATCTAGACTTTCAAAAGGCCTTTGATAAGGTGCCACACGGGAGGCTGCTGAGCAAGGTGAGGGCCCATGGTGTTCGAGGTGAGCTGCTGGGATGGATTGAGGATTGACTGTCTAACAGAAGGCAGGGATAAAAGGTTCTTTTTCAGAATGGCAGCCGGTGACGAGCGGTGTCCCACAGGGTTCGGTGCTGGGGCCACAGCTGTTCGCATTATATATTAATGATTTGGATGAGGGAACCGGGGTCATTCTAGCGAAGTTTGCCGATGATACGAAGTTAGGTGGACAGGCAGGTAGTGCTGAAGAAGTGGGGAGGCTACAGAAGGATCTAGACAGGTTGGGAGAGTGGTCCAGGAAATGGCTGATGGAATTTAACGTGAGCAAGTGCGAGGTCTTGCACTTTGGCAAAAAGAATAAAAGCATAGACTACTTTCTAAATGGTGAGAAAATTAATAAAGCCAAAGCACAAAGGGATCTGGGAGTGCTAGTCGAGGATTCTCTAAAGGTAAACATGCAGGTTGAGTCCGTGATTAAGAAAGCGAATGCAATGTTGTCTCTTATCTCAAGAGGGTTGGAATATAAAAGCAGAGATGTACTACTAAGACTTTATAAAGCTCTGGTTAGGCCCCATTTGGAGTACTGTGTTCAGTTTTGGTCCCCACACCTCAGGAAGGACATACTGGCACTGGAACGTGTCCAGCGGAGATTCACACGGATGATCCCTGGAATGACAGGTCTAACATATGAGGAACGGCTGAGGATACTGGGATTGTATTCGTTGGAGTTTAGAAGATTAAGGGGAGACTTAATAGAGACGTACAAAATAATACATGGCTTGGAAAAGGTGGATGCTAGGAAATTGTTTCTGTTAGATGAGGAGACTAGGACCCGTGGACACAGCCTTAGAATTAGAGGGGGTCATTTCAGAACAGAAATGCGGAGACATTTCTTCAGCCAGAGATTGGTGGGCCTGTGGAATTCATTGCCACGGAGTGCAGTGGAAGCCGGGATGCTAAATGTCTTCAAGGCCGAGATTGATAGATTCTTGTTGTCTAGAGGAATTAAGGGCTACGGGGAGAACGCTGGTAAGTGGAGCTGAAATGCGCATCAGCCATGATTGAATGGTGGAGTGGACTCGATGGGCCGAATGGCCTTACTTCCACTCCTATGTCTTATGGTCTTATGGTCTTATGGTCTTAACATAAAGGTATTAGGGTCAGTGTTAGGAAGAAGCCAACCAGGTTTCTTTAACCTGTTAAAGTTGGCAAGTTTATAACTAAAGCAAACTTGCTCAACAATAATGGAAAATGAATAATAGTTTCGATATTGCGAGTATGAACATAAATATTTCCCTTTTAAAAACACTGACACACACACGTATAACAATCTCGAAATGAAAATCTCTGCAGAGTGTTAACTTGAAAGAATTGCGACTTTGACCAGATATTAGTTGAAGTTGTGAGAAAAGCAAAAATGAGAGATTGTCCAAATTGTGATTTTGTCTCTGCGGTTATTCTGCTCCCACAAACTGCAGGATTTCTTCCGGGGACAGTTCAATTTAGCTGAATTGTCTTTGCATCTGGCAATGCAGAGGTTCCAATGAATTCTCGTCAGGAATCATTCAGGATTGTTATAGATAACTGAAAGGTTTTTAAATTGCGCACATTATTCTGAGGAGGAACACGGAAAGAGAGTGGAACCAAAAGGCCACTGTTTCTCAGTAAGGTTACCTTGTGATTACAATCCCTACAGTATGCAAATAGGTGCTTCAGCCCAACAAGTCTACACCAAACCTCCGATGATTAACCCATTCAGACCTATTTGCCTACCCTATATGTACCACTAACTAATCTACCGAATACTATGGGGAATTGAGAATGGCCAATTCAGCTGACCTGCATATCTTTGCATTGTAGGAGGAAACCGGAGCAACCAGAGGAAAACCAGGCCAGCACGTTCGTTTCCCTGTGTGAGGTGAATCACACATAATATTCAACAACCCCAAAGTGGGCGATATGAGGGCTGCTGGAACATGGCTCGAACAGTATGAGTCCGTCAAATTCACTGCTGTTGTTGCTCACAGAGACATTTCCTATACAACAAAATGTCTCACTTGACGTGAAGATATGTTTTTATGTATCCATGTAATTTCAAATAAAACATTTATTATTCTTCTCAATATCAGAATTTAAAGGAATGTGTCTTAAGCTCCCCTAGTATTATTTCCCTATATAAGCGGAAATGGCCATCTCCTCAAGATCTTATATTGTCAAAATCGTTCATTCTGAGTCCTAAACAGTTAATCTAACATAATGCCATCATCACAGCACAGAGTAAACAGAAAGATTTTCAAAGGTTTAAGTTTATGGTATCAGATCTGCAAAGTGCCTCCGATCTGGTCTCGCACAAATGCTTAAAACATCTCTAGGATCCTGCCAGTCACCGTTTGCAAGAAGCAGCGTCATTCCATTAACCTTCACACAGACTTGCTGCCACTTCTGAATAACTTGGCGTGGTTCATGTACCAGAATACACAATTCTCTCTATACCACTGATTTCAGCGTTCCATCTCCTGTTATATTTATTGTTGCTTTATCTCCAAAACAAAAACTTGCCATAACCAACATTTCACTTTTTTGCTGAAATGTTGCTCAGGAAATGCACCTGTCACTATCCCATTGCAGACGCTCTGTCTCCATTTGATATCTTATTGAAGGACTGCCCTTTTATATTCAAATGAGAAATTATTGAGGTCTCCTTTGAATCATTCTACTTCTTGCGGACGAAAGTGGTAGCCGCATGGGCCCCAGCATTGTCGATTACCTGAAACAGTCCATCTTCTGCAGTTACACCAGCATCATTCCCCGCAGTTTCTGCCTTCGAGGTAAACTATTAACATCTCAAATTGCTTGGAAATAATTTCCAGCTTAAATAACTATTACCTGTAGACTGAGATATGTGGGAATGAAATCCTACAGTCTCACGCTACGCTATAAAGGATTTCGAATCAATACTACTGCTGATTCATGGACATGAGGAAATAGCAATAATTTCTGGCACCAAATTTGCAGATTTTGGATATAATGCAGATATGCAATAATTTGCAGATAATTATTTCCCACTTCTAAGCTGCGACTACCCTCTTCCTGAAACCATGAAAAAATACAAGACAGATAATTATGTTCCAGCAGAACCAGGCAGGCTTTCCTCACCACAGACTATCTCTGTGATCCATCTCTCAAGCCATCCTCCTGCCCACACAAGGGAAACTAAACTCAGTGTTTTTGGGAAAATCAAGGCCGGAATTTGAAGGCTTTTTGTAGGAGGGGAGGCCGTTTATGGGCGTCACGGTGGCAAGAGACCCAGGTTCAATTCCCGCCTCAGATGTCTGACTGTGTGGAGTTTGCACATTCTCCCCGTGTCTGCGTGGGTTTCCTCTGGATGCTCCGGTTTCCTCCCACAGTCTAAAAATATGCAGGTTAGGTGAATTGCCCATGCTAAATTGCCCATAGTGCTAGTTGTAGGGGAATGGGTGTGGGTCGGTGTGGAGTTGTTGGGCCGAAGGGCCTGTTTCCACACTGTAAGTAATCTAAAAAATCTAATCTTAAAAAAACTGAAAGTGGAGGGAGAAAGTACTATCACTCACTTAGCTGACGAGCAGCAGATGACGTTTATGTTGGATCAATGCGAGATATTGCATTTTGCTGAAACCAAAAAGGGAAGGTCATGTAAAATTGAAGGTCGGGTCTTTGGTAGACAGACCTGGCGTTCAATATAATTTCTTAGTGCTTGTGTCACATTTGGACAGGGTCATAGCTCATAGCTTTCAATAAAAGAGGTGGAACATCATGTTGAGGTTGTGCAAGACATTAGAGTACAGTGTCCAGTTCTGTCCGCCGTTTTATTGGAAGGATATGGGTAAGCAGAAGTAGGGTTCAGAAAAGGTTTACAATGATGTTGACAGGAATGGAGGATCGAATTTTAAAAACAGGCTGGATAGGTTAAAAGTTTTACACCGGAAGTTAGGAAGTTAGGGACAATCTTTGAGATGTTTATAAAACCATGAGCAGTATAGATAAAGTGACTGGCAGATGTACTTTGCCTAGAATAAGTGATTTCAAGACAAGGGATTTTTTTTTATCGTGAGAGGAAAAAAACGTGCAAAGAAAAATACATGAGGGGCTTATTTACACTCAGGCTGGTTTGTCTTTAAAATGAGCTTCCAGCGGAAGTGATGAATGCGGGTACAGTTACAATGTTTAAAATACATTTATATAAGTACATTTATATTTACGGATGGCATGGTGGCACAGTGGTTAGCACTGCTGTCCCACATTGCCAGAGACCTGGGTTTAATTCCCGCCTTAGGCAACTGTCTGCGTGGAGTTTGCACATTCTCCCCGTGTCTGCGTGGGTTTCCTCCGTGTGCTCCGGTTTCCTCCCACAGTCCAAAGTGTGCAGGTTAGGTGACTGGGCCATGCTAAATTGCCCGCAGTGTTAGGTGAAGGGGTAAATGTAAGGGAATGGATCTGGGTGGGTTGCTCTTCGGAGGGTCGGTGTGGACTTGTTGGGCCGAAAGGCCTGTTTGCACACTGTAAGTAATCTAAGTAAAAATAGACTGTTCGAATGGTTATGAGCCAGACGTAGGCAGGTGCGACTGGTTCATTTTGTAATTATTATCTGCACAGACTGGTTGGATGAATTTGGATGTTTCCGGATTGCATGATATTTTTAGTTTATGTGTGTTTGCGTGTCTATGTATATGTTTGCGTATTTCTGTCCCTGTTTTTGTCTGTTTCTGTGTGTGTATATGTGTCTATATGCCGCTCTGTATGTGCCTATCTCTGTGTGTTAGATATGTTGCTCTATTGGTTTGTGTGCATGCATGTTTGTTTCTCTATCTCAGCATCTCTGCACGATTGAAACACTTTCATTCGCAAGTGAAGCATTGAAATGGGGGTCAAACCCTTTCTCCCTTTCTTCTGCTCTGGCTGTCATTCTTTATATTAAAGTGGTCCAGCAGAGGACGACACAGTGAGAGAGCATCGCTTTAGTACATGAGATACAGCACGGAAACAGTCACCAACACTGAAGAGCAGATCGTCTGGCAACAGAATCTGCGATCAGCAGTAGGAAGAGCATCTAGAAGAGAGCGAATGAGAGGCACAGCCATTATTTCAGCACACATTTTACAGCCTAGAAGCAGTTACATCCACTGAAGACCGGATCCTAGTATGCTTGGCATGAAGGAGTGTTTACAGCCCAAACATTACATTAGAGTTGTGTTTCCTTCCTTTCCTCCGTCTCCTCTAACAATAAAAAATGCGGGTGGCAGGTCGTGTAGAGCGAACTGTTATTGCAAAATTGTTGCATTCTCAATAAGTAATAAGGCTTCAGCTCAAGACTATTTGGAGAGCAGCAGCTTAGCAAGGAGGACAGGTAAGCTCATGTTAAATATCCTTTGAACTCTGATCTTAAATCTCACAGCAGTTGAGGTGAAGTTAGGCGATAAGCATGTTCCTTCTGCAGGATGGGGGATCTCAAGGAGATTTCCATTGTATTTGATGCCAAAAATGCACCAAGCTGCAGCTCAAGCGAGACTGAGTTAGGGAGTTTAAACTGGATGCATTCATGATAAAGCTAAGCTCTTCACAGGTAAGAGTTTTAGTGAGTTGCTCACACCGAAGGAGCAGGCAGAAAGTAGCTGGGTGAGCACCAGGAAAGGCAAAGGGAGGAGGCAGAGAGTGCAGGAATTCCCTGTGGCTTTTCCCTTTGAGTTAATGTATACAGTTTGGAATACTGTTGAGGGGAATGAGCATTCAGGTCGCTGGCAATACAACTGTTTCTGGGGCACAGAGGGACGCAACACCACGTTATAGTCCAACAGTTTTAATTGGAAGCACACTAGCTTTCAGAGTACCGCTCCTTCATCAGGTGGTTGTTGAGGACAGAATTGTAAGGCACAGAATTTATAGCAAACGTTTGCCATGTGCTGTAACTAAAATTATGCATAGAAAAATACCTTGATTGTCTGTTAAGCCTTTCATCTGTCCGGATACCATTATAGTTTCACTTCTTTCATGTGTAAATCACAATTTTTTTTAAAAGTTGCATTCTCCGGCTAACTGTAACAATTGGTGTTAGCTAGTCAATATGTTGAAGATGTTAGCGCCCTGTGTTAAGTGCCATGGTGTTTAGACTGGTCCTAATCTAAAAAGTAAGATAACAGAAGTTTTACATGAATTCATGCAGTTTTTAATTCGTGATAGGAGACCATATAGTTAGGGGGAGAGACAGGAGGTTTTTGGCAGTACACAGGAATATGGGATAGTGTGTTGCAATTTGGTTCCGGGGGTCAAGGATGTCTCAGAGCGGCTCAGCATGTTCTCAAACGGGAGGGTGAATAGCCAGAAGTAATTAGGCACGTTAGTACAAATGACATAGGTGGAAATAGGAATGAGGCCTGCAGTATGATTATAGAGATCAAGGAAAAACAAGGGCATCTTTGGTGAAAATCTCTAGGTTATTCAGTGACACGTGCAAGTGAGGGTAAGAACAGGATGATAAAGCAGATTAATGCATCGCGAAAGGACTGGCACAGGAGCCAGAGATTCAGACTGTCAAATCTTTGGGATCTTTTCTGGGGCAGAGGTGACCTGTTCAAGAGGGGTGGTTTTGGCCTGAACTCAGGGAGGGGGGGGGGGGGGGGAAGGGTTGGATTGTGGTGGCAATACTTTGGCGACCCGATTTGGTAGAGCTAAAACGATGGGTCTAAATTCGATTGTTCTTGGGGTGGGGACATCATCAACAGCAGGGAGGCAACTGTGATACTGGAAGTAGATATTAGAAGTACTAAGTTGAGACACAGGTTTGGCTGGAGCACAACAAGGAGTAGGGAATGATAATTGACTTTAATTGCCTCTATTTCGATGCAAGAGGGTTCACAGGTAAGGCCGATGGATAGATGCGTGAGACTGGGATATTATCGCCATTACAAAAACAAGCCTAGTTGACGGACAAGGATGACAGCTAAATGTTCCAGGGTGCAGTTGTTTTAGGCGGGACGGAGGTTTGGAAAGAGAGGCGAAGGAAGTGCATTTTTGATTAAGGTGAGAATTACAGCAGCAATCAGAGATTAAACAACTCAAAGGTCATTTAGTGTGGCTTCGTGGGTGGAGCGAAGACAGAAGAAGGAGATGGTGACGTTATTGTTGTTGGACTCTAGGCCCCAAATCGTCAACATGAATTAGAGAAACAAATTTCCACGGAGACTAGAGAGATATGCACGAAGAATAGGGTTGTCATAGTAAGGGACTTCAAATTTTCTTATCGTAGACCGGACTGCCAGAGGGTTAAGGGCTTAAATGGGGTGGAATTTGTTAAGTGCATTCAGGAAAGTTTCCTCAATCAGTGCACAGAGGGCCGTATTCGGAAAAGGGCAGCTCGACATGCAATTGGGAAATAGGGCAGGACAGGTAAATTAGGTGAAAATGGGGAAGCAGTTTGGGAACAGTGAACATAGTTCTGTTTATTTTAAAATACTTAAAGAGAAGGGCAAAACTGGTCCACAAGTTGAAGTTCTAAATTGTGGCGAGGCGAATTTTGATGCAAGTCGACAGGAGATTGCAGCAGTTGATAAGAGTATATTTGTTGTATGCAAAGGGACAAAGAACAAATACAATTACAGTACAGGAACCGGCCCATCAACCCTCCAAACCTGCACTTATCCACACCTTCCATCTCGACTTGTCGCCTATTTTCCGAAGATCTGTACATTCTGCTTGCTGCCATTCATCTATCTGTCCAGACGCATCATAAATGACGCTATCATGCCTGCCCTGATAACCTTACTGGCAACGCATTCTAGACACCCACCGTTCATTGCGTAAAAAAATTTCCACTTATCCCGTCTCACTTTCAACTCATGACCCCAGTAATTAAGTCATTTACTCTGAGAAAAGCTTCTCGTTACCCACCCTTTCTATACCTGTCATGATGTTTGCAGACCTCAATCACATACGCCCTCAACCTCCGTTTTTCTAAAGAAAATAATTCTTCACAGCTTTCACCCTCTATACTAGGCAACATTCTTCTGAAACTCTTCTGCAAACTCTCCAAAGCATTATCTTGGCGACAAGAACTGAATACAATATTCCAAATGTCACCGAACCAAAGTATAATATGACTGCTGACTATCCGTGTCTTCGTGGGTTTCCTCTGGTTGGTCTGGTTTCTCCAGTAGTCCAAAGATGTGCAGGTCAGGTGAATTGATCATGCTAAATTGCCCATAGTGTTAGGTGCATTAGTCAGAGGGAAATGCGTCTGAGTGAGTTCATTTTCGGAGGGTCATTGTGGACATGTTAAGCTGAAGGCCTGTTTCTACACTGTAGGGAATCTAATCTAATATAAACTCTTGTACACCACACTCAATCTGATGATAGAAACCATGCCAAATGCCATCTTGACCACTCTATTGACCTGCGTTGCCACGTTTAGGATGCAATGGACCTGAACACCCAGACTTCTCTGTCTATATTCTGCTGTATTCTCTGACAGTCGTGTTCACTATCTGCTACTCAACCAACTAAGTATCACTGGCAACTTGCGAATCAGACAACTCATACCTCCCTCCAGATCGTTTGTGTATATCACAACAGCACGAATCGCTGTGGAACACCACTGGTCACATTTTTCCATTTTGAGAAACTCCATTCCACTATGACTCTGTCTCCTGTTGTCCAGGCAGTACTTCATCCATCTAATGAGTGTAGCGACTGCACGTTCTCTATCAGCCTACCCTGGGGAACCTTATGGAATGCCTTACTGGAGTTCATCTATATGACATCTACAACCCTTCCCTCATTAAACAACTTTGTAACTTCCTCAAAGAATTCTACTAATTTGGTGAGATACGGCCTTTCCTGAACAAAACCATGTTGCATATCACTGATAAGTCTATTTTCTTCCAAGTGAGAATACATCCATTGCCTCGATATCTTGTCCAGCAGTTTACCAACAACTGATATCAGGCTACCCGGTCTGTAATGACATGAATTTCCCTGTTATGGTTCTTAAATAAGGGGAAAATACTAGCAATCCTCCAATCTTCCACGAACTCACCTGCATTCAAGTATGCTGCAAAGATATTAGATTAGATTAGATTAGATATCTGTTAAGACCCCATCTATTTCCTCTCTCACTTCCCTCAGTAACCTGGGATAGATCACATCCAGAACTGGACACTTGTCCTCCTCACTAGCTTTTAGAGTGCGCAATGCTTCCTCCCTCCTTCTGTCGACTTGACCTTGAATAATCAAACATCTATCAACACCCTTCATGTCTATCTCCTTGGTGAATACTGAATAAAATTACTCGTTAAGATTCTCATCCATTTTCAGTGAATCCAGGCAAACACTTTCCTCCTTTGTCCTAGAGTGCGCCAATACTTTCTCTCATTATCCCCGATCCTTAGAGATGAACAAAAGGCTTTAGTACTTTCCTTAACCATGTTTGCTAAAGATAATTAATGATCCTTTCAGCCCTCTTAATATCTCATTTCAGATTCTCGATATTCTTCCAAACTTCATCCGTTTTCAGTCGCCTATATCTTAAGTATGCATCGTTTTTCCTCTTAGCTTGTCCTATAGTTTCATCTGTCACCCATTGTTTCCTAATCTTGCCATTTTTATCCCTCGATTTCACAAAAACATGCCTCTCCTGTATTCTAATGAACCTCTCTTTAAAAGGTTCCCACGTATCAGATGTGCATTTACCTTCAAACAGCAGTTCTCAATCAACATTCCCCAGCTCCTGCCAAATTTTGAGTGAATTGGCCTTCCCGAAATCCCTTTAACTTTTGAACCACTCTCGCCTTTGTCCATGAGCATTCTAAAACTAATGGAATTGTGATCACTTTTCCCAAAGTAATCCCCTCCTGAAACATCAACCACCTGGCACATTTCCCAACACTAGGTTGGGAACTTCCCGAGTGGGCTAATTTACATTCTGCTCCAGCAGTCCCTCCTGGATGCTCCTTCCAAATTCTACTCCACCTAGACCTTTAACACTAAGGAATCCTTCTCAATGTTGGGAAAGGAAACGTCTCCAACCATCGCCAAATATATTTCCATAACGTATCGACATATTTGCACCTCTATCTCACGCTAGCTGTTTGGAGGCCTGTAGTACAACACAAACATTGTTACCACACCCATACGATTGCTGACGTCTGACGATATTGCCTCCCTGCTCGAATCCTCCATTGTGCCCTCCCTCAATAATGCTGTAATATCCTGTTTGACCAGTAATGCAACTCCTCCACCCCTTTTTCTCTCCCTCTCTGTCTCACCTGAAGCATCGATATCCTATGATATCATATGATATGTGGTTGTCAATCATGCCCTTCCCTCAACTAAGTCTCATTAATAGCAAAAACATCATTTGGCCAGTTGCTCATCCAAGCCCTGAGTCCTTACCTACTGCACTCTTTACATTAAAAGAAATGCACCTCAGACCACCAGCCCATCTGTGTTCATCATTTACTCCCTGCCTACTCTTCATTTTAATCATGCTGACTTCATCATCTAGTTACTTTCAGGCATTACTTACTCCCTTCCTACTGTCCACTGGCTTCTTCATTTAGATCCCATTCTCCTGCCACATTTTTTCGATCACAGCATTAGCAAAAACATACCAAAGGACATTGGTTCCAGTGCGGTCCAGGCGTAGACCATCTAATTTGTAAAAATCCCACCTTCCACAGAACTAGTCACCAAATTCCCAAACTCTGAACCGCTTCCTCCACCACCATTTCTCAAGCCATGCATTCATCCTACCTCTTCTTTTATTTCTCATCGGACTTCCACGTCGCACTGGTAGTAATCCTGAGATTACTACCTCTGATGTACTACTTCGTTTTCCTCTCTCCTTACTCCCCCTAATTCGGCTTGTTGGACCTCATCCCTTTTTTGGCAAATATCATTGGTGACTATATGCACCTCAATAACTAGCTGTTGACTCTTCCCCTCAGAATGTTCTGCAGCCAATCTGAGAAATCCATGACACGTGCACCTGGGAAGCGACATATCATTTGGGAATCTCGTTTTCGACCACAGAACCGATTATCTATTCCTCTTGCAATTGAATCCCCCTATGATTATAACTTTTCATCATTTTCCTGCCCTTCCGTACAGCAGAGACAGCCACGGTGCCATGAACCTGGCTATTGCTGACTCCCTCCCGTGAACCATCTACCTCAACAGGAGCAAAAGCGGTCTACCTGTTTTGGAGGGAGATGACCGCAGGGGACACCTGCATTGCCTCCCTGTTTTTTTCTCTCTGCCATTTCGTCACACATTCCATTTCTCCCTCAGCAATCCTAATCTGCGATGTGACTGAATGATGAAACGTGGTATTAACGACGCCCTCAGCATCATGATTGTTCCAAAGTGTGTCCGTCCACAGTTCCAGAACCGTCATTTGTTCAAACAATTTTCGCAGCTGGACGCACCTTCCTACATGTGAAGAAGTCAGGGACATCGGCTCCATCCCTGAACTCCAACATTGAACAAGATTAATACAACACGGGTTTGAGATCTTTTGCCATTTTTAATGTTGAGGTGAACTTAGCCTTAACTCAGCTAATTACCAAACTCAGCTACCAAAGGTACCAAAGGCACCAAAGGTAAGTACTCTCGAGTGCCAAATTTACTTTCCTGGCAGCTCCCCGGTCCTCTCTTTCCATCGCTGCTCCAAAATTTGAAGGTTGTTGACATCGGAGATAAGTCCTTTTGAGTGGGAAACTTAACATCCAGCAGACCCCTCGTCCGTCACTCCCCTCTCGCTGATCTTGAAAAATGAAGGCAAGTTGGAGGTCTTAAAAAGTCAGATGGCAAGTTCAGTACGTTCTTGTGAGGATGAAGGACAAGGGTGAGAGGAAATAGGCAACCCGAGGTGAGAAGATATATTGAGGCTTTGACAGAACAAAATAATTAGGTATGTTAAGGACAGACAGCTGGGGCCAAGTAAATCCCACGAGTTATAGAACATAGAACACAGAACAGTGCAGATCAGAACAGGCTTTTCACCCACTCTTTTTTGCCTAGCATTTATCTTAAACTAAGATCAACCTTAACACCACAACTCCCCTCAATTTACCGGGGTGCATGTGCTTGCCCAGTTGTTGCTTAATGATTGTAATGTCTCTGACTCCACTACACTGCTGGCAGTGAATTCCACGCACACACCTGCCTCTGCGTAAAGAACCTACCTCTGAAATCCCGCCTCTCCCTTCCTCCAATCACCTTAAACTTATCACTCCGATGACAGCCATTTCCGCCCTGTGTAAACGTCTCTGGCTATCTAATCTATCTATGCCTCTCATTACTTTGTGCACCTCTATGAAGTCACTTCTCTTCCTTCTTCTCTCCAGTGTGAAAAGTCCGAGCGCACTCAATCTGTCTTCATAAGACAAGCCTTCCAATCCAGGCAGCATCCTGGTAAATCTTCTCTGCACTCTCTCTCTCACGCTTTACATCCTTCCTATAATGAGCCGACCAGAACTGGACATGACATTCCAATGTAGGCGAACCAGCATTATGGAGAGCTGCAGCAAAAGCTGGCGGCTCTTAAACTCAATCCCGTTAATCAAAGCCAAAATACCATACGTCTTCTAATCAATCCTATCAACTTTGGTGTAAATATTGAAAGGTCTATGTACGAGAATCCCAAGATACCACTGTTCCACCACACTGCCGAGAATTAAGCCTTGTATTGAATATTCAAATTCGACATTGCAAAACGATGTTTCTTCGCATTTAACCAGGTTGAACTTCATCTGTCACTTCTCAGCCTTGCTCTGTATCCTGTCAATATCATGTTGTAGCCTGCAACAGCCCTCCACAATATCGACAATACCACAGACATTTATCTCATCGGCAAAATTACTACACCTCCCTTCCAATTCTTCATCCAAGTCATATATTAAACTTACGAAGAACTGAGGCACAAGATCAGACGTCTGTAGCAAGGGTCAGACCGATCTCCATGTGGAATACTTTCCACACACTACCCCTCACTGTCTTTTTTCAGCCAGCCAATTCTCTATCCTGACAGCCTAATTTCCCTGTATCCCATACGTCCCGACTTTCTGAATAAGCCTACTGTGAAGAAGCTAATCAAATGCCTTACTGAACTCCGCGTGCACCACATCCACTCTCGACCTTCATCAATGTCTTTTCGCATCTTCAAACAATTCAATAAGGGTTGTGAGGCATGACCTGCCCCTCACAAATCGTGTTTGCTATCTTTAAATGGACTTTTTTTTTCAAATAGTCATAATCCTATCTCTGAATCCTTTCCAGTACCTTCATTGCCACAGACGTGAGACTGATTTTTTTGTAATTCCAAGGAATTTCCCTATTCACTTTCTTCAACAGAGGAACAATATTAGCCTCCCTCCAATTATCTGGTACTACTCCCGTGGACAGTCAGAATGCAAAGATCATCGCCACAGGAACAACAATCCAATTCCTCACTTCCCGTAGTAACCTTGGATATGGCTGGTCCGGCCCTGTGGAACATAGAACATAGAAGAATACAGCGCAGTACAGGCCCTTGGGCCCTCGATGTTGCGCCGATCCAAGCCCACCTAAACTACACTAACCCACTATCCTCCATATACCTATCCAATGCCCTCTTAAATGCCCATAAAGAGGGAGAGTCCACCACTGTTACTGGCAAGGCATTCCATGAACTAACGACTCGCTGAGTGAAGAACCTACCCCTAACATCAGTCCTATATCTACCCCCCCTTAATTTAAAGCTATGCCCCCTTGTAATACCCGACTCAATACGCGGGAAAAGGTTCATACTGTCGACCCTATCTAACCCCCTAATCATCTTGTACACCTCAATCAAGTCACCCCTAAACCTTCTTTTCTCTAGTGAAAACAGCCCCAAGTGCCTCAGTCTTTCCTCATACGATTTTCCTTCCATACCAGGCAACATCCTGGTAAACCTCCTCTGCACCCGTTCCAATGCCTCCACATCCTTCCTATAGTATGGCGACCAAAACTGCACACAATATTCCAGATGCGGCCGTACCAGAGTCTTATACAACTGCATCATGACCTCAGGACTCCGGAACTCAATTCCTCTACCGATAAAAGCCAGTACGCCATATGCCTTCCTCACCGCACTATTTACCTGGGTGGCAACTTTCAGAGATCTGTGTACATGGACACCAAGATCCCTCTGCTCATCCACACTACCAAGTATCCGACCATTAGCCCAGTACCCCATCTTTTTGTTATTCTTCCCAAAGTGAATCACCTCGCACTTAGCTACATTGAATTCCATCTGCCACCTTTCTGCCCAGCTCTGCAGCTTCTCTATATCCTGTTGTAACCTGCCACATGCTTCCTCACTGTCAACAACTCCTCCGACTTTCGTATCATCCGCAAACTTGCTCACCCAACCTTCTAACCCCTCTTCCAGGTCATTTATAAAAATGACAAACAGCAATGGTCCCAAAACAGATCCTTGCGGAACACCGCTAGTGACGGCACTCCATGAAGAAACTTTGCCATCAACTACTACCCTCTGTCTTCTTCCATCCAGCCAATTCCTAATCCAAACCTCCAACTCACCCTCAATGCCATATCTCCGTATTTTCTGCAGTAGCCTACCATGGGGAACCTTATCAAACGCCTTACTAAAATCCATATATACCACATCTACCGCTTTCCCCTCATCAACCTCCTTCGTCACCTTTTCAAAGAATTCAATAAGGTTTGTGAGGCACGACTTGCCCTTCACAAAACCATGCTGACTATCCTTGATCACATTATTCCTATCTAGATGTGCATAAATCCTATCCCTTACAATTCTCTCTAAGACTTTGCCCACAACAGAAGTGAGACTCACCGGCCTATAGTTACTAGGGCTATCCCTACTCCCCTTTTTGAACAAGGGAACCACATTTGCTATCCTCCAGTCTTCTGGGACTACTCCTGTAGACAAAGAGGACATAAAAATCAAGGCCAATGGCTCTGCAATCTCCTCCCTTGCTTCCCAGAGAATCCTAGGATAAATGCCATCAGGCCCAGGGGACTTATCTATTTTCACCTTTTCCAGGATTTCCAACACCTCTTCTCTACATACCACAAAGCCATCCATTCTACTTATTTGTGCCTCAGTATTCTCATCGACAACAATGCCCTGTTCCTGAGTGAATACTGAAGAAAAGTATTCAGTCAGTGTCTCCCCAATCTCTTCCGCCTCCACACGCAACTTCCCCCTACTATCCTTGACTGGACCTATTCCTACCCTAGTCATTCTTTTATTCCTAACATACCTATAGAAAGCCTTAGGGTTTTCCCTAATCCTATCTACTAAGGACCTTTCATGTCCCCTCCTTGCTGCTTTTAGCTCTCTTCAGGTCCTTCCTGGCTACTCTATAACTCTCAATCGCCCCAATTGAACCTTCACGTCTCATCTTGAGATAGGCCGCCCTCTTCCATTTAACAAGGGATTCCAATTCCTTATTAAACCACGGCTCCCTCGCACAACCCTTTCCTTCCTGCCTGACAGGTACATAATTATCAAGGACACTCAATAGTTGCCCCTTGAACAAGTTCCACATATCATTTACACTCTTGCCTTGGAGTCTACTTTTCCAAGCCACACATCCTAAGTCATGCCTCACCGCATCATAATTTCCCTTACCCCAGCTATAATTCTTGCCCTGTAGTACACACTTATCCCTCTCCATCACGAGTGTAAAAATCACCGAATTATGGTCACTATCCCCAAAGTGCTCACCTACCTCTAATTCTAACACCTGGCCTGGTTCGTTACCCAGAACCAAATCCAGTATGGCCTCACCTCTTGTTGGCCTGTCTACATATTGTGTCAGGAAACTCTCCTGCACACATTGAACAAACACTGACCCATCTAACGAACTTGAGCTATAGCTTTCCCAATCAATATCAGGAAAGTTAAAGTCCCCCATAACAACCACCCTATTACTGTCACTCATCTCCTGAATCACCTTCCCAATCCTTTCTTCAATGATTCTAGGACTATTAGGAGGCCTGTAAAAGACTCCTAACAGGGTGACCTCACCTTTCCTATTCCTAACCTCAGCCCAAACTACCTCAGATGGCAAGTCCTCATCCATCGTCCTTTCCACCGCTGTAATACTATCTTTGACAAGCAATGCCACACCTCCCCCTCTTTTACCCCCACCTCTGACCCTACTAAAACATTTAAATCCCGGAACCTGCAACAGCCAATCCTGTCCCTGTTCTAGCCATGTCTCCGTAATAGCCACAACATCGAAGTCCCAGGTACCAACCAACGCTGCAAGTTCACCTACCTTATTTCGTATACTTCTTGCATTGAAGTATACACACTTCAAGCCACTTCCCTGTTTACAGGCACCCTCCTTGGAAATTGATGCCATGTTCCTCACCTCCCTACACTCCAGGCCCTGCACCCTGAAGCTACAATCTGGGTTCCCATGCCCCTGCTGAGTTAGTTTAAACCCCCCCCAAGAGCACTAGCAAACCTCTCCCCAAGGATACTGGTTCCCCTCAGGTTCAGGTGTAGACCATCCTGTTTATAGAGGTCCCACCGTCCCCAGAAAGATCCCCAGTTATCCAAAAACTGGAACCCCTCCCTCCTGCACCATCCCTGAAGCCACGCATTTAATTGTTCTCTCTCCCTATTCCTCGAATCTCTATCACGTGGCACGGGTAACAAACCAGAGACAACAACTCTGTTTGTTCTAACTCCAAGCTTCCAACCTAGCTCCCTGAAAGCCTGTCTAACATCCTCAGCACTCCTCCTACCTATGTCGTTGGTGCCAATGTGGACCACGACTTCGGGGTGCTCCCCCTCCCCCTCCAGGACCCGGAAAACACGATCAGAGACATCACGTACCCTTGCACCTGGGAGGCAACATACCAAACGTGAGTCTCTCTCGTTCCCACAAAACCGCCTATCTGTGCCACGAACTATCGAGTCCCCAATTACTACTGCTCTGCTCTAAAACTAACCCAGCTAAGCTTACACTAACTGCTTCCGGGTCTCGGCTGCCCCTCTGCTTGCCGTCACTTCCTCTGCTGCTCCCGCTCTTTCTGTGAAGGAGAGAGAAAACAAAACACCGATGCCCGCTACAGGTAAGTAATTTTGAAAAAAACTCTTACCTTAGCTGTAGTCTCCCGGGTTCACCTCAACTCGGCCGCTGCTCCCACTCAAATGGAGTTATCCATCTTGATACTATCCAGACTTTCCAGCACATCACTTTCTTAATATCAATCTATTCAAGCGTATTAACCTGATCCATGTTATTCTCACTATCAAAACACCCTCTTTCTACTAAATACTGAAACAAAACTTAGATTCAGTACCTCCCCAACCTCTTCAGTCTCCAGGCACAAGTTCCCTCCACTATCCCTGAATGGAACTACTTTTTAGATTAGATTAGATTACTTACAGTGTGGAAACAGGCCCTTCGGCCCAACAAGTCCACACCGCCCCGCCGAAGCGCAACCCACCCATACCCCTACATGTACTCCTTACCTAACACTACGGGCAATTTAGCATGGCCAATACACCTAACCTGCACATCTTTGGACTGTGGAAGGAAACCGGAGCACCCGGAGGAAACCCACGCAAACATGGGGAGAACGTGCAAACTCCACACAGTCAGTCGCCTGAGGCGGGAATTGAACCCGAGTCTCTGGCGCTATGAGGCAGCAGTTTCTCTGTTTCTCTCTCTGATCATTCTCTTCTTGCTCACCTATGAGAAGAACGCCTTTGAGTTTTCATTAATCCTTGTAGCAAAAGCTTTGTCGTGCCCCCTCCTGTCTGTCTTCAGTCCATTTCTCAGTTCTTTCCTGGCTACTCTGTAATCCTCTGAAGCTGTGCCACACCCTTGCTTCCTCAACCTTAAGTAAACTTCTTTGTTCCTCTGCACGAGAAGCTCCAATTCTTTTGTCATTCCCAAGGTTCCTTCAGCTTGAAATTCCTTGCTTATCTCAGTGGAAATAAGTTATCCAACACTTCCAACAAGTGCTGCTTAGAAAGGCTCCACATTTCATTTATGCAGTTCCCGTTGAACAATTGTGACTGATTTATACGCCACAGCTCCTGTCTATCACTGGTATAATTAGCCCATCCCCAATTAACCAGCTGCCATTCCTGTCTGTTCATAACACTCTCCATGGCTACGGCAAAGGTAAGGCAGTTGAGGTCTCTGTCAATGAAATGCTGTCCCACAGAGAGATCTGACACATGGTCTGAGAAAGAGTTATGTGGGAGACAGCGGAGTTTACTGAGGTAGGAAAGTAGAAGTGTGAAAAGGGGGCACAAGAACACTTGGCTGAGAAGATTAGGGTTAATGCATAAAAATTCTTTTAGTATATTGAAGCAAATAGAATAACTAGAGAGGGAATAGGACACCTCAATGACCATAGTGGGTATATATATATATATATATATATATATATATAAATGCAGGAGAGGGGAAAGGTTCTGAAGGAATATTTTTCCTCTCTGTTTCCATTGGAGAAAGACATGGAAACTTGAGAATTTGGGGAAGTTAGTGATCCTATCTGGGGAGAGTCCACACCACAGTAGAAGAGGTTTGTGTTTTTTGAATTTATAAAGGTGGATAAATCTCCAGGTCCTGACCAGATATAACCAAGAACAATGCACGAGCCTTTTCACCATTGTTAGCCTTGGATGAATTCTCAGAAGTTTGGAGGGGAGAGAATGTTCCCTCACTTAGGAAAGGCTGCAACAAAGAGCTTTAGATCATCAGACCAGCAAGCCTAACATCTGCGGTGGGTACGTTCCTTGAGGAGATTCTGAGAGGTAAGATATACATGCATTTGGAAAGATCAAGTTTGAATAGGAGTCGTTAGCATGGTGTTATACATGGGAGATCATTCATCGCAAATGTGTTAGAGCTTTTTGGTGAAGGGACCAGGAAGGTTGACGGGTCCGGGTAGTAGACGCAGTTCAGCAAGGATTATGATAATATTCGACAGGTAAGGCTGTCCATAAGGTTAGGTTGCAGGAATTCCAGAGCAGCTAGTAAACTGGATGCACAATTGTTTTGATGGTGGGAAGCAGGGTGTAATATTGCAATGTCGCTTGTTGGACTCGAAGACTTTGACCAGTGGAGTGCCTCAGGTGTTGGTGGTGGTCCCATTCATGTTGGCTATTTACATCAATTACTTGGATGAGAATATCCAAGGCATGAAAGTTTGAAAATGAGAGCAAAATGAGAGGTATCATGGAGGGTGAGGAAGCGTACAAAAATTGCAGGAGGAACTTGATCAGCTGGCGAAATGGGCCGAGAAATGCAAATGGAGTTTGATATAGGTAAATGTGAGGTATTGTATTTTGCAAAGTCAAATCAGGTCAGGAGTTACTTGGTGAATGATAGGATCTTAAGTAGTGTATTGGAATAGAGGGATTTTGGAGTTCATGTTCATAGTTCTCTGGCAGTGGAGACACAGGTAGACAGGTCAGTGAAGAAGACTTTTGGCACACTAACCCTCATCATTCATAGCATTGAGGGTAGAAGTTGCGAATGGCAACAGCATTTCAGGCAGCAGGAGGAGTGGACACTGCCTGACCTGCTATTGCTTTCCCAGCACCAAACTCTAGATTCTGATCTCCAGTACCCACAGTCCTCACTTTCAAATAGAAGTTGCGAAGTTCTTTTAGAGTTGTTTACGACTTTAGTAATGCCGCACTTCGAGTATTGTGTTTAGTTTTGGTCACCTTGCTGTTGAAGAGGGTGTCATTAAACTGAAAAGAGGCCTTAAGAAATTTCCAAGGACACAACAGTCTGAGTTACGAGGACAGATTGGACAAGCTAGCAATTCTTTTTACTTTGGAGTGCAGGGGGCTGAGAGGGGATTTCATAAAAGTGTATACGATCATGGGAGGCATGAATGGGGTGAATGCACTCAGTCTTTTTCCGAGGATTTTTGAATCGAGGACGAGAGGTCATCAGATTAACGTTAGAAGGGGAAGAACAAAAGAGGATCTGAGGGGCAACATTTTACAGAGCGGGTCGTGTGCATATGTAACGAGCTGCCAGTGAAAGTGGTTCAATCGGGTACATTAACAACATTTAAATTGCATCTGGACAAATATACAGATAGAAATGTTTTAAAAGGAATTGTGCCAAGAGCAGGGAAATGGGCTAAGCGTAGCTGGACACATTGCTCGGCATAAACCAGCTTGGCCCAAAGAGCCTGTCTTCGTGCTGTAGGACTATATGACTCTATGATACAATGCTTCCCACTGCTCGTCTGCTTCAGGACTTCCAATCCTTTTGCACTTTTCACAGTACGTGTACGAGCAAATCACAATACAGTGCAAATTGCAGAAAGTGCAATACAATTCGTCTCATCACAAAATAGATCTCTCGGAGTTGTTTTAATGTAATATTAGTGGAAATGTTCTTTAGCATGTCCACTCTGCATCCAGAATACCTTTTAGATTAGATTACTTACAGTGTGGAAACAGGCCCTTTGCCCAACAAGTCCACAGTGACCCACCAAAGAGCAACCCATCCCCTTACATTTGCCTCTTTACCAAATACTACAGGTCAATTCGCCTAACCTGCACATTTTTGGACTGTGGGAGGAAACCAGAGCACTCGGAGGAAACCCACGCAGACATGGGGAGAATGTGCAAGCTCCACGCAGACAGTTGCCCAAGGCAGGAATTGAACCCGGGTTTCTGGCGCTGTGAGGCAGCAGGGCTAACCACTGTGCCATCGTGCCGCCCCACCTGCTGCAGATAAATCATTTTCCACATTACAGATGCAGTGCAAATATTTATTCACATGAGAATGGTCAACTCTGAGAGCCCTCAGTGTAATTGTAATTCTGCCCACACCAGCCTTGTGTGAAGGGTGTGTGTGTGTGTAGGGTGTGTGTGTGTGTAGGGTGTGTGTGTGTGTGTGTATGTGTGTGTGTGTGTGGTGGGGGGCACTGCCAGATTGAATGATGCGCTGAGCTGCCGTCCATCCTCTCTTATTAAATCCCTATGGTTTTTAACCTCTACTGTTGACTGTGCAGTGGCTTATGGAGGCCAGCAGACAATGGCATTGTGTCACAGAGACTGTCAGACCTCACACACACAGATGCTCTCACGATAATACAGAAACACATAGTTATATTTTAATACGATGGCATGGGGATTTAAATCAATATTTCTCTTTTACTGTGGTGCATTATCAATATTTCACTCGCTCTGTCTGGGGTATGTCAGTATTTCCGTTGCCTCGTTGGCAGCGTGTCATTATTTGACTGGCTTTGTGAAAAGTGTGTCAATATTTCAGTCGCTTTTCGGGGAGTTTGTCATTATTTAACTTTTGTACACTACTGTATGTCATTATTTCAGTTGTTCTGTAAACCAGTGACCGTATGACGATTTCAATGCCTTGAATTCATGGAGCAATTATACAGTGTGAGGAGGATAGTGTAGAATTCTAACAGGACAGCAAAAAGTTGTTGCCGTCTTCAGGGTTATGACAGATGGAGATCAATGCAGAACAGTGCAAGGTAATGCTCTTTCGTAGAAAGAGCATTGAAAGACAATATAAATCAAAATGTACAGTTATAAAGGGGGTGCATGAGCAGAGGGTACTGGGTGTGTTTGACCAAAGATTATTGGAGATGTCAGGACAAATGGGGAGAGTATTAAATGACGCAGATTAGTTTCAGTACCTGAATTCTTTGCCAGTGGAGTGCAGCAGGAAGATTCCGTGCCCCTTTCCCGGGAAGTGCTGAAGATGATGTGTTGTGAGCCCAACCTTCTGCTGTCCGAGAACATGAAGATTTCATTTATATGCACTCAACACAAAAGAGAGATGCCATCAGGGCGACGGTTTCGAAGTTGTGCCAGATGGAAATGGAACTGACATTGGGTTTAAAATGAGAATTACCTTTCACTGAACATTGCTTCTTACTCTGTCAGTGGTATGTTGATGTTTCACAATCTCCATTTGTGTCGTCCTTAGTCCTGTCTAACTCATGCCAGGGTCCACCCCACACAGCATACCGTGAGGGTGAGAGAATGGATATCATGGCACTCCACAACCATCTTGGTCATTTCTGTACTATTACGGGCTGTTTCTCCGGGTATGAGAGAAATAAAAAGAAGCGGGACAGTGGACGTGGGCAGTTCTGCTGATCGTGATGGCATAGGTAGGAGTGAAATACTGAAGTATCTGGAGTGTCAGTCAACAGTGTTTAATCCAAGCAATGTGTTTATTGTTGGAGTGTAGCATGAGCCTTGTTCATGAGTACGTGCTACTACCTATATACAGTAACTGTGAGAGAGCAGAGATGGTATGGTGACACTTACACTGGCACAGAGGTCACGGCTATGCTTGTCCTGTATTGCTTGACCGAGTGATGGAGAGTACGTCCAACCATTATAGTTGGCAGAATCGAGCTGGCATTGAATGAGAGGATCGCCATGGTTAAGTTTCGGTAGTTAATAATGTGAGTTGGAACAGATAGCACCAGAAAATTACCTCTGCCTCGTGCACATGTTGCCTCTGTCACTCTTAATGAAAATGACACTGAGACAATTTATTTTATGATTCAGTCCGATGAGTCGAAGACTGTGTTGATCCCACTTACAGTTACAAATCAGTAAAATGAGTACTCATCCTGAAGTCTTCATCATCTGAACTCACACCAATATCTCATTCATCCATCATTCCTGGAAATATTGGTCCGTGTTGCAAAGTGCTGAAATGAAGACATTTCAGCATTCTGAAACTTGTGAACACATCCTTCCATGACATTATCGCTCACTCTCCCTCGTCTGATTACATCCTAAACCCCTCTCTTTTTTTGTTTGTTAATTTGATTCCACCAACATCTCTTTCTGGCTCAGATTTTCACATCCACAACACCCCTTTTCGTGGCACAATGGAGATGTGGATCTGTAAATGGATGGGATCAGCACATCCTGTCATGTCCTGCTCGGGCTGCAAGTTTCCTCACGTTGGATGGCAATCTTACCAAGCAATGTAATAGGATGGTGTGCACAGCTGTACATGCTGAGACGATACCTGCTCCAGGTTGACAGATCACTGCACTGCTCTTCATTGCACAGCTCCCCAAACAGAACAGGTACCTCGTCTGGACTTATAAATCAGTGCGGTGGCCTGGTGTACACAGTGTTCCATGCTGTACAGATATCTCATATGGTTTTGTAGTATCTGGGTTGGTTCTATAAGTTGGATGGAGAATCTGAGACAATCAACCATTTCAGGTGACCTGGAAATGTCTTTATTAAGTAATCACAAACAAGTGATTTCACTCACCAAATTTTCAGTCCATTGGCTAATCCTATTCCTCTCTCTGCCCCCATACTTCTGCAACTTGTTACCCATTAAGTCATTGTCCAGTTCAAAAATAAGAATAAATGCTATCCTATATCTTTCCCTGGTCTTTCGTGTTGCTCATCCTAGAGCAGCCATTGTGCTCTGGGGAAATGCCTCTGGCCATCTAATCTATCTATGCCTTTCTTACCTTGTGAACTATGATCATGTCATCTCTTCCTTCTTCTCTCCAGTGTGAAAAGCCCTTGTTCACTGAACCTCTCTCATAAAACAAGCTCTCAAAATAAAGCTGCATCATCGTAAATCTCCTCTGCATCCTCTCTAAAATATTTACATGCTTCCTTAATGAGGCGACCAGAACTGGATAGCATATTCCAAGTGTAGTTTACCTTGTGTTTTATAGAGCTGCAGCGAAACCTTGTGGAGCTTAAACTCAATCATCCTGCTCAAGAACGCCAAAATACCATACATCTTCTTAGCAAATCAACTTGTATTGCAAGTTTCAGGGTCAATAAACATGGACGTCAGTTCCCACGTTCCTTAACACAGCCAAGAATCCTGTCTTTAAGCCCGTATTCAGCATTCAAATTCGACCTACGAAAACGAATAACTTCGCATTTAACCAGGTTGAATTCCATCTGCCACTTCTCATCAAGGCTCTGCATCCTGACAATGTCGTGTTGTAGCCTGCAACAGGCTCGAAACTATCTAAATTACCACCGACCTTTGTGTCATTGGCAAATGCACTAACACTGCCTTCCACTTCTTCATCCAACTCTTTGTCAAAAACTGTAAAGAGCAGAGGCCCAAGAACAGATCCCAGTGGGACACTGCTATTCACCGACCTCCAGGTGGAATACTTACTATCCACTAACACTCGCTGTCATCTTTCAGCCAGCTAATTCTCTATCCAGGCAGCCAAATTTCCCTTTATCCCGGACCTTCTAACTGTTTAAATCAGCTTGCTGTGGGCAAACGTACCAAATGCCTTACTGAAATCAATCTGAAATAGAGCATCCAATGCTCGATCTTCCCCAACTTGTCTCGTCACATTCTCAAAGCGCACAATAAGACTTGTGAGGCATGACATGCCTCTCACGCGTCCATGCTGGCTATCTTCAATGAAACGTTATCTTTTTTTTCAAATGGTCATAAATCCTGTATTTCAGAATCCTTTCCAGTACCTTGCTCACCACAGACGTACAACTAACTAGTCTGTATTTGCCAGGAATTTCCCCATTCCCTTTGTTGAACAAAGGAATGACATTCGTCTCCCTCCAATCAGCTGGTACCACTCACGTGGAAAGTGAGGATTGAAAGATCTTCGCCAGAGACACAGCAATCGTATTCCTCGCTTCACGAAGTAACCATGGATATTTCTGGTCCGACCCTGGGGACTTATCTATCCTGATGCTGCCCAGAATTTCAAGCAATCAACTTCCTTGATATCAATTCCGTTTGAACCTACTAACCTGGTCCACGGTGTTCTCACCACCAACAAGGTCCCTCTCTCTCGTGAATACTGGAGCAAAACACTCATTTAGAGCCTCTGCTGTCTCATTAGTATCCAAGCACATGTTCCCATCACTAACCCTAATCAGCCCTACCGTCAATCTGATCATCCTCTTTTCCCTCACCTGGTGTAGTACGTTGTTGGCTATGCACTAATCATTCCCACCAAGGCTTTTCCATGCCCCATCCTAGCTCTTCACAGATCATTTTTGGGTTCTTTCCCATCTATCCGATTATTATCTAAAGCTGTGCCAGATCCTTGTTTCCTCAACCTTAAGTAAACTTGCACTTCCTTTTGACAAGGAACTCCTCTGCTCTTGTCATCCAAGACTTCATTAAGGTACCATGCATTGACTGCCTCACTGAGACATACTTATCCAACACTCGCAACGAGGGCTCTTGAAACATTCTCCACACTTCTGTTTTGCATTTCCCGTAAAACAATTGCTCCCAATATATATTCCGCAGCTCTTGTCTAATAGCTGTGTAATTTCCCGTTCCAAATGAAATACCTTTCTTTACAGTCTGCTCCCACTCTCTCAATGGCTTTGGCAACGGTGATGCAGTTGTAGTTACTGTCACCCAAATACTCTCCCACCGTGTGATTTGACACCTGGCTCGTTTCCCAGCAGCAAGTTCTCCGATCTCTAGCTCTTGTTGTCATGCCCGTGTCAAACCAATTTTATTCCCTCCGAAATGCTCTTATTATATCCTTAACCAGCAAAGCCACTCCAACACCCTTTCCTTTTTGCATGTCCTTCCTGAGTACTGTGAGACATTCAGCTCCCATCCCTGGTCAATCTGCAGCCGTGTCTCCTAAATCCCAATTGTAACATACTTGTTTATGTCTAGTGGTGTCAATGTTCGGTCAAACCCATATCTCCCACACCAATTTTTCAGCTGTGCATTTACCAGTTTAATTTTGTTGACTCTGTGCCAGTTAGTTAGTGCGTCAGGTAGTAATTCAGCGATCATTGTCTTTTTGGTTCTAACTTTTAATTTACCTCCCAGATAGTCATACTCCCTTTACACAACCGCTGTGCGAGTTTTATGTCATTGGCATCTACTCCAAGTTCTCTCTGCAGCCGAGATGAGATATCCCGAACCTTCTGAACACTAGACACTGGTCACAGAGAACAGTGTATTTGCCACTAACAAGACTATCCCCAATAACAATGAAATCTTTCTTCTCTCCCATCAATTACGCCAAGGTGCTGCGGTCCGTTGTCTCATTGACCATGCAGTCCCCATTCCGGTAACACAGGGAGCAAGACTAGAGAGGCTGAATGACCTCACCATCCCTCTGTAATTGTCCCGAGACATTAAATGACGTAGCAACCTGTGGATTATGGGCAACTGGCACACGGTATCTAATGGAGGTCCCTGCCCTTCTCTGTTACAGAATCTCAAACAGCACAATGTACTCCAGGTGTCCCTCAGTAACAGGTCGTAATGCAGCAGTAACACTTCTCTATGTTTTGAATTTTTCCCTCTGAAAAATGTACCAGCATTCCACCTCTTCAAGTGGTGATAGGTTAGTGTGGAGGGAATGGGTTCTTCCTATCGCTCTGCAACATGGACATGGGAACAGAACTTCTTCCTTCTGTTCATGAGTAGCAGTCTCAATGCTCTGAATGATGTCTCAAGATTATGAAAGGATCTGATAACACGGCTTTTAAAATGGCAGCAACATTACTTAAAGTTAATAAATATTGTTGCCCTAGTTCAGGGTCTCGAGAAATTTCTGTCATTTTCTGCTGCTGCTCTGTCATTTTACCCTTCTCGGCTTTTATAAACGGGTAACACACGCAAAACTGCAGTATTCTGGCATTATTTCTGCATACAAGAACAAAAAAACTTTAAAAATTTTAAAGATTTATGGTCCATCCCTCGAAACCCCTCACAAATTCCATCCAGAATGAATAAATAGTTCCTTTTATTGTGACATGAAAAGTGATGTAAGGAAGATTAAACGACACTGCTTGTTTGGTGACAGTGATTAATGTCAATCTCAACGCATTCTAATTATTCAACTGAACTTTTCCATCTATCAATAATAAATGCGCGATGATAAAGTATATTATCCTAAAGTCTGAGTAGGAGCATCACCGACAGCACTAACAGGGGCCAGCAGTTCCAGAAAATGGAGTAGGAGAGGTCAGAATCTGAGAACAAAAGACTGGAACGTTAATACGTTCGATCAGGATCGGAGAGAGGTAGTTTGAAATATTACAACAATGGACAGGGGTTAGTATGGAATGATTTGTTTCTTTTTGTCAATTGTCAATACAATCGTCGATAAGACTTGTACTTTTGATTATTCACTAATCTTATTAATGTCAAAACGCGTGGCGCTGAAAAACACAGCAGGTCAGGTGGCATCCGAGGAGAGCCAACGTTTCAGGCAGAAGCTCATTCCTGATGAAGGGAATTCTGCCGGAGGCATCAATTATCCTACTTCTCAAAAAACAACCGTCCTTCGGTGTTTTTTCAACACTACACTATTTCACTCAGATCTGCAGACATCACTTTCTCCAAAGTTTCTATTACCCTGTTCTGGCTGTCGTTGGTGTCCATGCACAGTTATTACTTTTATAAATATGTGTGAATGTATTGCTTTTCGCTAATACACGTTGCTCATCATGCTGCTGTTATTAATAGAACATAGAACATAGAAGAATACAGCGCAGTACAGGCCCTTGGGCCCTCGATGTTGCGCCGATCCAAGCCCACCTAAACTACATTCACACATATTTATAAAAGTAATAACTGTGCATGGACACCTCCACATGTCATTCGTTCAGGATGTAGGTTTGCTCGCTGAGCTGGAAGGTTCATTTCTAGACGTTTCATCACCCTACTAGGTAATGTTTTCACTGGGCCTCCAGGCGAAGCACAGTTGCTGATTCCTGCTTTCTATTTACATGCTTGGGTTTCTCTGGGTTGGTGATGTCATTTCCTGTATTGATATCTTTTCCTGTTCTTTTTCTCAGGGGTGGTAGATAGGGTTTAACTCGATGTGTTTGCTGATAGAGTTCCGGTTGGAATGCCATGCTTCTAGGAATTCTCATGCGTGTCTCTGTTTGGCTTGTCCTAGAATGGATGTTTTCTTCCAGTCGAAGTTGTGTCCTTCCTATTTGTATGTAAGGATACTTGTGTGAGAGGGTCATATCGTTTTGTGGCTAATTGATGTTCATGTATCCTTGTGGCTACTTTTCTGCCTGTTTGTCCAATTTAGTGGTTGTTGTAGTCCTTGCACGGTATTTTGTAAATGATGTCAGTTTTGTTTGTTGTCTGCATAGAGTCTTTCAAGTTCATTAACTGCTGTTTTAGTGTGTTAGTGGGTTTGTGAGCCACCATGATGCCAAGAGGTCTAAGTAGGCTGGCAGTCATTTACGAATTGTCTTTGATGTATTGGACAGTGGTTACGGTTTCTGGACGGGTTTTGACTGCTTGTTTGAGTTTATTGCTGAGAAATCGGCGGACTGGATTCATTGGTTACCTATTCTTATTGAATACATGCATTTCATTTGTGCATTTCCCTGAGAATATCTATTCCCAATTTATGCTCCACATTTATGTCTAATAGCCTTGTTATTCCCCCTCCCTCAAGTAAATGCTTCCCCGTGACATTTTCTCCAAACCCTCTCCATGACTGTAGTAAAGTCATGAATTTTTGATCACGATCACTAAAATTCTCTCCCATCGAGAGATCTGGTTTGTTGACAAGCACTAAATCCAATATGGCCTCCCTCTCGTCAGGTTCTCTAAATATTGAGTCAGAAATACCTCCAGGACATACCTGACAAAATCTGCTCCATCCAAATCATTAGCATTAAGGAGGTTCCAATCAGTATTAGGGAAGTTGACGTCCCCCACGGCACCTGGTTATTTCACACATTTCCAAAATCTGCCTCCAAATATCCTCATTCTTATTTCTGTTGCTAATGGGGTTCGATAAAAAGCTCCAAGTGTCTGCTCCTTTCCTGTTTCTGACTTCCACTCATACTGATTAAGTAGACAAATCCTCCTCGACACCCTCCCTTTCTGCTGCAGTGCTGCTATCTTTGATTAGCAATGCAACTCCCCCACCTCTTTAAAATCCCTCACTATTATTTTTGAAACTGCTAAACCCTATAACATCCAACAACCATTCCTGCTCCTGTGCAACCATATCTCTCTTAAAGCCACAACATTGTAGTACCAAGTACTTATCCGTGCTCTACGTTCATCACCCTTATTCATGACCCTTCCTGTATTAAAATAGACACACTATAATGTAATTACATTGATGTAATTTTGGCCTACCAACTTTCTGTCCTTCCTCACAGACTCTCTTCATGCTCTATCTGCCTGTCCACCAGATAACTCATCTTTTGCTCCATACTTCTGGTTCCCATCCCCTGTGAAACTAGTTTAAACCCTCCCGAAGATCTTGAGCGAACCTCAATGAGGATCTTGTCACCGCTCTATTTCAGGTACAGCCCGTCCTCCTTGTACCAGTCCCACATTCGCCAGAAGATATCTCAATGGTCCACATATCTGCAGCACTGCTAGAGCTCTTCCAGCATTGTCTGAGCAGCTTATCTATGCTGGACTCTTGTTCCGTCCCATTTTATCTGCCCTTGTTTCTATCTTTAAAATGCATCTTTCTGTCACTCTGCATCATTCCCTGGCTTTTGTATAGATTTCAAAATTGAGTGCTAGCATTGGGAAATGACGAATGGTGTGTGCTGGGCTGTTGTTCACTCACCTGTGTCTCCCATGTGGTGCGCCGTGTTTGACAGTGGGGTTTCAGCATTTTGACTCATGCCTTTGAAACTTGGTTTGTGCATCTACACGGTACACTTGCATTTGTGTCTCTCAGAGGACCGTGTGTGGTCTGAAACACGAATAAGCCTCTCGAATAATATCGTAAAGGACCAGGCATTTAAATTGTGGCTAAGGGAATTCTGACTGACTCCGTTATCGAAAAGACTGTGGAGATGCTGGGGATGGTTTCTTCGAGGTTGTGCAGCAAGCTGCCTCAGACACTCAGGAAGACCTGAAGATTTCGCGAGCCAACTCTGGGCAGAGCACAACGACTGCAGTAACAGGATCTGGATCTGCAACATGAATAATACTTGGAACAAGGACTCCATAGTGGGGACATTCTGAAACCAATTAGTGCGTGTGTGTTGGAAAATGCATCTGCTGTAGCCACCCCTGGTTTTCCAAGATCAGCTTACTTAGCTGCACTTAACCCAGGAACAGTGTGTGAGCAGACCCTGCTTGAATAAGAAGCTGGTCACAGAATCGTGTCACCATCTTCAACACGACCTGCAGTTTCACAGAAGTGGGTGTGAGGTGTTGCTGATGGCTGTTCGGACCACAGTTTCATTCAGTACCTCTCCAGGGTAGATTGGTTGAATATCCATCATTGACATCAATGTCACCATTCGGGGATGGAGGATATATATGGTGAATGAGGCGAATACCCTCAGCAGGGATTGACCGGATGTATGCATGTATTCCCAGTATCACTGGATGTCCGATGGTGTACATGGCCATTTGCGGTTCCCGTGTCAATATGGACAGTTACAGGAACTGAAGGAATTCTCACACGAATAATGTTGCAGTGTGACAATGCACAGTACATCATGATGGTGAATGCCCACTGTCCTGGCAACAGCCACATCCTCATGATTCATAAGGAGGCCACCATTCCCACTGTCTTTAAGTCTCCATGCCAAAGGAAAGGATGGCATCTCGCATAAAAGCTGCGCCCTTGATACACGACTCAAAGCGCCCTCCCTCTCCACACCCAATCGCCAACCAATCACGTCAAAATATCTCATGTGTTCTCAGACCAATGGAGTTACCAGGAGGACCAGGGAGCTAACCATCAGGGAGGTGGAACAACACGTCTCATGTCTGAACTGGTCAGAGTGAAGCCTCCAGTACACACTGCAATAGAAAGTCCCGCTTTCTCTCTTCATTTGAACAACATACTGCAATCCATTATTCCTGAAAAAAAAGACAGGTGATACATCACGCTATATTCCAGCTGCAAACTATTATCCACTGACTTTACCAGTCTATATCCATTTGCAGACTCTCCGCATTCAATTGATAATTTAATTTCCGACTTACCTAATGTTATCACAAAACATATTTGTAATGCACCTGTTCCAGTCTTCCAAATCATTGAGGTACTCGGTAAATAACTGAGGACCCAGCTCTGCTCAACGTGACGTTTTTGGTTATGTTCTGTCAAAACGATTTGCCTCCAGTGTGTGTTCCTGTTTGATAACTAGTTCTCCCCCATGCCCATGTTGAACATTTGAAGAGCAGAATAAGAAACGAGGAGCATCAGTCAACAAGTCAACCCTTGACTCGTCTCTGACATTTAATGAAATCAGAACGGGTGTAATATTAGCCTCAGTTCCACTTTCGTGCCCACTGACCATAACCCCTCATTTACTCAAAATCCCTGTGTCTGCTGCACTCAGTGAGAGTGAATTACACAGATTCACAAGCATTTGAAGTTTCATTGAGATCTGCCCTTATTCTTTTGATCCTTCTATATCTGGCCAAGACTTTTCTGCAATCCAAACATCTCAATAGTTGTGTGTATTGCTCTCGATGTGGTCTCCTCTACATTGGGGAGACAGGATGCCAACTCACTGAATGTTTCAGGGCAACGTCTAAGAGACACATGCTACGAACAACCCCACTGACCTATGGCGGACCACGTCAACTCCCTCTCCCACTCCACCAAGGATATGGAATTGCTGTGCCTCCTCCACCAAGACACTCGCTGCTTGGAGGAAGAATACTTCACCATCCACTTTGGGACTTTTCACCCACCTGGCACCAAAGGCAACTTTACCATTTTTCTCATCTCCCCTCCCCCCACCTTACCCTCGATTCAAGCGTCCAACTCAACTGTGCCATCGTCAACTGTCCTACATATACATCTTCCTTCCCACCTACCCACTTCAACCTCTCCTCCGATGTATCACCATCACGACCCAACCGCATCCACCGAAAGAGTTCCTGGCTACCCAATCCCAGCCCCATCCTCACTCTGCTACTTATCTCTCAGCCCCCTTCCCCATCCCTAGAATTCCTGATTATAGTCTGATGTCCGAAACTTCATTACACCTGCTTTTCCGATGTTGCTTGAACTACTGTGCATTTCCCTCCCATACTTTTCGACTTGGAGAGAAATAAGTTTTCCTCACCCCTGTTTTAAATCAGCTCCACTTTACTCGAAAACTATGATCCCTTGTTCTGGATTGCCCACCCCACCACCCCGGGGAAATATCCACTCCACCTCTATGTTGTCAATCACCTTTTGAATCTTACAAATCTCAGTGAGATTTCCACTTATTCTTCTGAACACCAGAGAGAATAGACCCGAACCGCTTCACCTCTCTTCCGAAAATAAATTTCTCATCTTTAGAATCAATCTTGACAACCTCTTCTGCATTTTCTCTAATGGAAATACATCCCTCCTCCAGTCAGCGCACAATAACTGTACGCAGCATGACAATTACAATCTCAATAATGCCTTGTATATGTGCAGCAACAGTTCACTATCTTCATACATTCTTCTTTCAGAAAGAAAAATGTAAATTGCAGCTGGCTTTCTCAGTACCTGCTGTTCCTGTAACCAAACGTTCCGCGATATGCATGAGAATGTCCACATCCGTCTGTATCTAATCACTCTGAAGTTTATCTCTCTTTAGCTAACAAGTTGTCCAGCGATTTTTGTGAAGATTTGTCGCTCATCTTGAGGTTCTGAGTGTAGGTTGGCTCGCTGAGCTGGAAGGTTCGTTTTCAGACGTTTCGTCACCATACTAGGTATCATGTTTAGCGAGTCTCCGGACGAAGAACTGCTGATGATTCCTCCTTTCTCTGTATATGTTTGGGTATTTTTGGTTTGGTGATGTCATTTCTTTTCGTGTTGCCATTTCCTATGGTGATGACATTTCCTGTTCTTTTCTCAGGGATTGGTAAATGGGGCACAAGTCAATATGTTTGTTGATAAATTTCCGATCGTATACTCGTTGCTAGTTTTATGCCTCTTTGTTCAATGTAGTGTTTGTCACACTTCTTGCACGGTATTTTGTAAGTGATGCAGAGCATGGGAAAATCGCCAATACAGAGTATTCAAAAAAGAATGGGTACCCATTGAACACAGTCTGCCGATTTCTCAGGAATAAACTCAAACAAGCAGTCAAAACGCGTCCAGAAACTCTAACTACTCTCCCCTACATCAAAGTTGTCTCGGAAATGACTGCCAGACTACTCAGACCTCTGGGACTTATGGTAACTCACAAACCAATCAACACACTAAAACAGTAGCTAATGAACATGAAAGATCCTGTACAGACAAAACGTAAAACTAAATTCATGTACAAAATACCGTGCAAGAGCTGTAACAAATACAACATTGGACAAACAGGCAGAAAACTAGACACCTGGATGCATGAACATCAGCGAGCCACAAAACGACATGACCCTCTCTCACTCGTAACCTTACATATAGATAAAGAAGGACAGCACTTCGACTTGGAGAACACATCCATACCAGGACAAGCCAAACAGAGTCAAGCACGAGAATTCCTTGAAGCATGGCATTGCAACCGGAACCCTATCAACAAGCACATTGACTTGGACCCCATTTACCATACCCTGAGAAAAAGAAAAGGAAATGACATCAACATAGGAAATGACATGACTACACAAAACCAAAGAAACTCAAACATTTTAATAGAAAGTAGAAATCATCAGCAGTGCTTTGTACAGAAGCTCACTGAAGATGTTACCTAGTATGGTGACGAAACTCCTTAAAATGAACCTTCCAGATCAGTGAGCAAACCTACATCCAAAATAAATCGTGTCTCTATTATGCTGACCAAAGTGAATAACACTATTTTTGTCCATGCTTAATTTTACTGCCAAATGTTAGCCCATTCACCTAACTATTTCATGACCTTTGTAGATTTCTTCCATCCGCATTGTAATGTAATTTCCCACTTAGGTTCGAGTCATCTGAAAACTTGGCAACAGTATTTTCTGCACCGTCAACCAGGTACTGCAGTTTGCAAATATTTTAGGCCCGAGGGTTGACCTCTATGCCACCCTACAAATTTAATTTTGCCAAAAAAAGGCAAATTTATTCCACCAATTTTTTTTCATTCACCAATCCTCTATCCAAGCTAATAAATTACTGCTAAGCTTATGTAGGTTGATATTACGGATTAATACTTCGAGCAGCATCATATTCAATGCCATCTGGAAAACCAGACGTACTAATCTGCAGAATACACATTATCCACCTTGTTTGATACATCTTTAAAAAAACGCAAGCAAAGACTTCAAACATGATTTATCATTCGTAAAACCTTGTTAACATTATGCTTTGAATTTGCAAATATCCTGTCATTAATAATTAGAAAATAGAACATAGAACAATACAGCGCAGTATAGGCCCTTTGGCCCTCGATGTTGTGCTGACCTGTGAATATTTCTAAGCTCATCCTATTACAACATCTCATCATCATCATTGAGCTTATCCAAGGATTGTTTAAATCTCCCTAAAGTGGCGAAGTTAACTACATTGGCAGGTAGGGCATTCCACGCCCTTATCTCTCTCATCTGTCTAAAAACTATCACCCCTCAATTTGTAGTTATGTCCCCGAGTACAAGCTGACATCATCATCCTTAGAAAAAACTTTCACTGTCTACCCTCTTATCATCTTGTATATCTCGATCAAATCCCCTCTTAGCCCTCTTCTTTGCAATGAGAACATAACCAATTCTCTTAGCCTTTCCTCATAAGACCGTCCCTGCAGACCAGGCAACATTCTGGTAAATCGCCTCAGTACCTTTTCCAGTGCTTTCACATCCTTCCTGTACTGGGGTGGCCCGAACAGTATAGAAAATCCCAAGTGCGGCCACACTAGTGTTTTGTGTAGTTGCAGCATGATATTGCGGCTCTGGCACTCAATCGCTTTACCGAAGAAACCTAACACAATGTATGCCTTCCTAACACAATGTATGCCTTCTTAACTCAATCTGGGAGGCAACTTTTAGGGATCTATGTACATGGACTCCAAGATTCCTCTGCACATCCACACTAGCAAGAATCTTTCCATTGACCCAGTACTCTGCCTTCCTGATATTCTTCCGAAAGTGAGTCACCTCACATTTAGCTGCATTGAACACCATTTGCCACCTCTCAGCCCAGTTTTGCAGTTTATCCAAGTCCCCTGAAACCTGCAACATTCTTCCACACTGTCCACCACTCCAACGACTTTAGTGCCATCTGCAATCTTCCTAACACATCCACCTATGTCTGCATCTAAGTCATTTATAAACATGACAAACAGCAGTGGTCCCAAAACAGATCATTGTGGCACCCCACTAGTAACCGTCCTCCATGCTGAATATTTTCCATCAACCACCACTAGCTGCCTTCTTTCAGAAAGCAAGTCTCTGCTCCAAACTGCTAAATCACCCTCAATCCCATGCCTCTGCATTTTCTCGAACAGCCTACCATGTGGAACCATATCAAAGGCGTTACTGAAGTCCATGTACACCACGTTAACTATCTTACACTTATCTACATGCTTGGCCATGTTCCCAAAACCTCAACGAGGTTTATGAGACACAACCTGCTCTTGACGAAACCATGTTGGCTATCAGAAATCAAATTGTTGCTTGCTGGATGATTATAAATCCTATCTCTTATAATCCTTTACAAAACCTTTCTTACAGCAGAAGTAAGGCTCACTGGTCTATAATTTTCTGGGTCATCTCTCCTGCCCATTTTGAACAAGGAAACATATTTGCAATCCTCCAGTCCTCTGGTCGTAAACAAATAGACAATGATGACTGAATTATCAAAGCCAAAGGCTTCGCTATCTCTTCCCTAGCTTCCCAGAGAATCCTCGGAGAATCTGAACCAGGGGACTTGTCTACTTTCACTCCTTCTAGAATTGTTAACACCTCTTCATAACTAATCACAATCCTTTCTAGTCTAATATTCTCGTACCTCATTGTTCTCCTTTACAATATTCTTTTTCCTGAGTGAAAACTGACTAGAAATATTCATTTGGCACCTCTCCTACCTCCACAGGACCCACAATCAACTTCCCAAATCTGTCTTTGACTGGCCCGATTCCTACAAGAGTCGTCATTTTATTCCTTGCATACCTATATAAAGCTGTACGGTGCTCCTTTATTCTACATACTAAAGACTGCACATATCCTCCCTTTGCTTTCTTAACACTCTCTTTAAATCCTTCCGAGCTAATCTGCAACTCTCCATCGCCTCATCTGAACCATCTTCTTCTGCTTAACAAGAGATGCAATTTCTATCGTAAACCACGGCTCCCTTACCTTATCACTTCATGCTGCCTGACATACAAGAGACAATAGACAATAGGTGCGGGAGCCTGCACCACCATTCATTATGATCATGGCTGATCATCCTCAGTCAGTATCCTGTTCCTGCCTTATCTCCATAACCCTTGATTCCACTATCCTTGAGAGCTCTATCCAACTCTTTCTTAAATGAATCTAGAGACTGGGCCTCCATTGACTTCTGGGGCAGAGCATTGAACACACCCACCACTCTCTGGGTGAAGATGTTTCTCCTCATCTCTGTCCTAAATGGCCTAACCCTTATTTTTAAGCTGTATCCTCTGGTTCGGGACTCACCCATCAGCGGAATCATGTTTCCTGCCTCCAGAGTGTCCAATCCTTTAATAATCTTATACGTTTCAATCAGATCCCCTTTCAGTCTTCTAAACTCAAGGGTATACAAGCACAGTCGCTCCAATCTTTCAACATGTGGTGTTTTGTGCATAGGGCAAACAGGAAGACAGCTAACGATCCGTATCCATGAACACCAACTAGCCACGAAACGACACGACCACCATTCCTTAGTAGCCACACACGCGGATGACAATCAACATGAGTTCGACTGGGACAGCACTACTATTATAGGACAAGCCAAACAGAGAACAGCCAGGGAATTCCTAGAGGCATGGCACTCATCCACGGATTCTATCAACAAAGGCATCGACCTGGACCCAATATGCCGGCCGCTGCAGTCGACAGCTGGAACTGAAACCGGAAGCGGCAGAGACAAACCACTATAAATGCCGAAGGAAACAACACAGAAGCGCTTCACAGGAAGCTCCCAAGGACTGAGGATGTCACCTAGACAGGGGATGAAACGTCTGCAACACAAATTCCCAGCTCGGTGAACAGAACCACAACAACGAACACCCAAGCTACAAATCTTCTCACAAACTTTGAAGAATATACTTCTGCTTTTCCTGTGTAACAGGCTGGAGATGCAGAATAGAATCCTCCAATTTCTGTGTAATTGGCTTGTATTTCTGCCTCCTTCGGTCTTCTATGTTAAAATAAGATCACATTTTATTCTTGCAAACTCCAAAGGATATTACATCAACTTGATGTTCCCTTCGTTGTACGTTAACACCTTCATTGGCAGGAATCGGTGGAGGGAACCATCTGTGAGTTGCTTGCAATGCAACAATATCATTTCTTCGGCATCTAACATCAGTACACATTACTCCCGGTATGATCTAAATAAAATAGTATACTACAGCAGCAACAATTTGCCAGCCAGCTGTAAGGTTCCCACCCAGGTCAGAGCAACCTCAGCTGCCGAGGAGAATGTACACCATTCTTAAAACATATTGTCCTTCTGTACGCCATAAGCATATCAAGAAGTCTGGTCAAAATGTCACAGTGATGCTTAAGAAGAAGATATAAGAAGAGGCGAGATTATCTCAAAGTTCAGATCGACCTTGCCAAAACTCTAGCCTGAATCTATTATTAATATCACCAGAAACCACATCGATTCGATTCCACTGAATCTGGTACGGTGGCGCTGACAAACAGCAAGGAGAAGTAAACAATGATGGAAGTTATATATCAAATCAAATCTGCAATGCAAATATCGGACATTTATAAAACATGAAAATAAATATATAGGTTTGTGGGTACTGGATAAATTGAAGCGGCATCATAACTGTGTTAACCAATTTGATGCTAATACTGGGAAAATGGATTTCATGAACGTGTATGTGATGGTTTACGTATACATTATTTTGAGCAACAAGGTATAGATTAGAAAATTTTGGAGTTGGTGTTGTGTGATCAGAAGAACTAATAGAAAAACCTTGCTGTGAAAGAACTTTTAAGAATACCGATAATGATATTATGATTCTTGTTTTTTGACGTTTATGTATTTGACGGGTTTTGTTTCTTTGTTTGGAATTAGGGTCATGAATCGGGATCCTGCAAGCCATGAGCATGTGAGGACAAGTTGCCTTGCTGAATTTCAAAAGTACATGACAAAGATTCAATGGAAGATAGGCAATGTCTGTCATTGAAAGGCATACTGTAAGGTGTCCAACATACATGTATCCATCCAATATTCAAAAGCAAAAGTTGTCTAAGGAAAGTTAACAAAAGTTCAGTATTGATTCAATCAAACCAAGCTGTTGAGAAATATGAATATATTGTGGTAAGCCACGGATTGAGAGGAATTCAGGCCGCAGCAGAGGAAGACCAATAAAATGATAAGAAAATCAGAAAGAGAACATGCATGCAAACCAACAAGGGACATGATGACTACCGAAAAGTGCATGTTGATTTTTGAAAGGAAAATAAAAGCAAGGTTCATTGTGGAAAAATGAATGAACAACTTATAATAGACAACAGAGAAATTACAGGGAAACTAAACTGTTACTTTGTTTCGATCTTCGTAGAATGTGATTCAGAATATATCGAGAAATGCCAAGTAACCACTGGTCTTGTGTAAGTAGACACCAAAATCATTCATATCAGTGATAAGGTAGTATTTGGATACATAGCTTGATTGAGCACTGAGAAGTCTGACAGGCTAGATGGCCCTCATATCAGAATTTCAGAGGAAACAGCAAAAGACATATCGATTTGCATTGTTGATTACTGGGTAATGTTCCAACACATTCTGCAAAAGGAAGATGCTGTTCTGGATAACTGGAAGGTTATGAACAAAATCCAACCATCAAAGAGGAGAAGACGAGGGAGAGTAGTTAGCTCCTCTTTTGCAGTACGAAATCTGTTGGAATCTATGAGAAAAGATGTAATATTATGTCTTTAGAAAGTAACAGTAAATTTGGAGAGAATAATTACGCACTTACGAAAGAAAAATCGTTATTCACAGACATTCTTTGAAATTGTTTGAAGATGTTTCTTGTAGACAGAGACAATGGAGAACTAACGGATGTGTTATAGTTGGATATTCAAATTGACATTTTAAAGTACTCACGAAGTTAGTAAATGAAATTAAAGCGAAGGGTATTGGGAGGAATATGTGCAAGTGAAAACTTATAAATTGGGTTGATCTTCATTTAAGACAGTCGGAATGCAGAAGTAAAGACATCCTGGACCAGTTGCATCGTGTTGATGAGTCTATATCTGGAGTATTTTGTGCACTTCTGGTGTCTCTGTCAAGAAATCTAACATACTAACAACAGAGGAAGGTGAAACTGATATTCTCTGAATGAATCGTGTTGATGAGTCTATATCTGGAGTATTTTGTGCACTTCTGGTGTCTCTGTCAAGAAATCTAACATACTAACAACAGAGGAAGGTGAAACTGATATTCTCTGAATGAATCTTATGATGGCACGATTGTCTGGTGACAAAACCCTGCCTGTGTTCTCGAGAGTTGCAAAGAATAAGAGGTGATTGGAGTGAAATTCAGAAAATTCACATAGAGGGGATTGACTAACACAGGGGCATGGAGAAATGCTTGTAGGTTAGATTAGGGAGAATCCCAAAATATTTTGCAAGTACATCAAGAAGAACGGAATAACCAGGGAACAATTAGCAACCATTGGAAAGCAAGGGGGCAATCTGTATGTGAAGCTGGAGAACATTGCTAGATTGTGATATGTTTTACTTAGGAGAAGGAGGAGAAATTAACCTCTGAAGCTCTTGAGCAGATTTAAATAACATGCGAGAATGGAATGATGGTTCTGGCTGGTACAAATCTCCTGGATTGGAAAACGAATATGTCAGACTGCTGTTGGAGACAAACAAGGAAAAGACATAACTGATTTTTGAAAGTAAAAGCTGGCCACAGTGCAGTTCCAGAGGACTGAAGACAGCCAACGTGGTTTCACTGTACAGAAAGGATGCTTAAGGTAGACAAGGGACCTATAGACTCGTGAGTATGCGTTCAGTGTTAGGGAAACTATTGGAGATAATAGGGAAGGAAAAGAGAGGCATGTAGAAGCAATTCCTGGTCAGGAAGAATCGGCATGACTACCAGAAGGAAATTATGCCGAACGAGTTTCGCAGACGTTTTTTCGAGGAGGTCAGTTATATGATCTTTCAACGAGGCCTTTGACAAAACCACGCATGGGAAATTAATAAAGAAATTAAAATCTCACGGGATCAAGAGTAATTTCGCAATTTGCATTCAAAATTGTTTTGGCAGCAGGAGACCGAGAGTGGTGGTAGAGTCTGTTTTTGTGACTGAGATCACAATCCAATTGTGTACCACAGTAAACATAATTTGAGGCACTCGTCAATATTTCGGATGCAAATGTGGAGAGGTGGGAGAGTTTGTGTTTGACATAAAGTTTGCCCTTATGATTGGCAGTAATGATGAAGATATTATGTTGTGGGAAGGTATAGATGGACAGATAAATGACAGGGGAAATTTGACACTGCTGAGTCTGAGGTCCTTGGAAAAAGGAACAAGACAGGGTGTACTCAATGAGTGGCAGCACAGTAGCAATCTCAGAGGTTGCTGAACCACAGATCTTTAATGACGCAACACTGGGTCATATTTGGTTATCTTATTCATACTAACTCCCTATGTGCGTGACAATTGCAACGGTTATGTCAATACATCTGTTTTTACCAGTCGACCACCTCCCTTTTCAGTTAGTTATTTCTTGGTATATACTCTCATGATTCCGCCTGCAATTTTTGCAGAAGCAAGGTACACTTACTTGTAACTGCTTGCAAGCTTAACATATACCTCACCCCCCCACCCCCCCACCCCCACCCCAATATCTCAGCCTTATGATTTTTGCAGAAACAACAACCGTCGCAAGGGCCTCTCCCAGTGACATTTCAGGGTCCTTAGCTATTTTCAACATAATTCAATGGCTTTGATAAACGATATGCATGTATTCTAACTAAATTTATCAATGATGCTAAAATAGGCAGAAAACGGACTTATCAAGAGAGTTTAGAGAATTTGCAAATTGACAAGCAATGGGCAAAATGTTGTCAGATGGAATATAACATGGCAAACTGTAAACATGTGATCTTGTTCAGGAAGAATAAAATACTGTATATAACAAAAATGAAGAGAAGTTACATGACTTAGTGATACATTATGCGCTGGAGTGTTCAGTCTGAAACGTTTAGAGATTAGAGGTATTGTTCCATTTCCCTGTTGGCCTGCTCCCTGATGTTGCCCGTGGCCCGATTGCTCTCAGCACACAAGGGATAACCTGATTTGGTTGGTTAGCAGTGGAGAGTGGTGAGGGGGAGTATGTTTTGAATCGTACCTCAAGGGCGTGACATTTTGTCTGAGATGGTATCGTTTCTTTCTACAGGAGAACCGAAGACGATGAGAATGGCTGACTACTTCTGAATGTAGAGTCTGCGGCTGATGCGAAGACAGTGCATATTCGCCAACATGACCACCCTATGTGAGTTTGGAGGGTCCAATCACATGAATGAGAGCATAAAATAAACGCATTGCCAGATCCGCTGAAATTATTAGTTATATCATATTTTCAATCGACCTCAGATAAATTTTAATTGTTTACTTTCAAGACGTGGGCATCACTGGCTGGGCCAGCAATCATTGCCTGATCCTACTCACCTAGACAGTAGTTAAGAGTCAACTGTTGCTAATGTTCCGGTGTCACATGTAGCACAGGTCAGGTAAGGGTGGCAGTTTCCTTCTGTAAACGAGAATAAAGAGACAGATGTGTTTTTTCTGACAATCGACAATGTTTTCGTGGTTAGCATTCAATCGCATGATTTGAGCTCAGGTGCCAATGTAGAGACTGGATCTTTTTGAATGAGCAGACGAGCGATAATCCATGAGACCATCATTATATATCTGGTGATATACCTGTTCAGCAGGGAGCATTGTGCAGACCAGGCGAGTGTACCGGTTAATATGTCCAGAGGGAAACACTATCCAGACTATTGATCTATGAAACCAGAACAGGTGTCGGTTTAGCACGAGGACTTGTACAGACCACAGCAATGCTTTGTTCCATGGATCTTCCAGTAACGGGGAACTGTAAAGTGAATATCAATGAACTGGTCTGTAAAACTGGAGCAGTTATCTTCCCATCATGTAGAACTGTGTACACTGCATTGCTCAGTAAAACTGCCTCCAATCGCTGCTCAGATTGGGGAAATTGCAGTCTGTGTTGGAAGTGACAGGCTGTGCAGCTCCCATCCATTCACAACCCCATATCTACATTGTGCCATAACAAGGTGTGCTGTGGGTGCGAAATTCAATGTCAAAGAAAGATGTCGGTGAAATAGTTTAAACACCAACAAATGGAGGGGTTTGGGATATCGGCAGAGGGCGAGATTGAAAGGCAATGTCAAGGAAGGAAGCACTCATAGGTTTCAGAACGCTGAAATGAAAACATTCCAATGGTATCTTGCAACACTGAACAATATTTCAAGAATCATGGGTGAACTGGATATTGTTGTAAGTTTAGATAATGGACAGCTTTGGATGACTTTTGTTCTGCAGCGTTGTAACTGGAAGTGGTGTCAGCACAGTCGTCGACTCATTGGGCTGAATCTAACAATAATTTGTCTCAGTGTCACTTTCATTGACTGATCATCTGCACGAGGTTGAGCCAGTTTTTAGTGCTATCTTACTGAATTCAACTCATTAACTACCTACCCCCACCCGATGGATCCCCTTTCATTCAATGACAACCCTGTTTTCCTACTTATAATGCCTGCATGTACTCACCATCGCTTGGATGCCCTTCGATACTCTGCAATCCCTGTCACTGCTGCCATTTTTAAAATGCCACTGGGCATAAGGTTGAACTTTCTCAGTTTGGAGCTGCGCTGCACGGTTTACCCACAGCATGTCAGATAAGGGGCAATTGCACCCCAATTTCTCGACAGGGACGTGGACATCCTGTTGTAGGGTTTAGTACAAAAGAGGACCAATATTTTTCACAGGGGGCCAAATCTCAGACATACCGCGCATGCTCTGTGCTCACCAGCCAGCTCAGTGCAGTGTCTCCAGACTGAAGAAATGTTCAGCAATCCAGGACAATCGTCACTAATCTTCCCTGCTCTGCGAGGCTAGGTGTGACTAAATCATCTAAGCTCCCCACACGTACTGTATTTCTGTGGGAGCACCGAATCCAAACAAAGACTCGTGCTCCATCACACTCACGAATGAATTTTGCAACGTTGCGTCCTTTCTCTCTCTCACCTCTATTATACTATTACACGAATCACACAACATGGATTCAGCACTGTGAACGACTCACTCCAGGCGCCTCACCATTTCCCCCACCTACACCAGCACGACCAGCTGGATTCCGGATTCCCATTGTCCCTCCCTCCATCCACTTCTCTGATTTCAGGCGAAACAACCTTTAATAGGACAGAAATGGCCAGGTCGCGAGGCGGTGTTCAGGACATCCGTTCCTGCCCCATACCTTCCCTTCCATGTGGGGAGGACCCTCGCACGATTCGGAGAGGAAATGGACAACACTTGTGGACGTTCTGAAACATCAATGTCCCAATAACGGTGTAAGGAACAATGTTTAGTGAAGGGTAATTCCCACTTTAAACCCACTGTAAGTTCTGTTTCCCCAGCACAATTTAGAAATCCTGGCCAAGATGCCATCTCACTTTTGTGAAATGTTACAAATGTCTCGGTGGGCAAGAGTTTCGGCTCAAAAAATATCGTCCCCACCACCTCCTAGGAATGGAGCACTAATGGTCCCTTCCACGCTTCCTCCTCTTCATATCTCAGATACTGAAGGTAATCAGCAATATTTTCTGCTCTTCACGCTTGTCTTGACATCTTCAATAATCTGTGCTGGTATACACCCAGTGCCGTCTGCTCCTTCGCCGAACCCCCCACCCCCCATCTTTATAAAGTACAGGTTCGTTTGTATTGTCTTTCAATGTTCTTCATGCCAAAGTGCTTCACCCCTCACTGCTCTGCATTGATCCCCATCGGCCATATAACATAACATTACGTCAACTTGTCACTGTTATTTTGATGTTCTACACGATCCTTCACGCATTTTACAATTCCTCTCGGTTTGGTATCTGCAGTCATTGTATTATAATGGAGTCACACTTCACATACAACCACTAAATTACTGACACTGTCCCCACACACCAACAGAAATGTCGACGCCCACCAAACAGATGGAGTTAATAATTGAGAAAATGTCACGCAGGAAAATAAATACTGCAGACTCCTCATGCCAGTATTATTGTCAGTATGTTGATGCATATATCTATGCTCCTATTTAGTTTGGCTGTGTATCTGTGTCCAAGTTTCTTTTTTCTCTGCCTGTGACTATTATCTGTTATCGTTTATGTATCTGTCTGTGTACGCAGCGGGTCTGACAGTCTCAGTCATATTAAAGTGTGCAAAGTCTCCCTCTGTTGGTCTCCACACCCGATGACATTGGCGGGTGAAAACCATCAACAATGAAGTCTGGGAAGGAGAGCGGGAGGGCAGCAACTCCCAACACCATCCAAACTGACAGCACCGCTTGTTCACAACAACACACTTGGATTGTGTTGGGGATTTGAAATTCTACCAAGGCCTCTCAGAGTGCAAAATTCTCATGTGTAGAAATGCTTGTTTCCCTTAAAATGCAGAAATTATTTTTCTTTGGGCAGAATACGTGAGACAGAGTTTACACGTTAAGAGCATTTCAACTGCAATTGTGTCCAAGCTACTCCGAATGAATCATTTTGTAAGAGATGAGATGAATTATTTAACTTGCAATGTTTTGTAAGAGACTCTTACAATTTCAAGGTGAGAAAGGTCCTGAAACAGACCTAATAATGGTGGTAACATCTCAGGAACAACACTGTTTGAAGAAGCAAACAATGTGCAATATGAGAGCTTCCGGGTATTTCAGGTCTTCTCAAAAACCATTTTTCACTTGTGATGGCCAGCCGAAGGTGGCATTGTATGACTCCAAACACAACAGGTTCAGAGAGAGGGAGAGATCTGGAGGCAGGGAGGTTTTGACTCAAGTTTCAATGGACTTCACAGAGATGCAATGGGATACACACAAACATATGCATGCACACTGATTAATTGCAAAACATACACACAGCGATGTACACACTAATGTAGACTCATGCAAACCTAAGCACATGCACACACCCCCACACGCAGTAATATCTTTTAGATCGAGATAGAACAAAGAACAAAGAAAATTTACAAACCAAGAACAGGCCCTTCGTCCCTCCAAGCCTGAGCCGATCCAAGTCCACTGTCGAAACCTGTCTCCCAATTCCTAAGCATCTGTATCCCTCTGCTCCCCACCTGCCCATCATCTGTCCAGACGCATCTAAAATGAATCTGCCTCTACTACCTCTGCTGACGACGGGGTCCTGACATCTACCACCCTCTGTGTTAAGTATTTGCCACGTATATTCCCTTAAACTTTTCACATCTCACCTTGAAACATGACCTCCTGTTAATTAATCCTTCGCCTTGTAAAGAAGCATATCTCTATCTATCCAATCTATACCCTCCATAATTTTGTAGACCAGAATCAGGACCATCTCAATCTCTTCTTTTTTCTAATGAAAACAATCCTAAGAGACTCAACCTCTCTTCATTGCTAGCACCTTCCATAACAGGCAACATCCTGTGAACCTTCTCTGCACACGCTCCAAAGCATCCACATCCTTTTGGTAATGTCGCGACTAGAACTGTGCAGTATTCTAAATGCGGCCGAACGAAAGTCGTGTACAATTTTAACATGGCCTGCCAGCTGTAATACTCGATACCCCGTCCGATGAAGGCAAGCAGACTATATGCCTTCTTGACCACTTCATCTATATGTGCCGCCACCTTCAGGGCACAAAGGACCTGAACTCCCAGATCTCTCTGCTCATCTACTTTTCCCAACAGTCTTCCGTTTACAGTATTGTTCGCTACTTTTCCCAAGGATATTCCATTTGTAGTGTAGTTCGCAGTGCTCAGAACCTCATTTCTAACAGCTTTGTCAGCCACAACCTCCCTTAGATGAAGTCATTCTGACTCAGTCATAATTCACTTGCACTTGCACTTCTTAGTCTTCCGAAAGACAGACTTCCCGATACCTGATGTCCAAGAGTTAATTAATTTTCAATAGTCTGAACCCCTACTGCTCAGTATCCAAGGTTGGTGTTCCTATGTCATTCATAAAGAATGAGTATGGTTTACGCAGAAAAACCTGTCCACGGGAAGCTGCGATTACTTCACCATAGATTAAGGCCCAAATTTTCTGATGGCCAGAACTTTCGTTCGGTCACATTTGGAATATTTATACAGACTGGTTAACACACTACCATGAGTATAATGAGGCTTTGGAGAGACTATAAAAAGGCTTACCAGGATGTTGCCTGATATGAGGGATTTTAACAATGAAGGTAAGTTGGATAGACTGAGTTTGTTATCACTGGAATGCAAACTGTTGAAGGGCAACCTGATAGAAGTTTATAAGATTGCGAATGGTGTAGCTAGAGTGGAAAATATGAGGCTTTTTTCCCAGAGTGGAAAGGTCAGTTACGAGGGGACATAGTTAAGAGTTTCAAAGAGATGTGCGAGGCAGGTTTTTGACGCAAAGGGTGGTGAGTGCCTGGAACACTCTGCCAGGGGCGATGGTGGAAGCAGACACAAAGCAGCATTCAATAAGAATCTAGACGATTAGGAAGGGAATAGAGGGATATGGATCCTGTAAGTGAAGAGAGCTTTAGTGTGGAAGGGCAAGATGTGTCGGCGCAAAGGGCCTGTTCCTGTGCTGTATTGTTCTTTGTTCTTGTTCAGATATTTAAGTTTATCATCATTGGGGTGTTAAATGTTTACTTGGAGAAGGCAGGAGAATGGGATTTTGAAACAGTTCAACCATTATCAAATGACATATCAAATGAATCCATCAGCCAAAATCTCTCTATCTGTTACAATTTATTGCTCTATTATCTGGAATTGCTTTCCCGTGAGTTCAATGGAGGCTGAATTTGATGAGTATTTGACTGAAGAGGGCTAATGGAAATGTGGATAAGTTTAGTTGGCTGAATAATATATATCTGGTCTTAACTATTGTGTCCTTTATCTCAAACGAATGGTCATTGGTGTAAGGACAACACAGATTGCGAATAAGAGCCTTCCCATTTCAGATTCAGAAATTAATGTTCTTTTCTCTTTAGGGTGGTGCATTCTGTGATAGCCTTACCCCAAGAAGCAGTGAAGACTGCATCACTGAAAAAATCCAAGGTTAAATGCCATAAATCTTTGATGAACAAGAGGATGAACGTTTGTTCATAACAGACAGGAAAGGGGTGTTCAGCTGTCATCACATCAACCTGAGCATTCTTAATGGAGTAGCAGGTTCGAGGGATCGAAAGGCTAACTTCTGCTCCTATCTCACATGCTGTCTTCTCACTGAACCCGTCAGACTTGTTACAGAGATAGAGATAGACCCTATTCAGCCACTCTGCATCGTTACGAGATAGAAGACCAATATGCCCATCTGTGAATTTTCTAAGTAACAGAATGAAGCCATTCAGACTTTTAGTATATTGCACAGCACAGGATGAGGCCATGCAAATTTTCTAGGTTGCCACAATGGAACCGGGAAGCCCTGTTTAAATATCTGGAAATAGGCAGCAGTGACACATGTTAATATCAGTTTGGAAAGCTGTGATTTGGTGGAGTGCCTCAAGGTCTGTGTGAAGTAATCAATTATTTACAATGTAGATCAATGATTTGGATGAATGGGCTGATTGGATTGGATCGCAATTAGCTCATACACCAAGATTTAATATGATGTCAAGTGAAGTTAGAAAGTCTGCAATCAGATATAGATGGGGAGGTTACTGTGCAAACCTTCAGTGGAAACAGTATAATCTGGGTTTTGAAAAGTTTGTGCTATGGTGTCAGGATAAATCAACGGTAACCTACTCAAATAGAGGAAAATCACAGAACTTGGTGGTGCAGAGAGATTTCTACGCCCTGGCACATGAATCACATGAAGTCAGTCTGCAAATGCAGCAAGTGATTCAGAAGGTATATGGAATGATCCAGTTTCTTGAAAGGGTCAATGGGTATAATCGTCAGGATATTTTACTGCATCTGTACATGGCATTACTGGAAACGTGTCGGATGCATTGGGTGTAGTTATGATTCCCGAAATGGGAATGGCGGCATGGTGGCTCACTGGTTAGCACTGCTGCCTCACAGCACCAAGGAATTGGGTTCAATTCCAGCTTTGGGAGGCTGTCCAATATCTGCGTGGGTTTCCTCTGGGTGCTCCAGTTTCCTCCCGCAGTGCAAAGATATGCAGGTTAGGTGAATTGACTACGCTAAATTGCCCATAGTGTTCAGTAGGTTCGTTGCATTAGTCAGCGGTGAATGTAAGATGGGGGAATGGGTCTAGTTTGGATTCTCTTTGGATGATTGGTGTGGATTTGTTGAGCCGAAGGGCCTGGTTCACACTATAGGGATTCTATAAACAGATAGAATAACACATTTGCTTTGGAAGTTTTTCAAAGGCTTTTCACTTTATGCATTCCTGGAAAGAAGGCCTAGAAAAATTATGGAATCACGCTGCACGGATACTGACCCTTTGGTCCAAATCATCTGCACCGACTAGTCATCCACTTCTGATATTGCCCCATTTGCCAACATTAAGTCATTATCCCTCTAAACCCTTCCATGTTTAAAACCCCCTCATGAGGCAGAGCATTCCACGCCCTTAACGCTCTCTGAGTAAAGAACCTGCCTCTGACATCTGTCTTAAATCTATCACCACTCAATTTGCAGCTATATTCCCTCATACAAGCCGCGTCATCATTCGAGGAAAATGACTCTCACTGACCACCCTATCTGATTTTCTTATCATCGTGTGTGTCTCTGTTAAATCCCGTCTTAGCCTTCTTCTCTCAATTGAGAACAGATCCAAGTCTGTCAGCCTTTCCTCATAAAATCTTCCCCCCAGACCAGGCAACATCCTAGTTAATCTCTTTTGCACCTTTTCCAATGCTTTCACATCCTTCTTGAATTGGGCCGACCAGAACTGCACACAGTATTTCAAGTGAGGCCACACTAGCGTTTTGAACAGTTGCAGCATGACATCACGGCTCCAGAACTCAATCCGTCTACCAATAAAACCTAACAGAATGTATGCCTTCTTATCAGCACTATCAAACTGTGGCAACTTTCGATGACCTTTCCACATGGACTCCAAGATACCTCTGCACATCCACACTAGCAAGAATCTTTCCATTGACCCAGTATTCTGTCTTCATATTATTCTTCTGAAAATGAATGGCCTCACATTTATCTGCATTGAACTCCATTTGCCCCCTCTCAGCCCAAGTCTCCAGTTTATCCAAGTCTCTCTGCAACCTGCAACATTCTTCAACACTGTTCACCACTCCACCGAATTTAGTGTCATCTGCAAACTTTCACATCTGCCTGCGTCCAAGTCATTTATAAAAGTGACAAACAGCCGTGGTCCCAAAACAGATCTTTGTGGCACACCACTAATAACCAGATTCCAGGCTGAATATTTTCCCTCAACAACCACTCGTTTCCTTCTTACTTTTCTTCAGTTTCTAATCCAAACTGATAAATCACCCTCAATCCATTGCCTTCGCATTTTCTCCAATAGATTACCATGTGAAACCTTATCAAAGGCTTTACTGAAGGCCATGTACAACTGCCCTACCCTCATGCACATGCTTGGTCACTTTCCCAAAAAATTCAATAAGGTTTGTGAGATACGACCTGCCCTTGATGAAACCTTGTTGACTATCCGAAATCAAATTGTTGTTTGCCAGATGGTAATAAATCCTATCTCTTATAATCCTTTCCAAATCTTTTCGTACAGCAGATGCCTGTGTCATCTCTGCTGCCCTTCTTGAACAAGGGCACAGCATTTGCAATCCTCCAATCTGCTGGTACGAAACCTGTAGGAAATGACTCAAATATCAAGGCCAAAGGCTCCGCTGTCTCCTCCCCAAAATCCCAGAGAACACTCAGATAAATCCCATCAGGCCCAGGTTATTTATCTACTTTCACACATTCTAGAATTGATAACACCTCTGCCTCACTAACCTCAATCCTTTCTAGTCTAAGAGGCCATATCTCAGTCTTCTCCTCTGCATTATTCACCTGTTCCTGGTTGAAAACAAATGAGAAATATTCGTTTGGCACCTCTCTGATCTCCACAAGGTCCACACACAACTTCCCACTTCTGTCTTTGTCTGGACCTATTCCTACCCTTTGTCATCCTTTTGTTCCTCACATTACTGTAGAGAACCTTAGTGTCCTCCTTATCCGACCTGCTAAAGACTGCTCAGCTCCCCTCCTTGCTCTTCCTCCCTCTGTCTTTAAATCCTTACTAGCTAATGTGTAACTCTCTATCACCTAATCTGAGCCAAATTGTCGCAATGTCACATAAGCCTCCATATTCCGCTTAACAAGAGATACAATTTATTTGTAACCACGGTTCTCTTACCTTATCACTTTCTCGCTGCATGACAGTGACATACCTACCAAGGACACGCAATATCTGTTCCTTAAACCAGCTCCACATTTCGATTGTTCCCCCATCTCTTGCGTTTTGCCAGACCATTTAATGCCACGGAGGTCTTGCATAATAACATTGTAATTGTCCTTCACCCATATATAACTCTTCCTTTCCAGCATGTACCTATCGCTTTTCACAACTAAACCACACGTAACTGAATTATGGTCACTGTCTGCTAAATGTTCACCTACCACTATATCAAACACCTGGCCTGGTGAATTACGAATTACCAGATCCAATGTGGCTTCCCCTCTTGCTGACCCTTTGACACACTTTGTCAGGAAACCCTTCTGCACACATAGGACAAAAACTGATCCATCCGACGCATGAAAGTTATAGCATTTCCAGTCAATGTTGGGGAAGTTAAAGACCCCCATAATGACCACTCTGTTCCTATCACTCCTGCCCTGAATAGTTCTGCCAATCCTCTCCTCGATATCTCTGGAACATTGTGGAAGACCATAAAAAAAAGTCTCCCAGTAATGTGACCTTTCCTCTCCTGTCTCTAAACTCAGCCCATGCCTCTTCAACTGACGAACCCTCGTCAAAGGTTTTTCTTTCAGCCACAGTTATACAGTCCTTGACTAACAAGGATGCACCTCCAACTCGTATCGCCTTTTTATGTTATATTTAAAGGATATATTCATTTGTTTCTAGATTTTCGCTTTTCCGAAGAAAGATGACACAAACTTTTCAGTCATTTGTGAAAACCTCTCAGTTTTTGCTATTATCCCTTAAAATCTTCTTTGCAATCGTTTTAATATCTTTATTTACAATCCACAGACCAGACTTATGCAAAACGCTCCCAGCATGGCGTGACCATTGGCAGTGAGTGAGCAGCTGCTGAGCACTAACATACGGGATCCAAATCAGAGATTTTCCTCTTCCTTTAGATTAGATTAGATTCCCTACTGTGTGGAACAGGCCCTAAGGCCCAACAAGTACACACCGACGCTTTGAAGAGTAACCCACCCAGACCCATTTCCCTCTGACTAATGCACCTAACACTATAGGCAATTTAGAATGGCCAATTCATCTGACCTGCACATTCTTGGACTGTGGGAGGAAACCAGAGCATCCGGAGGAAACCCACGCAGACACGAGGAGAATGTGCAAACTCAACGCAGACAGTTGTGTGAGTTAATTTGCCATGTCGTCAGTTGGGCTCCTCTCTAACTTCAGTGATGCTGATCGCTTGCAGAAGTTGGAGCTGCATAGCTTGGAGAAGTGAAAGTTGAGAGGGGATTTGATGAAGATGTTCAAAATCATGAGATGCCTGGACAAAGTAGAGAAAGTGAAAGGGTTCCCAGTTGTAAGAAAGATCGAGAATCAAGGCCACAGATAGCATAATTAGTGAAAGAAGAAATGGTAGCGCAAGGAGAAATGTTATATTGCAGTGAATGAAAAGAATCTGGTGTACTTTACCGAAAAGTGCAATTGAAGTAGATCCATTCGAGCAAGCATGGATTATTGTCTGAAATGAAGAATGTGCAGAATTACTGGGAGTGGCAGGAAGTGTATTGCTGACTAAGACAGTCAGCAGAAGAAGGACAGGATGAATGACCAGTTCCTGCTGTGTAGCAGTATGCGTCATATACCCAAGGGTAGGAGTTACTTTAACGGAGTTACTTCCAATTGTTCTTGAGATCAGGATTAGTTACATTCAGTCTGCAGTGTGTGGAGGGTTTTTATTGACAACGAGTGCAGAAAACAATTTTTTTTAAAAAATCTGACATAATTGATTAACTCCAGGACGTTGTCAGTAGATTTCCTTCATCTTGTTGACTATATATGAGACAGCATTGCTCATATATAGTCAACAAGAAGGAAACTGATAAATTGTCCTGTTCTATTGTGAAGAAGAAGCGTACTTGGGAAATAAAGGCTGACAAACTGACCATGAATGCATTGCTTTCCAGCCTTTCAAGTGATGCCTGGCAAATTGCTTGGCTATGACTTCTTGAAGCATTCGGGATGGTGAGGGTACGTGACAAGGTAAATGTGGAAAGGTTCTTTCTCCTTGAGGGAGAGACAGGGACCAGAAGACAGAATCTCAGAAGAAAACTTTGCACATTTAATACAAAGAAGAGGAGGACTTTTTTTCATCTCAGAGGCTAGTGAGCGGTTTAGGGGTTCACTTAACTCACTTGGCTGGATGGATGGTTTGTATTGCAATCGGTTCTTGACAGCAAGGCGGCAATTCTCTTACTGGCTAAAATAACTATGCAGGACTTTGAATCTCAACCTGTCGCCTTGCCTGAGGTGAAGTGAACAGCAGTTTAGACCATCACCAGTCATCTATCTTCAATGAGACTACAGCTGGCAGGACGATGATAACGTTATTGAAATAACATCAAAGAGGCCATTATACTGTCAGCAAGTCATCCTATGTTTACACGTGTGTAGTCCTCGAAATTGATGCAGCTCCGTCACACCTCGCTCTCAGACTGAACAGAACGTCTCATACTTCTGTTTGTATTTTTCAGCCAGGGCTCCCTTATTGGACCACATGGGCAGTCCCAATCATGGAACTCATATTTTGAGGTCCACTTGGCTGACCTCATTCTAATCACTACATTTACCTTCAGTAATTCTGAGGAATTTCACACAACACAGGGCTCTTGAGGCTTGGTTAGTAATTACATTCAAAGCTGAGATGGACAGATTTTTAATGGACTTGTGAGTAATCGAATCAGCCATGAATGTTGAAGCTAATTCGATGGCTGCATGGTTTAATTCTGCTCTTTTGTCTTATGTTCTTATTCCAGGCAACATAGTCATGAATCTACTCTGCACCCATTCCAGAGCAATCAAATTCTTCCTGCAGTGTGGTGGTCAGAACTGAACACAATAATCCCACTGTGGTCGAACAAAAGATGTGAACAGTTCAACATAACTTCGCTGCTCCTAATCTCTTCTGCCACTTCCAGAGGTTTGACCTTCTGCTGCCTCCCCATCTCTAAAACACGACCAATACCACCATCTATCTTTGAATCATGTGCAACTTAGCAAAGATTACTTCAGTTCCTTTGCCACGATCGTGAATGTGCCAGGCAAACAGTTGTTGTTCCAACACTAACCTTTGTAGAACACTGCACGTCATTGGCTGTACTCCTGAAAAATACCTCCTTATTACTGATTTCGGCCTTCTGCCCGTCATCCAATCCTCAATGCATGTCAGTATCTGCCCTCTAACACCAACGCTTCTTATTTTAGTCAACAGCCTCCTGTGAGGTACATCTGTGAAGGGCATCTTGGAATCCAAAGTTCACATCGTGTCTAAGTTGTTCATTATTGACTCACGGTATTCGAATATAATTAGTATGCATGGCCTCTGCTTGATGAAGACGTATTGAATTAGCATTGTTTTACCATGCATTTCCAGGTATTCCATAATCTCATTATTAAAATAGACAAAAAGAAAACGAACCATCAAACAACGTCAGCCATACCAGCCTCTAACTTCCTGTCTTCTGACTTCTTCCCCCTTTAAATAGAGATGTTTTATTACCATTTTCCGATCTTCTCTCTCACTCGCTCTCTCCTCTTAGTATGTGTTTAATTTATTGAGATGAATTTCTGCTGTGCCTCCCAAATTACAACCAGAAACGTTGTCCTTCCAGGCAACTCGAGCCAACTCTTCCGTTATGTCTTTGTCGCTTTGGTACTGTGAGACCTGAGTCCTGCTTCTCAGTCTCAAAGTGCAGAGTGACATCGATCATTTCCCCATCGGTCACAGCTCCCTCAAAAAATCTGCCCCATTACACATCAGCAACTCCAGAATTATCTGCTTCCTCGTAGGTTTTGCCACGAGCTGGCCCAAAATTTCTAACTCTCATGAATTCCACAAATTTCTTTTCTCGCAAAGACCAACCAACCTGATTTTTTTCAGTCCACCTTATTTTGAAGTCGAATATGATTACTTAAATCATGTCTTTCTCGCATGACTTGTCTAGCGCATTATTTATTTTCTGCCTCACATTCTGACTACTGTTAGGAGGCCTATGCAAAACAGAAAGGAAATTTTCTTCCCATTTGGTTCCTCATCTCTGATTACACGGCTTCCATACTTTCTGATCATAATCCTTGTATTGCTATTGATTTAATTTTATCACTTGCTAAAAAATTTATCATTCTGCAATTTCCTTGCCCTTTCATATTAGATTAGATGGCTTACACTGTGGAAACAGGCCTTTTGGCCCAACAAGTCCACACTGACCTGCCAAAGCGCAACCCACCCAGACCCATTCCCCTACAGTTACCCCTTCGCCTTACACTACGGGCAATTTAGCATGGCCAATTCACCTAGCCTGCACATTTTTGGTCTGTGGGTGGAAACCGGAGCACCCAGAGGAAACCCACGCAGACACGGAGAATGTGCAAACTCCACACAGACAGTCACCTGAAGCTGGAATTGAACCCGGGTCTCTGGCGCTGTGAGGCGTATGCATGCCATTATGCATTTACTTCCAAGCCCAGATCCATTTGCAACCACGTCTCTGTGCAACCCACAACATTGGAATATTGGAAAAGTTGGCTGTTGTTATGGATGTGTGCCTATGATGTTGGGGAGGGAAAGATTCTTGTCTTCCAGATCACATTTTTTAAGTAATTCAGAAATTCCCATGTGTTATGTCAGCTTCAATTATGTCAATCCGTCTCTGAACACAGTGACACTTTGACTCCAGAACCTGTACAACTTGTTTGTTTTCCTTGCACACAGTGTTGTGCAAAGATCACTGGATACTCCATGATAATTACCAGGAGAAGCAGAAAATCATTCACTAAGTTAAACATTTGTTTGAAAACAAAAACTGTGGACACCAGAAAACAGCCCCCCAACAGCCCCCGAGTTTTGTGCCCACTACTTCTTATACATTGCTTGTTCCCGTGCTTATCTGGTGTCATAAGCATAACCAATTGTATGAGCTTGCTTAGTCTTTCTAAACTAATCATCTTTTGCCACACTGGTCTGCTACTTTACACGTAACCTGTCATATTGCACCACCATCATCTTTAGCATTAGTTCATCTAACACGGGATTTCATGCCCTATCATGGCGTGTTACCAATACCTTCAGCATCGGCGCATCTATTGCTCATCTGTTGCATGATCCTGTGCATGCATTGCTCTGTTAAATAAACAACTACCAAATTAACTTCCATAACATAGAATCATAGAGTCATAGAGATGTACAGCAAGGAAACAGACACTTCGGTCCAACCTGTCCATTCTGTCCAGATACCCCAAACCAATCTCGTCTCACCTGCCAGCAACCGGCCTATATCCCTCCAAACCCTTCCTATTCATATACCCATCCAAATGCTTCTTAAATGTTGCGATTGTACCAGCCTCCACCATTTCCTCTGTCAGCTCATTCCATACACGTACCACCCGCTGTGTGAAAAAGGTGCCCCGTAAGTCTCTTTTCCCCTCTCAATCTTAACCTATGTCTTCTAGTTCTGGACTCCTCGACCCCAGGTAAAGACTTTGCCTATTTACCCTATCCATACCCCTCATAACTTTGTAAACCTCTATAATGTCACTACCCAGCCTCTGACCCTCCAGGGAAAACAGCTCAAACCTGTTCAGCCATTCTCTATATCTCAAATCCTCCATCCCTGGCAACATCCTTGTAAATCTTTTCTGAACCCTTTCAAGATTCACGACATCTTTCCAATAGGAAGGAGTCCAGAATTGCACGCAATATTCCGACAGTATTCCAACTAACCGATGTCCTGTACAGCCGCAGCATGACATCCCAACTCCTGTACTCAATACTCTGACCAATAAAATAAAGCATACCATATGTGTTCTTCACTATCCTATTTACCTGCGACTCCACTTTCAAGTTGCTATGAACCTGCACTCCAAGGCCTCTTTGTTCAGTAACACCCCTCAGGCCCTTACCATTAAGTGTATAAGTCCTACAAAGATTTGCTTTCCCAAAATGCAGCTCCTCGCATTTATTTGAATTAAACTCCATCTGCCACTTCTCAGCCCCTTGGCCCATCTGGTCAAGATCCTGTTGTAATCTGAGGCAACCGTCTTCATTGTTCACTGCACCTCCAATTTTCGTGTTATTTGCAAACTTACTAACTGTACCGCTTATGCTGGCATCCAAATCATTTATGTATATGACAAAAAGTACAGGACCCAGGACCGAACCTTGTGGCACTCCACTTGTCTAAGGCCGCCAGTCTGAAAAACAACCCTCCACCACCACCTTCTGTCCTCTACCTTTGAGACAGTTCTGTATCCAAATAACTAGTTCTCCCTGCATTCCTTGAGATCTAACCTTGCTAATCAGTCTCCCAAGGGAACCTTGTCAAACACCTCACTGAAATCCATATAGATCACATCTACCACTCTGCCATCATAAATCCTCTTTGTTATTTCCTCAAAAATCTCAATCAAGTCTGTGAGACGTGATTTCCCACGCACAAAGCCATGTTGACTATCCCTCATCAGTCCTTGCCTTTCCAAATACCTGTCCCTCAGGAATCCCTCCAACACCTTGCCCACAACCGACGTCAGGCTCACTGGTCTATAACAGTTAATGTAGTCACGATCTACATTCTGCTTGATAAAGATTGTGGATTGTCTCTGTGTGCCAGACGTTACCTGAGAGCGATGGCAGTGGTAGATCTACTAATCATTATCCTTACCTGATATAGGGATACATTCCCATTGTTTTGTGGTGACAGTTTCATTTCTGAAAGTCCATCCAGGTGTGTAATCTCCACGTTGTCCTGTTTTATACAGCCACTGAATGTACTGTCTGGATCACGGTCACTGTCACATTTGATGGATTTGTGGCCATTTGTTGCTGGAAGCTGAAAAGTATACATTGCAGTGAGAAAAATGTGTTTGTGGTTCTGGGAACTGTGATTGTACTGAACTGTTCAAAGACTATTTTCTGGGATTTTTTTTGCTCACAGATGAATATTGGTCGATAAACCAACCCTGGTTTTGTTTCCAGAATTTGGTATTCGTTTCTTTCTGTTCTGAGTTACATTCGATTTGCTTCACCACATTCTAAACTCAGAGGCGCCATCTCTCTTGATTCTGCTGCTCAATATTTTGATCATCAGACACATTGTAGTGACCAGCAGAGCCCACAGGAGATTCTGGGCTCACACCAATGGGGACATTGAGTGTGACTCAGAAATGCGAAATCCAAAAAAAAATCCATCCTTATACTGTTTGTGATCTTGGCCAATTTCAACCTGTTGTGGTCAATGTTAATGGTGTTTTCAATATCTTTCCGAATGTCGTGGTTGGACGGTCGGTTCATCTTTTTTTTTTCTGAACTAGGCCGTACCCTTCCTGTTACATATAAGCCCGTCGTGAAAGCAGCTCCTCGTGTGACTTCTTACATTTGCGACCCTAGCACTTTAAACTCCGTTGCACCACCTTCCATGACAAAGATGGCGAAGATCGGGGGAAACAAGCCCTCTATGAGCCGTTCTTTCACCATCAGTACTGGCTAAACGTTAAGCACATCCTTGTAGGACTGAAGACATAGTGGCCACTGTCCTAGCACACTGTTCAAGTACAGAAACTCGTTCAGGTGCAGAATACTGAGCCCCACTTTACACTACCAGTCTCACTATATTAAATAATATGAAGGAATTGGGGGTTGGGAAGGAAGTGGTGGATACATGAACACACTGCACTTCGCTATGAAGCAGAGCAGGGATATTATCTTTACTTGATTACCCCAGTTTGTTTTGATGCTGAATTTGAGAAGTGCCCAGTATTCCTCCTCTTTGAGGAAGCAGAGAAATTCCTGATTCATGTCCGGCCACAGGTGTGTTGTCGCCACCCAAATGAAATCAGGAAAATATTACCCACCCAGCCTCACAAACTCATTCTCAAACCAGCAGTGCCACTTTTGCAAAAGCGCCAACGTCCTTTTTCTCAGGCTGCATAACAATAAATTGCTTCCTTCGTCAAGTCCTCCTTGATCAGAAGTGTGCTTCCAATTAAACCTGATGGACTATAACCTGGTGTTGTGTGATTTTTAACTGTAACTTTAGTTATATATTTTGCATTGCTCATTATTATGGATAGACATGGAATCTCAGGGGTTATCAAACCACTTTGGGCTCAACAATAAAAAATGCTGAACATGTTGACAACTTCTTCAGTATTATTCAACATAATCAACGGGTTGCGATTATTAAGCGACAGGCACTACTGGTAAACAGGAAGAGGTTACGCTGAACAATGTCAGGGCTGATAGAGCAGCTCGCAATGCCGCCTTGCCTGATATTCGTTTGCAGATCTTGGCATTTGTTTTGGGTTATGTTTGAGGTGAGGGATGCCATGGATGTCCCTGCTGATTACACTTGCAGGAAGTGCACCCATCTCCAGCTGCTCCAAGACCGTGTTAGGGAACTGGAGCTGGAGTTGGATGAACTTAGGATCATTCTGGAGGCAGAGGGGGTCATAGATCGGAGCTTTAGGGAAGCAGTAACTCCAAAGATGGCAGATAGATGGGTGACAGTGAGGGGAACTGGGAGGAAGCAGCCAGTGCAGGGACCCCCTGCGGCCGTTCCCCTCAAGAACAAGTATACCGTGGGGGGGCGGGGGACTTACCAGGGGTAAGTAACGGGGCTCAGGCCTCTGGCACGGAGCCTTTCCCCGTTACTCAGAAGGGAAGGGTGGAGAAGAGCAGAGCAAGAGTAATTGGGGACTCGATAGTTCGGTGCACAGATAGGCGGTTTTGTGGGAACGAGAGAGACTCACATTTGGTATGTTGCCTCCCAGGTGCAAGGATACGTGATGTCTCTGATCGTGTTTTCCGGATCCTTAAGGGGGAGGGGGAGCAGCCCGAAGTCGTGGTCCACACTGGCACCAATGACATAGGTAGGAGGAGGGCTGAGGATGTTAGGCAGGCTTTTAGGGAGCGAGGTTGGAAGCTCAGAGTTAGAACGAACAGCGTTGTTGTCTCTGGTTTGTTACCCGTGCCACGTGATAGAGAGTCGAGGAATAGGGAGAGAGAAAAGTTAAATGCGTGGCTACAGGGATGGTGCAGGAGGGAGGGATTCCGGTATTTGAATAACTGGAGTTCTTTCTGGGGAAGGTGGGACCTCTATAAACAGGATGGTCTGCACCTGAACCTGAGGGGCAGCAGTATCCTTGGTGGGAGGTTTGCTAGTGCTCTTGGGGGGGGGGGGGGGGGGGTTTAAACTAACTCTGCAGTGGCATGGGAACCCAGACTGTAGCTTTAGGGAACAGGACCTGGAGTGTAGGGAGGTTTGGAACATGGCATCAATTTCAAAGGAGGGTGCATGTAAACAGGAAAGTGGCTTGAAGTGTGTATACTTCAATGTAAGAAGTATACGAAATAAGGCAGGTGAACTTGCAGCGTGGGTTGGTACCTGGGACTTCGATGTTGTGGCTATTATGGAGACATGGGTTGAACAGGGACAGGATTGGCTGTTGCAGGTCCCAGGGTTTAAATGTTTTAGTAGGGTCAGAAGTGGGGGTAAAAGAGGGGGAGGTGTGGCATTTCTTGTCAAAGATAGTATTACAGCTGTGGAAAGGACAATGGATGAAGACTCGCCATCTGAGGTAGTTTGGGCTGAGGTTAGGAATAGGAAAGGTGAGCTCACCCTGTTAGGAGTCTTTTACAGGCCTCCTAATAGTCCGAGAATCGTAGAAGAAAGGATTGCGAGGATGATTCAAGAGAAGAGTGAAAGTAATAGGGTGGTTATTATGGGGGACTTTAACTTTCCTGATATTGATTGGGAAAGCTATAGCTCAAGTTCGTTAGATGGGTCAGTGTTTGCCAAATGTGTGCAGGAGGGTTTCCTGACACAATATGTAGATAGGCCAACAAGAGGTGAGGCCATACTGGATTTGGTTCTGGGTAACGAACCAGGCCAGGTGTTAGAATTAGAGGTAGGTGAGGACTTTGGGGACAGTGACCACAATTCGGTGACTTTTACTCTAGTGATGGAGAGGGATAAGTGTGCACTACAGGGCAAGAGTTATAGCTGGGGGCAGGGAAATTATGATGCGGTGAGGCATGACTTAGGATGTGTGGCTTGAAAAAGTAAGCTTCAAGGCAAGGACGTAATTGATATGTGGAGCTTGTTCAAGGAGCAACTATTGAGTGTCCTTGATAAGTATGTACCCGTCAGGCAGGGAGGAAAAGGTCGTGTGAGGGAGCCGTGGTTTAATAAGGAATTGGAATCCCTTGTTAAATGGAAGAGGGCGGCCTATGTAAAGATGAGGCGTGAAGGTTCAATTGGGTAGACTGAGAGTTATAAGATAGCCAGGAAAGACCTGAAGAGAGAGCTAAGAGCAGCAAGGAGGGGACACCCTAAGGCTTTCTATAGGTATGTCAGGAATAAAAGAATGACGAGGGTAGGAATAGGTCCAGTCAAGGATAGTAGTGGGAAGTTGCGTGTGGAGGCTGAAGAGATTGGGGAGACACTGAATGAATACTTTTCGTCAGTATTCACTAAGGAACAGGACATTGTTGTCAATGTGAATACTGAGTCACAATTAAGTAGAATGGATGGCTTTGAGGTATGTATAGAAGAGGTGTTGGAAATTCTGGAAAGGGTGAAAATAGATAAGTCCCCTGGGCCTGATGGCATTTATCCTAGGATACTCTGGGAATTAAGGGAGGAGATTGCAGAGCCATTGGCCTTGATCTTTATGTCCTCATTTTCTACAGGAGTAGTGCCAGAAGATTGGAGGCTAGCAAATGTGGTTCCCTTGTTCAAGAAGGGGAGTAGGGATAACCCTAGTACCTATAGGCCGGTGAGTCTCACTTCTGTTGTGGGCAAAGTCTTAGAGAGAATTGTAAGGGATAGAATTTATGAACATCTGGATAGAATAATGTGATCAAGGATAGTCAGCATGGTTTTGTGAAGAGCAAGTCGTGCCTCACAAACCTTATTGAATTCTTTGAGAAGGTGACTAAGGAGGTGGACGAGGGGAAAGCGGTAGATGTGGTGTATATGGATTTTAGTAAGGCGTTTGATAAGGTTCCCCATGGTAGACTACTGCAAAAAATACGGAGGTATGGCATTGAGGGTGAGTTGGAGGTTTGGATTTGGAGTTGGCTGGCTGGAAGAAGACAGAGGGTAGTAGTTGATGGCAAAGGTTCATCCTGGAGTGCCGTCACTAGCGGTGTTCTGCAAGGATCTGTTTTGGGACCATTGCTGTTTGTCATTTTTATAAATGACCTGGAGAAGGGGTTAGAAGGTTGGATGAGCAAGTTTGCGGATGATATGAAAGTCGGAGGAGTTGTAGACAGTGAGGAAGGATGTGGCAGGTTACAGCGGGATATAGATAAGCTGCAGAGCTGGGCTGAAAGGTGGCAAATGGAGTTCAATGTAGCTAAGTGTGAGGTGATTCACTTTGGGAAGAATAACAAAAAGATGGGGTACTGGGCTAATGGTCGGATACTTGTTAGTGTGGATGAGCAGAGGGATCTTGGTGTCCATGTACACAGATCTTTGAAAGTTGCCACCCAGGTAAATAGTGCGGTGAAGAAGGCATATGGCGTAGAGGAATTGAGTTCCGGAGTCCTGAGGTCATGTTGCAGTTGTATGAGACTCTGGTGCGGCCACATCTGGAGTATTGTGTGCAGTTTTGGTCGCCATACTATAGGAAGAATGTGGAGGCACTGGAACGGGTGCAGAGGAGGTTTACCAGGATGTTGCCTGGTATGGTAGGAAGATCGTATGAGGAAAGGCTGAGGCACTTGGGGTTGTTTTCATTGGAGAAAAGAAGGTTTAGGGGTGACTTGATAGAGGTGTACAAGATGATTAGGGGTTTAGATAGGGTTGACAGTGAGAATCCTTTTCCACGTATGGAGTCAGCTATTACAAGGGGGCATAGCTTTAAATTAAGGGGGGGTAGGTATAGGACAGATGTTAGGGTAGGTTCTTTACTCAGCGAGTCGTGAGTTCATGGAATGCCCTGCCAGTAGCAGTGGTGGATTCTCCCTCATTATGGGCATTTAAGCGGGCATTGGATAGTCATATGGAGGATACTGGGCTAGTGTAGGTTAGGTGGGCTTGAATCGGCGCAACATCGAGGGCCGAAGGGCCTGTACTGCACTGTATTCTTCTTTGTTCTATGTTCTATGTATTCTAAACCCAGCGACTTAGCGCCCACAATTTGCCTTTCAATCTCATGTCAGTGCTGAGGAGGTGTTATTCTGGGCACAAGACCAGTGGAATAAAACACGGTCGGAGTCTGGTTTCATCACAATGACTGCGTGGTGGCACCCAGAGCTCTGTTTCAGTTAATTGTCCGCTATACTCACTCGTTCACTCATGTGTGCAATGAGAGGTTGGAGTTGGAGGTGGCGTGGAATGGCAGTCTACATATTGAAATCATGGTATGCACCGGGATTTCTTTTAATTCATTTGAGGGACATGGGCGTTGGTGGCTGACCAGCATTGATAGCCCATTGCGAAAGTAGTGGTGAGCTGCGTTCTTGAATCGCTGCAGTGCACTTGCTGTGGATTACCTCACAAACCCGGGAGGGGGGAGGGTACTGAATTCCAGGATTTGACCCAACAACCCAAGAGCGGTATATTTCCAAGTCAGGGTGGTGAGTGACTTGGAGGGGAACTTGCAGGTGGTAGTGCTCCCGAATGCCTGCTGCCGTTATCCTTCGAGATGGAGGTGGTCGTAGGTTTAGAAGGTGTTGTCTGAGGAATTTTGGTGAATTTCTGCAGTGCATGTTGTAGAGTGTACACACGGTTGCTTCGTCTCTTACCTGTTCTTGTAGCCATTGTGTTTACATGGCTAGTCTAGTTGAGTTTCTGGTCAATGGTAACTCCAAGGATGGTGACAGTGGGGGATTCACTGATGGTAATACTGTTGAATGTCGGTGGTTAGAATGTTTCTTATTGGTGATGGTTATTGTTTGGATTTGTGTGGTGTGAATGTTATTTGCCACTTGTTGGCCCAAGCCTATATAATATTCAGATCTCGTTGCATCTGAGCACGGACTGCTTCAGTATCTGAGGAGTCGTGAATGGTGCTGAACACTGCAATCATTGGCAAACGTCCCCACATGTGACCTTATGACAGAGGGAGGTTATTGAGAAAGCAGCAGAAAATTGTTGGGCCGAGCACACTAACCCGAGGGACTCCTGTAAAGATGCCCTTGGAGTTGAGATGACTGATCCTCCACAAGCACAATTATCATTCTTTGTTCCAGGTATGATTCTAAGCAGAGGGTGTTTTCCCCTGGTCCCCATTGATTGCAGTTTTGCCAGGGCTCTTTGATGCCATACCTGGTGAAATGCTGCCTTAACGTCAAGGTCAGTTACTCTCACTTTACCTCTAGAATTCACTTTTTTGTCCATGTTTGCACCAAGGCTGTAATGCTATCAGGAGTTAAGTAACACTGGTGAAACCCAAACTGGGCGATTCTGAGCAGGTTGTGGCTGAGCAGGCACGCTTGATAGCACTCTTGATGACACCTTCCATCACTTTACTGATGATGGATAGTAAAGAGGTTGAGTGGTTAATTGGCCGGTTTGGATTTGTCCCCCTTTTTGTGTACAGGACCCCTCCATCATTGAGGTTCTGGATAATTGTGGAGCCTCCTCTTCAAGTAAATTGCTTAACTGTCCACCAGCAGTCACGACTGGGTGTGGAAGGACTGCAGAGCTTGCATCTGATCCATTGTTTGTGGGATCATTTCAATGTGCCTATCACTTGCTGTTTATGCTGTTTGGTACGGACGTAGTCCCGTTTGGTAGGTTCACCAGTTTCTTACATTATTTTTAGGTATGTGGATGAGGGTAGAGCCGTGGATGTAGTGTACATGGACTTTAGTGAGGCATTTGAAAAGGTTCCCCATGGTAGGCTTATGCGGAAAGTCAGGAGGCATGGGATAGTGGGAAATTTGGCCAGTTGGATAGAGAACTGGCTAACCGGTCGAAGTCAGAGAGTGGTGGTAGATGGTAAATATTCAGCCTGGAGCCCAGTTACAAGTGGAGTTCTGCAGGGATCAGTTCTGTGTCCTCTGCTGTTTGTAATGTTTATTAATGACTTGGAAGAGAGAGTCGAAGGGTGGGTCAGTAAATTGGTGAAGATTGGTGGAATTGTGAATAGTGAGGGGGCTGTTGTCGGCTGCAAAGGGACTTAGATATGATGCAGAGCTGGGCTGAGGAGTGGCAGATGGAGTTCAACCCTGTCAAGTGTGAGGTTGTCCATTTTGGAAGGACAAATAAGAATGCGGAATACAGGGTTAACGGTAGGGTTCTTAGTAAGGTGGAGGAGCAGAGGGATCGTGGGGTCTCTGTTCATAGCTCTTTGAAAGTTGCCACTCAGGTGGATAGAGCTTGTAAGAAGGCCTATGGTATACTGGCGTTCAATAGCAGAGGGATTGAATTCAAGAGTCGTGAGGTGATGTTGCAGCTGTACAGGGCCTTGGTAAGGCCACATTTGGAGTACTGTATGGCGTTCTGGTCGCCTCACTTTAGGAAAGATGTGGAAGCTTTGGAGAGGGTGTAGAGGAGATTTACCAGGATGTTGCCTGGAATGGAGAATAGGTCGTACGAGGATAGGCTAAGAGTGCTAGGCCTTTTCTCATTGGAATGGTGAAGGATGAGGGTTGACTTGATAGAGGTTTATAAGATGATCAGGGGAATAGATAGAATAGACAGTCAGAGACTTTTTCTCCGGGTATAACAGAGTGTTACAAGGGGACATAAATTTAAAGTGAAGGGTGAAAGGTATAGGGAGGATGTCAGGGGTATTTTCTTTACCCAGAGAGTGGTGGGGGCATGGAATGCGCTGCCTGTGGGAGTGGCAGAGTCAGAATCATTGGTGACCTTTAAGTGGTAATTGGATAGGTACATGGATAGGTGCTTAATGTTCGGCACAACATCTTGGGCCGAAGGACCTGTTCTGTGCTGTATTGTTCTATGTTCTACGTCTGTTGCTCCTCCCCCCATACGCTCCTTCATTCTCTATTGAACAAAGCTTGATGGAAATGGTTGAGTGGGGGATATGCCAGTACATGAGGTTACAGATTGTCTGGAGTACATTTCTGCTGCTCTTGATGGCCCACAGCACCTCATGGACTCCCAGTCTTGTGCTGCTGGATCGGTTCAAAGTCTAACCCATTTAGCCAGTGATAGTGCCACACGCTATCCTCAATGTGAAGGTGGGACTTTGTCTCGACAAGACAGTGTGATGTTCACTTTTACTTATACGGTCATGGACTGATGCTTCTGCAGCCGGCAGATTAGCCAGGATGAGGTCAAGCATGTTTTTCCTTAACCTCTTGTTCGTTCCTTCACCACCTGATGCAGACCCAGTCTATCCTTTGTATCATTTAGGACCAGACCAGCTCGATCAGTAATGCTGCTGTCATGCCACTTTTGGTGATGGGCATTGAAATTCCCCACCCAGAGTGCATTTTGCGCCCTTGCCACCCTCAGTGCTTCCTTTAAGTGTTGTGCAACATGGAGGATTACTGAATCACCAGCTGAAGGAGGATGTTACGTGGTAAGCAGTTAGATGATTCTTGCCCATGTTTAAACTGAAGCCGTGAACCGGAATCGATGTTAAGGATTCTCAGGGCAGCTACCTCCCAACTGTATACGGAAGTGCCGCCACAACTGCTGAGTTTGTTCTTCTTGTTGGACAGGACATATCCAGGAATGGTAATGGTAGTGTCTGCTTTTTTTTTTTAGCAATTTCAAACCAAATCAGTGAAGTTGAAAAGCTATGAGTCCGGTAAGAAAATGGAAAAGTGCAGATACATCCTACCCAACTCGTGCAGAACCTTTCGAACATTTGTAAATCGATTTTATGGCTGTTCAAACACATGGTTGTAATTATTGATGTATTCTCTGAAAGGTTTGAATCATTCTCTGTCAGAGACATGATGCAACTACAGTCGCTAAACACTTATTAAAAGAAACTGAACTACCATTCGGGATACCTGTGCAACTATCAAGTGGCAACGTGTCTCACTTTACAGGTGTCGTGCTTAAAGAAATACATGAATCATTGCAAATCAGCCAGTAGTTTCACTACAACTGCCATTCTCAGTCGGCTAGACTAGTAGACGATATAATGAGATGTTGAAAAATAAACCTGCAAAAGTCAGTTAGGAAACTGGCTTTAAATGGATCATAGTTCTAGCTTTAGTCTAATGACTAAGAGATCTGCTACCAACAGGACGGCATGACTGTCACCACACGGGATTGTCACGGGGTTCACCTCGGTTTACCTTTCTCTGCACCTGTTACTGTTAAAGAAATGTATTCATAAAATGAATGAAAATGTTTTAAATTATTGTATGTCACTCATCGAATATATCTCTCGCTTCCATTTACAGGTAAAGAACGCACACGTTGACCCAACTAGAATAGAGTGCCATAATTTGGAACCAGGAAAATTGAACAGAAAAAAAAGCCTTCTCTCAAGGTTCGAGGGCCGTCCCAGATCATGCTGACCACCAACCCGGCTTAAAATTACAAGGGCAACTCCCATAATTGCACGTGTCATACTGGAAGAGGCTCCTTACGGGGAAGCCCCAAACTCATCGTTAACTGGAAATACACTGAATGGCTATGTCTTCGGGACCAGTATGGACTAGTCCACACCTCAGCACTTTTCTGCGTTTGAGTAATCCCGTAGATAAAAAATGGATGATAGGGCTGCTCTCTCCTTAGACAGAGATGACTGGTGGCAGTTTAACTGGACAGTCATCATGCCTCAAGTAAAGGAGAGATTGAGTAGGACAGTCCTTTAGTCCCCCCAGTCAGTGAATGAAATGAACCCATACAGCTGGCATTAATAACTAGCTGTCCAACTGATTAAGCTAACCAAGTCCTCGCTCAGCTCCTTGGGGAAGATACTGTAACATTATTCTGTTCAGATATGTTGTTAGACACCTCTGGAACTAAAAGCAAGCCTCCTAACCCAGAGAGAGGGACAGTATCAGTGTGCTCTCTGCCCTAGGCCCAATCATAAATGGCCCTCCCTATACATTAAAGTCACAAGTGGGGATGCTTATCCAAATGCAACAGGACCTGGAAATATGCAAGCGTGTGCTTAACAGTGACAAATACAAAGGGTTTATAAAAGTATGAGGAGCGAGAGGAAAGTAGGGCTGGAGATATTACAGAGATGTGAAGGCAGGCTATTCTATCTATTCCCCTGATCATCTTATAAACCTCTATCAAGTCACCCCTCATTGAAGAGAAGACCGTCCTTCTTCAATGAGTTGTTTGACCGTCCACCATTCGTAACTGGATGTGCCAGGACTGATTCATTGGTTGTGGGATCTCTTAGCTCTGTCTATCACTTGCTGCTTATGTTGTTTTGGCACAGACATGAGATGATTTGCTGTCCTACTGTGTGTCTATAATCGAGAATTTAATTGAATCATTATCCGCATCACTCTAGGTCTTTCGAACAAATTTGATGAATGAGTCTGTGCCCATACTGCAGCTAAGAAAAATCCTGAGTATTGCGGGGAATGTTACAAAGAATATGCTCCAATTTGCATACAATGCAAATGTTGCAGTGCAAGGTGTCAAAATCTAATCCAACAATAATGATACACAAGCCCTTATGAATAAGACATACAGAGGGGCAGAGTGTAAAAGGAGAGTTCAGCCCTTGTCCAAGATACTATTAGTGGCTGTCTCATTAATGACCTGGACAGCATCACTCTGTAAATTCACCAAAATAAGGACAACAAGAGACTTGGACTTCTCAATTCTTCTTCTGTGAATAACCTCTGCAGAACATGAAGAAAACATGGATGATGATGGGATAGTATGGGGGACGAACTGAGAATAGTTCACAGGTCAGTGCAACATCGAGGGCCGAAGGGCCTGTTCTGCATTGTATTTTTCAATGTTCTATGTTCTCTAAAACAAAGATTTATTTCTGATATTCATAAATGATAATGATGAGAATGTGGGCGATGGGTTTGGGGGGGAATAATAAATGACTTTGTAATGACAGAAAGATTAGCGAGGTGGTTCACAGTAAAGTGGAAAGTGTCATGTAAGGTGGATATAAACGGATTGTTCAGATAGTCTGATCATTGGACGATGGAATTTAAAACGGAGAAATGTGAGGTGATGCACTTCGGAAGTAACAAGACAAGAGAGTACTCAAACTGTGAAGTGGGGCTAGATTTGCTTGGTTTTTCATTATGGCAGAGAAGGTTGAGTGGGGACCTTGACAGAGGTGCATTAGAGTGTGAGTGGTATGGACAAGGTAAAGGCAGCAACTGTCAAAGGGTCAGGAACACATTTTCAAAGCAAAAAGCAAGAGTTGAGAGAGGATTTGTGGAATCTGTTTTGAACCCAAAAGATGCTATGTGTCTGCAATGCACTGCCTAGGAAGGTGGATGAGGCAGGTAACCTCAGAGACTTTTAAAAGCACCTGGAAGAGCACTGGGCTGTGCAGACACGATGAGACATATCTTTGTTGTATGATTCTAGGTGGTGGCAGCCACGAAACCTCTCGTTTATTCCGAAACTCTGACCAATCGCATCTGGTTTATTCCATCGATTGTGCTCAATAAGTGTCGATATTGAAAAATGTCATCTCATGAAGTATCAGCACTAACTCATCTCGGACAGACCCACCATAGAACATAGAACAATACAGTGCAGAACAGGCCCTTTAGCCCTCGATGTTGCGCCGACCTGTGAACTATTCTCAGCTCGTCCCCCGACAATATCCAAAAATCATCCATGTGCTTATCTAAGGATTGTTTAAATCTCCCTAATGTGGCTGAGTTGACTACCTTAGCAGGTAGGGCATTCCACACCCTTACCACTCTCTGAGTAAAGAATCTACCTCTGACATATGTTTTAAATCTATTACCCCTCAATTTGTAGTTATGCCCCCTCGTACAAGCTGACATCATCATCCCAGGAAAAAGACGTTCACTGTCTACCTTATCTAATCCTCTGATCAGCTTGTATGTCTCTATCAAATCCCCTCTTAGCCTTCTTCTTTCCATGAGAACAGACCCAAGTCACTCAATCTTTCCTCATAGATATCCCCTCCAAACCAGGCAACATCCTGGTAAATCTCCTCTGCACCTTTTCCAATGCTTTCACATCCTTCCTGAAATATGGCTATGAGAACTGTACACAATATTCCAAGTGTGGCCGCACCAGCGTTTTGTATAGGTGCAGCATCCAGCTCCAGAACTCAATCCCTCTACCAATGAAACCTAACACACCGTATGCCTTCTTAACAGCATTATCCACCTGGGTGGCAACTTTCAGGGATCTATGTACATTGACTCCAAGATCCCTCTGCACATCCACACTACCAAGAATCTTTCCATTGACCCAGTACTCTGCCTTCCTGTTATTCTTCCCAAAGTGTATCACCTCACACTTAGCTGCATTGAACTCCATTTTCCACCCCTCAGCCCAATTATCCAAGTCCCCCTGCAACCTGTAACATTCTTCCAAATTGTCCACTACTCCACCGACTTTAGTGTTGTCTGCAAATGTACTAATCCATCCACCTATGCCTGCGCCTGAGTCATTTATAAAAATGACAAACAGCAGTGGTCCCAAAACAGATCCTTGTGTCTCACCACTAGTAACCGGACTCCAGACTGAATATTTTCCACCAACCACCACTCGCTGCCTTCTTTCAGAAAGCCAGTTTCTAATCCAAACTGCTATATCACCCTCAATCCCATGCCTCCGCATTTTCTCCAATAGCCAACCATGTGGAACCTTATGAAAGGCTTTACTGAAGCCCATATATACCACGTCAACCGCCCTACCCTCATCTACATGCTTGGTCGCCTTCTCAAAAAACTCAATGAGGTTTGTGAGACACGACCTGCCCTTGATGAAACCATGTTGACTATCTGCAATCAAATTGTTGTTTGCAAGATGATTATAAATCTTATCTCTTATAATCCTTTCCAAAACCTTTCCTACAACAAAAATAAGGCTCACTGGTCTATAATTACCTGGGTCATATTTGCCGCCCTTCTTGAACAAGGGCACAACATTTGCAATCCTCCAGTCCTCTGGTACTAATTTTGTTGACAATGATGACTCAAATATCAAAGCCAAAGGCTCTGCTATCTCCTCCCTAGCTTCCTAGATAATCCTCGGATAAATCCTATTCGGCCCAGGGGACTTGTCTACTTTCACTCCTTCTAGAATTGATAACACCTGTTCGTAACTAACCTCAATCTTTTCTAGTCTAATATCTCGTACCTCATTCTTCTCCTCTGCAATATTCTCCTTTTCCTGAGTGAAAACCAATGAGAAATGCTTGTTTAGCACCTCTCTGATCTCCACAGGGTCCACACTGAACTTCCCACTTCTGTCTTTGACTGGCCCTATTCCTACCCTCGTCATCCTTTTACCTATAGAAAGCTTTAGGGTTCTCCTTTATTCTATTTGCTAAAGATTGCTCATGTCCTCTCTTTGCTCTTCTTAACTCTCTCTTTAAATCCTTCCTAACTGATCTGTAACTCTCCATCGCCTCATCTGTACCATCTTGCCTCATCAACACATAAGCTTCCTTCTTCTGCTTAACAAGAGATGCAATTTCTGTCGTAAACCACGGTTCCCTTACCTTATCACTTCCTCCCTGCCTGACAGGGACATACCTATCAAGGACACACAATATTTGCTCCTTAAACCAGCTCAACATTTCCATTGTCTGCATCCCCTGCATTTTGCTACCCCATTCAATGCATCCTAATTCTTGCCTAATCACGTTATAATTGCCCTTGCCCCATCAATAACTCTTAGGTAAAAACAATGACTGCAGATGCTGGAAACCAGAGTCTAGATTAGAGTGGGGCTGGAAAAGCACAGCAGGTGCTCATGTCCTCTCTTTGCTCTTCTTTTTTCAAGGGTTGCAATCCGAGGAGAAGGAAAATCGATGTTTCGGGCAAAAGCCCTTCATCAGGAATCCTAATCTAGACCATCGATAACCCTTGCCTAATCGCATTATAATTGCCCTTGCCCCATCGATAACTCTTGACCTGTGACATGTATCTATCCCTTTCTATCGCTAAATTAAACACAACTGAATTATGGTCACTCTCTCCAAAGTGCTCACCTACTAGTAATTCAAACACCTGGCCTGGTTCATTACCAAGCACCAATCCCAGTGTGGCCTCCCCTCTTGTCAGCCCTTCAACACACTGTGTCAGGAAACCCTCCTGTACACATTGGATGCAAACTGATCCATCCGATGTACTAGAATTATAGCATTTCCAGTCAATGTTGGGGAAGTTAAAGTCCCCCATAATGACCACCCTGTTCCTTTCACTCCTACCCAGAATAATGTTGCTAATCCTCTCTTCCACCTCCCTGGAACTCTGCGGAGGCCTATAAAAAACTCCAAGCAGTGTGACCTCTTCTCTCCTGTTTCTAACCTCAGCCCACACTACCTCAGTCAACGAGTCCTCATCAAAAGTTCTCTCAACCACTGTTATACCATCCTTGACTAACACCTCCCCCTCTTTTACCGCCTTACCTGTTCTTAATGAAAGATCTATACCCTGGAACCTGCAACATCCATTCCTCACCCTGCTCTATCCATGTCTCCGAAATGGCCACAACATCGAAGTCCCAGGTACCTAAACATGCTGCAAGCTCACCTATCTTATTTCGGATACTTCTGGCGATGAAGTAGACACACTTCAAACCAGCTTCTGTCTGCCAGCACATTCCTGTGACCATGAAATCCTGTCCCTGTCCTTCCTACTCTCATCCTCCTGTGCACTGCAGCTACACCTCTGGTTCCCATCCCCTTGCTGAGCTCGTTTAAACCCACCCGAATAGCACCAGCAAATTTCCTAACTAGGATATTAGTACCCCTCTGGTTCAATCTCTGAGAACATGCAGGAAAATTCATACGCTTAGTGCATGCATCATATCACAATAGCACCAATATTATTCCAGCTGTTTGCAAGTATTATTTTAACTACACCAATAACACAGATATACCTTTTCCTTCAAGAAGCAAAAACTCCCTCTTCCTAGTAACTCATTTTGAGAACTGGTTAGTTTTCCTGCCGGTTGTTAACACACCCACCTCCCAGCCTACCCAATGGTCTTGTTGAGTGTTTCCATGATCCAGTTCCATGTTCTTGTGACTCTAAGGTGTGTTTTCAAAGAGAATGTATATGTTTCAGCCAGGATTGTTAATGCTCACAACTAACACACCATATTAAGTGGGGCAGGAAAATATCAGCAACCCAACTGAGCTCAAACATTTTCCTCAGTACTATTTCACAATCCTAAGGTACTGCAGCAATTTGTATCCCTATTCCGAAATATGTGGACACCATTCAGGATGAGCTGATGAGCAGCTAACAAGAATAATTCTTCAATATAGGAGGAGAAAGTGAGGTCTGCAGATGCTGGAGATCAGAGCTGAAAATGTGTTGCTGGAAAAGCGCAGCAGGTCAGGCAGCATCCAGGGAACAGGAGAATTGACGTTTCGGGCATAAGCCCTTCTCCAGTTCCCTGGATTCTGCCTGACCTGCTGCGCTTTTCCAGTTACACATTTTCAGCGCTAATTCTTCAATATAGTCAGGCAGTCACTGGCTTCACCAAGAGAGAATTCAAAAGCCTTCCCTTGATATTTACTGGCACAATCAACTTCCAGTGACAAATGCTGTGTATATTACTATTGACCAGAAGTTCAACTGATCCAACCATGTAAAAGAGCAATCATAAATTGCAGCAGGACCATGATTAGTTGGGAAGTTGGCTGAGAAATGACAAATGGAGTTTAGTATAGATAAGTGTGAAGTTTAGCATTTTGGAAAATCAAATCAAGATAGGACTTTCATAGTGAATGGTCGGGCCTTTAGTGTAGTGGAACAGAGGGACCATGGAGTTCAGGTGCAAGGTTCTCTGAAAGTGGAGTCACAGATAGACAGGTCAATGAAGGAGGCTTCCAGCACGCTGGCCTTCATCGGACAGGGGGTTGATTATAGAAGTTGGGAAGTTATGTTGCAGTTGTACAGGACGTTGGTGAGGCCGTACTTGGAGTCTTGTGTTCAGTTTTGGTCATCTTGCTACAGGAAGGATGCTATTAAAATGGAAAGTGTGCAGAAGAAATTTACTAGAAATTTGCCAGGGATCAACGGCCTGAGTTATAGGGAAAGGTTGGAAAATAGAAGTGTCTGAGATCGTGAGAGGCATGGATTGGGTGAATGCACTCAGTCTTTTTTCAAGGGTTGGAGAATCAATGACAAGAGAGCATCAGTTTAAGCTTAGAGGGGAAAGAATAAAAGGGAACCTGTGGGGCAATGTTTTTATACAGAGGGTGGTACGCATATAGAATGAGCTGCCAGCAGAAGTCCAGGGTGCCGACATATGGAGTCAGGGATGCAGACCAGATATTCTCAACATATGTAACTTTTGTGGTGTGATCATGGCACAACATGTCTATTCATCTACAGGAGGATGAGCAGTCTCTGTCTGAAGTTGAATTTGGAAAAAAGGGGTGCTGACCAGTCATTGGTATCTAATTTGGACAGCATTTGTATCTACACTGAGACCAGTGAGAATCTGTTGGCTAGTTTTCCCCTTATCCAAGGTGAACCCCAATTATTTGCTGTTAAAGAATGTTTAAATGACTGCACTGACCTATGTTGGAAGCTCTATGAACAGATTTACGAGTGGGACAGTGTATCACAAAGTATCGCAGGCAGCTGTGAGGTTCAGTCGCAATGTATCTGAATTCAGGACTTTTGGAATTCTATTTTCAATGTATGCATGAATGCAAGATGATGAGTTTACTTTTCTGAGCAATAATTAGATGTTTACAATGTTTTATGAATTAGACAATACTAAGATGCAAACTCTGACTGTTACACTGAGCAACAATTGCATTATATCTGAGAACAATTAGGTTGTTACGATATTTATGGAATTAAAATGTAAACTCATGTCAACACTTTATGTTACAAAAATAAAGAACATACATTTTATTTTATACTAAACAAAGAATGTGTTGTCTGACTGTTGTGGCGATCACAATTATATATTCAATGTCAGGATTCATTGTTTCTGTAACATTCCAAAGTGGTTGGCCTCTGAACGATTACATGTTCACAATGAGCAAACCATTGAACAATCAAATAGTGTTAGCATTTTTTGACATTTGAATATAATCAATCAATTCAATTTCTCACTGGATTGTACAAGCTTCAGCATTTTGTCGACAATTTAGAAATGGCAATAAGTCAACACAAACTTTGTCTATTAACCGAAATAAATGATTTGTATGATTAAATTATACAGGACAATAACTTGAACTTTTTTTAGATTAGATTACTTACAGTGTGGAAATAGGCCCTTCGGCCCAACAAGTCCACACCGACCTGCAACCCACTCCTCTACATTTACCCCTTCACCTAACACTACGGGCAATTTAGCATGGCCAATTCACCTAACCTGCACATCTTTGGATTGTGGGAGGAAACAGGAGCAAATCCACACAGACAAAGGGAGAATGTGCAAACTCCACACAGAGAGTCGCCTGAGGTGGGAATTGCACCCAGGTCTCTGGTGCTGTGAGACAGCAGTGCTAACCACTGTGCCACTGTGTCGCCCACAATGTTTACAATGAATGATATTCAACGTGTTGTGTGATTATTAAACAATGATAAATATATGTTAATTTAAGTGAAAGTCAGAATTTTTCAGAGTTTGCGCCAAGAAAATATTAAATATTTATTTTGATCATTGGGATACAAAATTTAAAATATTCATGTTCTGAATTATAATGAGACTTCCTAATAAAACTGACCTTGTGTTCTTGCATTTCAGTTGTTCCTGACTCACCAGATATTTGCCACTATTTACAGTGGGAGATACTTGGATACTGGATTTTATTATCATTTGTACGTGGTAGAGAACAGAACTTTAAAGTACAGAAGGACACCAATGGGCCACAGTGTATGCATTGCCTCCTGCAATGCCTACTCAGTGCACCCCTTTGGCTAGCCCTATCACCAGAGCCCATTAAATTCACATTTTCAAATATATATCCATTTCTCTTTTGAATCCACTTCCACACCTCTCTGTGTAAAGACATTTTCCTCATCTCAATCCTGGGTCTTATGCTGACAATTTTGAACTTGGAGCTCCTAGTTACTGTAATGTAAAATTTGTTTATCCTGTAATTTTGATCACTTCAGTAAGTTCACTTCTTAGTCTTTTCTGCTCCAGGAAGAATAAGGCCAAATTCGCTGATATTTGTGTTATCTAAATCCTTCGTTCCAGTTATCATTCTAATTGTTTAAAACATTACTGGTATTCTTCAACAATGTAATGCATTGTGTGTGTGTGTGTGTTAACAATTCTCTGTAATTGAACTGTATTGAAGGAAGAGAGAAAGTTGTTACCATTACAGGGCATAATTATATTCCGATATGACTGAGAAAATATGCAATATTTTCCTCATGGTCTGACATTAAATAGATGTTAAACTCTCTTTTGCTCATGGATTGGGAAAGTAAACTAGATAATGCTTATGTATTGAACAAGACAACACCCTTCGTCCAAATCGTCCATGCCAATTAGATTTCTTAACCTAATCTAGTCCCACTTGCCAGCACCTGGCCCATATTCCTCCAAACGCTTCCTATTCATATACCCATCCAGTTGTCTTTTAAATGCTGTAATTGTACCAGCTTCCACCACTTAATCTGGCATCTGATTCCACACACGCACCATCTTCTGTGTAAAAATGTTGCCCTTTATGTCCCTTTTATATCTTTTCCCTCTCACTCTAAACCCATGCCCTATAGATCTGGATCCTTAGCCCTCTAGGATCTAACCTTCTGGATCAGTCTGCCATGCAACACCTTGTCAAATGTCTTCTGAAAGTTGAAATATATCACATCCGCTGGGTTCTCATTATTCACATGCTGGGTACATCCCCAGAGAACTTGAGTAGGTTTGTAAAACATGACCTTCCCATCACAGAACTATGAATTTATTTTTGTTTTGCCAAGTGTTCAGTTATCACCTCTTTTAGCGTTGATTCCAGGAACTTCCCCACTCAGAGATCACACTCACTAGTCTATAGTTTCCAACTTTAGGTCTATCTCCTTTCTTGAATAAGGGTGTCACATTAGTAAGTTTCCAATACTCTGATGGTGGCATCTGTTAGTCTCACGAGACCATGGACCTGAGCCTGGGAAGTCTTGCTTCAATTTTTGTTAGTAGAGCAGTGTCTGTTGTGGCAGTAGATTCCCATACGGGAGTGGCAGTCTCAGCTGCAGCAACTGCACTTGAAGCCGCTGTCCTCTGGTGTTGTCTTGCTGCTGTTTTTTTTCAGTAGCAGGCCTCAGCTTCTCCTCTTTTTAGACCTCTGCATAATTCCAGCTTCCAGTGAGAGCGATCACTTGCAACATCCTCCAATCTCTCAACGTTCATGTTCAGTGACTTCATGTCTCTCTTGCAGACATCTTTGACACAAAGATGGGGCCGTCCTTGTACTCTCTTGTCGGAGGTCAGTTCCCTGTTCAGCAGGTCTTTCGGGATCCTCCTGTCTGGCATGCGGTGTACGTGGCCCAGCCAGCACTGTTGGAGCAGGGTGAAGAGGCTGGGTTTCTGGGTACGGGCCAGGACCTCATTGTTGGTGACTCAGTCAGTCCACTTGATTTCCAGGATGCGTCTCAGGCGGCAAGGATGGAAGCCATTGAGATGCCACTCTCGTCTGGGGTAGCTGCTCCTGGTCTTGCTGCTGTAAAGCAGTGTGCTGAGGATGCAGGCCCTGTAGACTACAACCTTGGTGTGCGTCGTTAGCTTTCTGTTCTCGCAGACTTTCTTTGCCTGGCGAATGTTGAGGATCGTCCAATTTGTCTGTTGATTTCAGATTCTAGATTAGAGTTCAACCCCAGGGCATCAATGTGGACTTCACCAGTTTCCTCATTTCCCCTTCCCCCACCTCACCCTTGTTCCAAACTTCCAGCTCAGCACTGTCCCCATGACCTGTCCTACCTGCCTATCTTCCTTTCCACCTATCCACTCCACCCTCCTCTCTGACCTATCACCTTCATCCCCACCCCCATTCACCCATTGTATTCTTTGCTACCATCCCCCACCCTCCTCCCATCCTCCACCCTCCACTGCCTGCCGGTTCCCTTTCCGTCTCCTGACTGTAACCCATTTGCCTTTTTCTTGTACCTGAGGAGTGACTACCTCCCTGTAACTCCTCTCAATAACTCCCTCTGCCTCCCGAATGATCTGAAGTTCATCCAGCTCCAGCTCCAGTTCCCTCACGCGGTTATTGAGGAGCTGGAGTTGGGTGCACTTCTTGCAGATGCAGTCAGCAGGGACTCTAATAGTGAACCTTACCTCCCACATTCTGCAGGAGGAACATTCAACTGCCCTCACCTCCATTCCCACTATTACAAATTCCCAACGAAATGGAACTTGCAGCATGGGTTGGTACCTGGGACTTCGATGTTGTGGCCATTTCGGAGACATGGGTAGAGCAGGGACAGGAATGGTTGTTGCAGGTTCCAGGATTTAGATTTTTCAGTAAGAACAGGGAAGGTTGTAAAAGAGGAGGAGGTGTGTATTGTTAGTCAAGGACAGTATTACATTGGCAGAAAGGATGTTTGAGGAGTCATCTACTGAGGTAGTATGGGCTGAGGTTAGAAACTGCTGAGGAGAGGTCACCCTGTTGGGAGTTTTCTATAGGCCTCTGAATAGTTCCAGAGATGTAGAGGAAAGGGTAGCAAAGATGAGCCTTAATAGGATTGAGAGTTACAGGGTAGTTGTTGTGGGGAACTTTAACTTTCTAAATATTGACTGGGAATATGAGACTTCAAGCACTTTAGCTGGGCCAGTTTTTGTCCAATGTGTGCAGGAGGGTTTCCTGACAGAGTGGAAAGACAAGCCAACAAGGGGCGATGCCATATTGGATTTGTTATGAGTAATGAACCTGGCCAGGTGTTAGATTTGGAGGTCAGTGAGCACTTTGGTGATAGTGACCACAATTCGGTTATGTTTATTTTAGTGATGGAAAGGGATAGGTGTATACCGCAGGGACAACACATTTCGACTGGGACAACACATCTATCCTGGGACAGGCACAGCAAAGACATGCCAGAGAATTCCTAGAGGCCTGGCACTCCAACCACAATGCCATAAACAAACACATAGATCGAGATACCATCTATCAACCCCTCAGAAAACAAACAGGAAATGACATCACCACAAACCCCAGGAACCCCATCCAGGAGAAAGATATAAATAGAAAGCAGGAGACAACAGCTTCGCTTCACTTGGAGGTCACCACTGATGATGTTACCTAGCCAGGTAATGAAACGTCTGGATATCAAACCTACAGCTCAGCAGGCAAGCCTACATCCCTAAACCTCAACCTGAGCTACAAACCTTCACAAACCTTGCGAACTCCTGTACACACTGAGCAAAAACTGACCCATCTAAAGTACATGAACTTTAGTGTTTCCAATCAATATTTGGAAAGTTAAAGGCCCCCATCACAAGTCCCCTGTTACTCTTGCTCCTATACAGAATCATCTTTGCCATCTTTTCCTCTACAGTTCTGGAATTATTCAGAGGCCTCTAGAAAACTCCCAAAGGAGAGGTGACCTCTCCTTTCCTGTTCCTAACCACAGCCCATACTACCTCAGCAGACGAGTCCTCAAACGTCCTTTCTGCTAACGTAATACTGTCCTTGACTAACAATGCCTGTTTTACCATCTTCTCTGTTCTTACTGAAATAACTAAATCCCGGAACCTGCAACAACCATTCCTGTCCCTGCTCTATCCATGTCTTCGCAGTGGCTACATCATTGAAAGCTCTGAGGACCCGGACTTTGGGCTGAATCTGTCTCTCTCCAGCTCAGCCTCTTCGACACAATAATAAACAAAACTATATATTGCTCTGCTCCTTGACACTTTTTAATGAACATTTTTTTTTCCAAATTGAAGTTATAGATTCCGTCGTTGGAATGGTGCCTTTGCTTACTGGCTCCTGAGTTAAAACCAGCACAACCCTCAGTCTGTTACCATAGCGACAGGCTGCTTCATTGCTGAAACTGAGAACTGAAATGTGAAAATTTTGGAAAGATTGATTAATGAATGAGTTTGATTGACTGATGAATTTGGGTAAAGGGATATTTCAGCACATTCTTCAGCTGCTGCCTGAACTTAGTCTGGGTCACAGCATAAATCGCGGTGTTTGTGCAGCAACTGAGGAGCTGCAGCATGAAGCCCAATTCCTGCACAAAGAGATGTAGATGTACAGGGGAATACACAATCCAGTCTATCCGGTACCATAGAGTAAACACTGTTAGCGTTGACCATAACAGGATGAAATTGGACGAGATCATAAACAGTAAAATGATGGATTTTTTTCGGTTTCTCATTTCTGTGTCAGACTGAGCGTCTCCATTGGTGTGAGCGCGGAGTCTCCTGCGGGCTCTGCTGGTCACTAAAATGTGCCTGACGGTGAAAGTGTTGAGCAGCAGAATCAGCAGAAATGGAAGAACAGGGTTTAGAATGTAATGGAGGAACTCGATTGTGACCCAGAAAAGAGAGTCAAGAACACCGTATGCAAAATCACAAAACCAGGGAGTGTTCTCCAGCAAATACTGACCTGTGAGCATAAAATACCAGAAAATGTTCTTCAAACAGCTCAGCACAGTCACTGCTCCCAGAACCACAGCCGCCGTTTTCTCACTGCAATATTTACTTTTCAGTTTCTGGCAACAAATGGCCACAAACCGATCAAAGGTGAAAGTGACGGTGAACCAGACAGAGCAGTCAGTGACTGCATAAAGCAGGGCGGCGTGGATATTACAAATGCGGACCCAAGTCAGGAAATAAAACTCTTCCTGGTACATAATGGGAATGTGTCTCAGTATCAGGTCGAGGATAATGACCAGGAGATCCGCTGCTGCCATGGCCCCCAGGTAATGTCTGACACATGGAGACAATCCACAATCTTTATAAAGCAGGACGTAGATCGTCACTACGTTAACTGTGAGGGAGGAAAACAAAAATAAATACACATGAGCCTGGAGACAAAGTTAAGAATCTAAAATTTGAATTTAAGTTGTTATCAGAAGCAACAAGTGAATTTTTTTTGATTAAAATGGCTTTTCAATTTAAAATAACATAACAAAATGGCTTTAGAATTTTCTTAGACACTGTGAATTTGAACTAATACTTTACTGAGTTGGTTCTATTTCGAGATAAGGCAAACAATGGAATTTTCATAAAATGAATACTGACTCATTAATTGACCATTTGAACTAACCTTGAACTGCTACCATGACATGACGATTTACATAATTAAGTCCCCTTTCCCAGGGAATATCATTGGATTAGCCTGTTGTCAATCATGTTACCACATTACATTTGATTGATCTTTTCTTGTGATTAAGGCTGCGCTGTCTCTTAAAAAAACCATATAAATAATGTGTAATTTTTTAATGTAGTTGTGCCATTTCTCCACGGAACACAGAAGTTTTTACTCTCCGTGTTGCTAGACAAATCTGTGCCAGGCTGCCATAATTTTTTAAACTGGTAACCTTGTTTTAAACAGATTGCACTCCGAGTGATTCTTTTGACCGATCTTGAACCAAGGGGCCCCCCCTGGAGAGACCATATATTCAAAATGACCATTTTGACTGAAGATCCATTGAGATTATCAAATGTGTCACTGTATTCAGAGATATTTTGAAATAATTGGAGCTTAAATGACAATCATAAAGTTGTGAAGTATTCTTTTAAAATGAGGTAAAACACAAGAAAGACTCTCGCCCCCAAACACACATCCACAATAAAATAACAACCCAGCCAACACAGAACATAGATAAAAAACTTATCTGACCGACTCTTAACAGACACTGAGAAGGACATCTTAGTAAGAGGAGTAAATTACAACTTCCAGGATTCAGACAAGAAAGATTTTTTAGCAGCATTAGAGACAACCCTATAAGATTCCTGAAGAAGGGCTTATGCCCGAAACGTCGATTCTCCTGCTCCCTGGTTGCTGCCTGACCTGCTGCACTTTTCCAGCAACACATTTTCAGCTCTGATCTCCAGCATCTGCAGACCTCACTTTCTCCTCAGACAACCCTGAAAGACAACCAATTCACAGAGGAAACCTAGCAAACCATCAGACAGACAGTCGCACCAACATGAAGCAGGAAAAAGGAAGGAAACACACTCAATACGCAAGAAAGGAACATGCTAGAAAGTTTAAAAAAAAACATTGTTATCCTACCTGCAGACAAAGAATGCTTGACATTCATTTTAAATCAAAGAGACTACATGGAGAAAGTGAGCACACTACTTGCAGATACCAACACTTACCAACAATTGGCAATAGACCTGACCCCACAACGAGAGAACCGCATCACAGCCCTACTCAAAAATCTTCAGAAATCTGGAGAAATAAATAAGACCAACTTCCAAAAAATGAAACCAGACATATCTAACACACCATGCTTTTACAGATTACCCAAAATTCACAAACCAGGAGACCCCTCAGATCCATAGCTACATGCAACACTAACTTACGGATTGACCAAGGAGTTACACCAAAGACTAAAACACTTACTAGAAAACTCACACCACTCCATCCAATCCACCCAAGAATTCCTGAAGATCATCAAAGACACCAAAATAGAAGAGGATGAAATAATGGTCTTTTTTGATATAACAGCTCTGTCACATGCATCAACGTTAACCTGGCCAAGGAAACACTGATTACATTAGAAGCAGTAATGCAGAGACTCGAACAAACAGCTCTGCCAACCATCCCACCCAAACTTTGGGTCCGCTACTTCATCGCAAAATGGAACAAATTAGAGGAACCCTTCAAGACCATCAATAATACCCTTACTGCCATAAAATCCACTAAAGAGGAGGAAACCAACAGCCAACTGCTATTCCTAGATGTCACAGTAGAACGAACAGCCAATGGGGAACTTCAAACCAGTGTCTACAGGAAAACAACACAAACAGATCAAATACTGAACCATAGAAGCAATCATCCCAACATCCACAAACAAATCTCTATTTGAACATTATTTCAATGAGCCAACACACACTGCAGCACAGAGGAACTACGCAGAGCAGAGAAAAATCACCTATACCGTGTATACAAAATGAACGGCTACCCAATGAACACAGTCCGCAGATTTCTCAGCAACAAATCCCAACAATCAGACAAAATATGTCCAGAAACCCGAACCACTCTCCCCTACATCAAAGACATCTTGGAAATGACTGCCAGACTGCTCAGACCCTTTGGCATCATGGTAGCCCACAAACCCACCAACTCACTAAAACAGCAGCTGATAAACCCTCTATATAGATAACTAGCAAAATTATATTGCCACAGAAAATTACATCACCACATGAAATGACATCACCAACCCAAGGAAACCTAAACACATAAATGGAAAGTGGGCCATACCACCAGTGCTTCATCCGGAGGCTCACTGAAGATATTACCTAGTATGGTGACGAAACATCTGAAAATGAACCTTTCAACTCAATGAGCAAACCTACATCCAAAATTCCATAAGAGCAGAATGTCAGGTATATAATGTGCAGGGGAATGTCAGTTGTAGAATGTGCTATTGTTATAAATTCCACATCACAAAGACCCTTCAGTCCATCAAGTTTGAAGAGATCCACTCAGCCTCGTGGTGGAAGCCTCTCCCCAAACTTGTATTAACTGGCACTGCACACAAAAGATCAATAAGATTAAGCCAAAACCTTTATCATTTGATGTAAGATCCTCATTTATGATCAAACACATGTCATCCCTTATTTGAAAATTCATCACGTCCTTTTCATTTTTATATAACCCCATCAGCGATAAAATGTTCTGGACATTCCATTCTCAATATCGTTCATCCTGTCATGGAGTCTCTCTAATGTCATTAAATCATTTCCAATTACCTCGATGGATGCAGTGAATTTCACAATATTTGGTGATAAAACAGTGAACATTCAGAGAGTGCCTTTCATTCAGCTTTTGATGCCATTATTCCCTGCTCCATTTTCACCTTTATTGCTCATTTTGACTGGTGAAGAAACAATCTGACATTGTCATACTCTCAGAATCAGGCCTGATGGGTAATGGTTCATGAAGCCCCATCACTATCCCTGGGTATATCCCTGGGTAAATCAGTTCTCCTCGATAGTGACAGCAAATCGGAGGAAGTGTTGAGGGTGACAAGGAGACAGAACGTACTCTGGGTGTGGTACTTCAATGTTCATCAGCAACAGAGTCTCCTCAGACCCCACCACTGACTGAGCAGAATGAGGCCGAAACTACACCGCAACCAGAATGTGGCATGTGATGAGTGAACCAACAAGAGGAAAGTATTCTCACTAAACGACTTGTCACAGCTGTACCTGTTCCTAACAATATCTAATGGAGAGCCCAACACGCAATCCTGGAGGAAGGAAACTCATCCTCATATTGAAGATATTGTCCACTGGGATAAATTAATCTTCATCAGTTTAATAGAAACTAACATCAACAGTGACTCAGCAACCAGTGCTTGGTCCTCAGCTATTAGAAACCAATATCAATAGTTTAGACAAATGGAACACATGTATTCCAAATAAATTTGTCAAGGACGCTAAGAAGGGAAGGAAGAAAGTTATCAAGAGGAGGCAGAGAAACTGTAAATGGATAAGCAATGGACAATATAAGTTGGTAAGTGTGAATCTGCATTGTTCAGGAAGAATAAAAGGCTGTGTATCACAGAAGCGGAGAGAGGTGACATGACAAAGGAAGCACAGACATAGAGCAGACAAAGGAAGCACATGGACAGTACAGGAGAGAGAGAGAGGACCTGCACAGTTACTGCCTTTGCTGGTTTTGAATTCATGTATCGCTGGACATTGGAGTGCATCTGGGAAAAATTAACAAACAGTGAATTTCACAACTAATCTTGGAGGAACCTGTTTGGGTGAAGTTCACAGCACAGAATCAGATAAGTTCATCGTTGTTTTAAGTCTGTCCAAGAGAAAGGCTGCAGTAGTGAGTACAGTGGGTTATTTCTTGATTATAAGTTTTTGGAGATAAGTCTATTGATTAAACTTAAAATACAAGCCATAACTATTAATTTAACCTGGTGCAGTGTTTTTAAAGGAATAAGACGGTGTTATTTTCTGGGTCTGTAGATTGTGAAGGAGCAAAAATGGCCTTTCATAGAGTGATATGTACTTCTTGTCAGATGTGGGAGTTTAAAGAGAGTTTAATGGTTACTGCGGATTATATCTGCCATAAATGCTGTTGGATGCGAATCTTATCAAATCGAGTGGATCGGTTGGAGAGACTGATAAAACGATGAGGAATTTGCAACAGCAAATGTGATGGATGGCAGCTTTAGGAAGTGGGAAAAGTCTAAGATACAGTCACATAGATGGGTTAACTCCAGGAAGGGTAAGAGAAGTAGGCAGCTAGTGCAGGAGTCTTTTGTGGATATACCCATTTCAAACAGGTATGCTGTTTTGGAAAATGTAGGGGGTGATGGATTCTCAGGGGAACATATCACAAACAGCCAAGTTTCTGGTATTGAGACTGGCTCTAATGCAACGAGGTGCACGTCAGCTTCCAAGAGACCAATTGTGTTAGGGGATTCTGTAGTCCGAGATACAGACAGACGTTTCTGTGGCCGGCAGAGAAAAAGCAGAATGGTGTGTCGTTTCCCTGGTGCCAGGATCAAGGATGTCTCAGAGAGGGTGCAGAATGTTCTCACGGGGGAGAGGGACCAGCAGGAGGTCATTGTCCACATTGGAACCAATGACATAGGAAGGGAAAAGGTTGAGATTCTGAAGGGAGATTACAGAGAGTTAGGCAGAAATTTAAAAAGGAGGTCCTCAAGGGTAGTAATATCTGGATTACTCCCGGTGCTACAAGCAGGAATAGGAGGATAGAGCAGATGGATGCATGGCTGAGGAGTTGGTGTGTGGGAGAAGGATTCACATTTTTGGATAATTGGAATCTCTTTTGGGGTAGAAGTGACCTGTACAAGAAAGACAGATTACACCTAAATTGGAAGGGGACTAATATACTGGCAGGGAAATTTGTTGGAGCTGCTCGGGAGGATTTAAACTAGTAAGGTGGGGGGTGGGACCCAGGGAAAGAGATCAATCTGAGACTGGTACAGTTGAGATCAAAAGTGAGTCAAACAGTCAGGGCAGGCAGGGACAAGGTAGGACTAATAAATTAAACTGCATTTATTTCAATGCAAGGGGCCTACTAGGGAAGGAGAAAGTGAGGACTGCAGATGCTGGAGATCAGAGCTGAAAATGTGTTGCTGGAAAAGCGCAGCAGGTCAGGCAGCATCCAAGGAGCAGGAGAATCGACATTTCGGAAGGGCTTATGCCCGAAACGTCAATTCTCCTGCTCCTTGGATACTGCCTGAGCCTAACAGGGAAGGCAGATGAACTCAGGACATGGTTAGAAACATGGGACTGGGATATCATAGCAATTACAGAAACATGGCTCAGGGATGGGCAGGACTGGCAGCTTCATGTTCCAGGAAACAAATGCTACAGGAAGGATAGAAAGGGAGGCAAGAGGGGAGGGGGAGTGGCGTTTTTGATAAGGGATAGCATTACAGCTGTGCTGAGGGAGGATATTCCAGGGAATATTCCAGATGAACACTTCATCCACTTTACTAACACCTTCCACCCCGACCTCAAATTTACCTGGACCATCTCAGACTCCTCCCTCTCCTTCCTAGACCTCTCCTTTTCTATCTCGGCGACCGACTCAACACGGACATTTACTATAAACCGACCGACTCCCACAGCTACCTAGATTATACCTCCTCCCACCCTATCCCCTGTAAAAACGCCATCCCATATTCCCAATTCCTTCGTCTCCGGAGCATCTGCTCCCAGGAGGACCAGTTCCAATACCGTACAACCCAGATGGCCTCCTTCTTCAAAGACCACAATTTCCCCCCCGACGTGGTCGACGATGCCCTCTACCGCATCTCCTCCACTTCCCGCTCCTCCGCCCTTGAGCCCCACCCCTCCAACCGCCTCCAGGACAGAACCCCACAGGTTATCACCTACCACCCCACCAACCTCCATATACATCGTATCATCCGTCATCATTTCCACCACCTCCAAACAGACCCCACCACCAGGGGTATATTTCCCTCCCCTCCCCTATCAGCGTTCCGGAGAGACTACTCCCTCTGCGATTCCCTCGTCAGATCCACACCCCCATCAACCCCGCCTCCACTCCTGGCACCTTCCTGGCAACCCCGCAAGAAATGTAAAACATGTGCCCACACCTCCCCACTTTCTTCTCTCCAAGGCCCCAAGGGATCCTTCCATATCCATCACAAATTCACCTGTACCTCCACACACATCATTTACTGCATCCGCTGCACCCGATGTGGCCTCCTCTACATTGGGGAGACAGGCCACCTACTTGCGGAACGTTTCAGGGAACACCTCTGGGACACCCGCACCAATCAACCCAACCGCCCTGTGGCTGAACACTTTAACTCCCCCTCCCACTCCGACAAGGACATGCAGGTCCTTGGCCTCCTCCATCGCCAGACCCTGGCCACACGACACCTGGGGGAAGAGCGCCTCATCTTCCACCTAGGAACCCTCCAACCACATGGGATGAATGTAGATTTCTCCAGCTTCCTCATTTCCCCTCCCCCCACCGTATCTCAGTCCCAACCCTCGGACTCAGCACCGCCTTCTTGACCTGCAATCTTCTTCCTGACCTCTCCGCCTGCATCCCCTCTCCGGCCTATCACACTCACCCTCACCTCCTTCCACCTATCGTATTCCCAACGCACCTCCCCCAAATTCCCTCCCCCCTACCTTTTATCTCAGCCCGCTTAGCACACCAGCCTCATTCCTGAAGAAGGGCTTATGCCCGAAAATTCGATTCTCCTGCTCCTCGGATGCTGCCTGGCCTGCTGTGTTTTTTCAGCACCACATTTTTCAGCTCTGGTCTCCAGCATCTGCAGTCCTCATTTTTTCCATAATGAAGAATGCATTTGGTATGCTTTCCTTTATTGGTCAGAGTATTGTGTACAGGAGTTGGGAGGTCATGTTGCGGCTGTACAGGACATTGGTTAGGCCACTGTTGAAATATTGCGTGCAATTCTGGTCTCCTTCCTTTTGGAAAGATGTTGTGAAACTTGAAAGGGTTCAGAAAAGATTTACAAGGATGTTGCAGGGGTTGGAGGATTTGAGCTACAGGGAGAGGCTGAACAGTCTCATAGTCATAGCGTCATAGAGATGTATAGCATGGACACTGAGCCCACTCCAGGTACTGGCTCCGACCCCACTCCCAGCTCCACACCCACACCAGATCCCAGCTCCCAGCCCTGCCGGGTTTTCACCATCCCTCCAGACCTCCCCCTCACTGAGGATGAATGATCAGTCCTCAGCAAAGGACTCACCTTCGTCCCCCTCCGTCCACGCATCAATGAATCTAATACATGCCGTGACATCGAACAATTCTTCCGTCGCCTCCGCCTCCCAGCTTACTTTCACAATCAGGATTCCCGCCCACCTTCCGAGGACCCCTTCGCCCACCTCCAACACACTACATCCACCTGGACACCCCGCGCTGGCCTATTACCTGCCCTCGACCTCTTCATTTCCAACTGCCGCTGGGACATTAACCGCCTCAACCTGTCGACCCCCCTCCCCCACTCCAACCTCTCACCCTCACAACGCGCAGCCCTCCAATCCCTCTGCTCCAATCCTGACCTCACCATCAAGCCAGCGGACAAAGGGGGCGCAGTGGTAGTCTGGCGCACTGACCTCTACATCGCTGAAGGAAAACGCCAACTCGAGGACACCTCTTCCTACTGCCCCCTCGACCATGACCCCACCCCCCATCACCAAACCATCATCTCCCAGACCATACAGAACCTCATCACCTCAGGAGATCCCCCACCCACAGCTTCCAACCTCATAGTCCGGGAACCCCGCACTGCCCGGTTCTACCTCCTTCCCAAGATCCACAAGGCTGACCACCCTGGCTGACCCATTGTCTCAGCATGCTCCTGCCCCACTGAACTCATCTCTACCTACCTGGACACTGTCCTATCCCCCCTAGTCCAGGAACTCCCCACATACATTTGAAAACCACCCACGCCCTCCACCTCCTCCAAACCTTCTGTTTCCCGGGGCCCCAACGCCTCATCTTCACCATGGATATCCAATCCCTCTACACCTCCATCTGCCATGACCAGGGCCTCCAAGCCCTCCGTTTTTTCCTCTCCAGACGTCCCCAACAGTACCTTTCCACCGACACTCTCATTCGTTTGGCCGAACTGGTCCTCACCCTTAACAATTTCTCCTTTGAATCCTCCCAGTTCCTCCAGACCAAAGGGGTAGCCATGGGCACACGAATGGGTCCCAGCTATGCCTGTCTCTTTGTTGGCTACGTAGAACAGTTGATCTTCCGTAATTACACCGGCACCACTCCCCACCTCTTCCTCCGCTACATTGATGACTGCATTGGCGCCATCTCGTGCTCCCGCGAGGAGGTTGAGCAATTCATTAACTTCACCAACACATTTCACCCTGACCTTAAATTTACCTGGACCATCTCTGACACCTCCCTCCCCTTCCTGGACCTCTCCATCTCCATCAGTGACGGCCGACTTGACACTGACATTTTTTATAAACCCACCAACTCCCACAGCTACCTGGATTACACCTCTTCCCACCCTACCTCCTGCAAAAATGCCATCCCGTATTCCCAATTCCTCCGCCTCCGCCGTATCTGCTCCCAGGAGGACCAGTTCCACCATAGAACACACCAGATGGCCTCTTTCTTTAGAGACCGCAATTTCCCTTCCCACGTGGTTAAAGATGCCCTCCAACGCATCTCGTCCACATCCCGCACCTCCGCCCTCAGACCCAACCCCTCCAACTGTAACAAGGACAGAACGCCCCCGGTGCTCACCTTCCACCCTACCAACCTTCGCATAAACCAAATCATCCGCCGACATTTCCGCCACCTCCAAACGGACCCCACCACCAGGGATATATTTCCCTCCCACCCCTCTCCACCTTCCGCAAAGACCGTTCCCTCCGTGACTAACTGGTCAGGTCCACACGCCCCTAAAACCCACCCTCCCAGCCTGGCACTTTCCCCTGCCACCGCAGGAACTGTAAAACCTGCGCCCACACTTCCTCCCTCACCTCTATCCAAGGCCCTAAAGGAACCTTCCACATCCATCAAAGTTTTACCTGCACATCCACTAATATCATTTATTGTATCCGTTGCTCCCGATGCGGTCTCCTCTACATTGGGGAGACTGGGCACTTCCTACCAGAGCACTTTAGTGAACATGTCTGGGACACCCACACCAATCAACCAAACCGCTCCGTGGACCAACATTTCAGCTCCCCCTCCCACTCTACCGAGGACATGGAGGTCCTGGGCCTCCTTCACCGCCGCACCTTCACCACCAGACGCCTGGAGGAAGAACGCCTCATCTTCCGCCTCGGAACACTTCAACCCCAGGGCATCAATGTGGACTTCAACAGTTTCCTCATTTCCCCTTCCCCTTCCTCACCCTAGTTCCAAACTTCCAGCTCAACACTGTCCCCATGACTTGTCCGGACTTGTCCTACCTGCCTATCTCCTTTTCCACCTATCCACTCCACCCTCTCCTCCCTGACCTATCACCTTCATCCCATCCGCCACTCACCCATTGTACTCTATGCTACTTTCTCCCCACCCCCACCCTCCTCTAGCTTATCCCTCCACGCTTCAGGCTCTCTGCCTTTATTCCTGATGAAGGGCTTTTGCCTGAAACATCGATTTCGAAGCTCCTTGGATGCAGCCTGAACTGCTGTGCTCTTCCAGCACCACTAATCCAGTGATAGGAAACAAAGAGTAGTGATAAATGGCTCCCTTTCGCAATGGCAGGCGGTGACCAGTGGGGTACCGCAGGGATCAGTGCTGGGACCACAGCTCTTTACAATTTATGTTAATAATAAAGAAGATAGTATTAGTAATAACATTAGCAAATTTGCTGATGATACTAAGCTGGGTGGCAGGGTGAAATGTGAGGAGGATGTTAGGAGATTACAGGGTGACCTGGACAGGTTAGGTGAGTGGTCAGATGCATGGCAGATGCAGTTTAATGTGGATAAATGTATGGTTATCCACTTTGGTGGCAAGAACAGGAAGGCAGATTACTACCTAAATGGAATCAATTTATGTAAAGGGGCAGTACAAAGAGATCTGGGTGTTCTTGTACACCAGTCAATGAAGGTAAGCATGCAGGCTCAGCAGGTAGTGAAGAAAGCTAATAGCATGCTGGCCTTCATAACAAGAGGGATTGAGTATAGAAGTAAAGAGGTGCTTCTGCAGCTGTACAGAACCCTGGTGAGACCACAACTGGAGGACTGTGTGCATTTCTGATCTCCAAATTTGAGGAAAGACATTCTGGCTATTGAGGGAGCGCAGCGTAGGTTCACGAGGTCAATTCCTGGAATGGCAAGACTATCTTACGTTGAAAGATTGGAACGACTGGGCTTGTATACCCTTGAGTTTAGAAGACTGAGAGGGGTTCTGATTGAGACATATAAGATTATTAAAGGATTGGACACTCTGGAGGCAGGAAACATGTTTCCGCTGATGGGTGAGTGCCGAACCAGAGGACACAGCTTAAAAATAAGGGGTAGGCCATTTAGGACAGAGATGAGGAGAAACTTCTTCACCACAGAGAGGTGGTTGTGTGGAATGCTCTGTCCCAGAAGGCAGTGGAGGCCCAGTCTCTGGATTCATTTATGAAAGAGTTGGATAGAGCTCTCAAGGATAGTGGAATCAAGGGTTATGGGGATAAGGCAGGAACAGGATACTGATTGAGGATGATCAGCCATGATCATAATGAATGGTGGTGCATGCTCGAAGGGCAGAATGGCCTACTCCTGCACCTATTGTCTATTGTCCATTGAAAAAGTTGCCTGGCTGTTTTCCCTAGAGCGTCGGAGGCTGAGGGGTGACCTTTTCGAGGTTTACAAAATTATGAGCAGCATGGATAGGATAAATAGGCAAAGTCTTTTCCCTAGGGTCGGGAAGTCCAGAACTAGAGGGGCATAGGTTTAGGGTGAGAGGGGAAAGATATAAAAGAGACCTCAGGGGCAACTTTTTCACACAGAGGGTGGTACGTGTATGGAATGAGCTGCCAGAGGATGTGGTGGAGGCCGGTACAACTACAACATTTAAGAGGCATTTGGTTGGGTATATGAATAGGAAGGTTTGGAGGGATATGGTCCGGGTGCTGGCAGGTGGGACTAATTGGGTTGGGATATCTGGTCGGCATGGACGGGTTGGACCGAAGGGTCTGTTTCTGTGCTGTACATCTCTATGCCTCTATGATGTAGTGGTGCACTGTGTTTTGGAGTGTTCACTTGAACTGTTCAGACATCAGAAATACTGCTCCATCTCCCTGATGGTCTGCTCCCTGATGTTCCCAGTGTCTCCAGCATCCTCGATACAAACAGGATATTTTGACGTGCTGGTGAGGGCAAGTGTGTTTCGAATCGTATATCAAGGGGTTGGTCTTTATTCAAGTTGCCATAATTTCTTTCTTCATGGAGGTCCTCAGACAATGGAACTGGCTGACTGCTTCTGAATGAAAAGGCTGTGGCTGCTGTCAGGATATTGGATATTCCCCAACATGATATACTGTGCATGGACACACCCAATATTAATGGGGTGAGATGGAGGGTCCCATCACAAAAATGAGAACTTAAAATCAAGGCATTGCCAGATCAGCTGAAATGGTTAGTTATATCACATTCCTGAAGAAGGGCTTATGCCCAAAACGTCGATTCTCCTGTTCCTTTGATGCTGCCTGACCTGCTGTGCTTTTCCAGCAGCACATTTTTAAGTTATACCACATTCACCATCAACTTCACAAGATTAGCCCAAACAAGATAAACCCAGATGCAGATATGTGTCCCACATGGGAGCACTGTGTAGGCCAGGTTAGTGTACTGTTCAATACAACCAGCAATCTGTGGAACATTGTGCAGGCCTCACCAGTGTATTGATCTGAAAAACCGGATGAGATATTTGTCCAGCATGGGGAGTTGGACGAACCAGGCTAATGCAGCAATCTCACACTGGGACGAGTCATCTGTCGAGGACGGGGAGGTGTGCCGACAACAGTTACATTGATCTAAAACCTGGACTAGATATCTGTCCAGAATGGGAAGCTGGGCAGTGAACACCAGTGAATTGAACTGGAAATCTGGAGCAGTTATCCTCCAAGCCTAGAGACCCAGCTTGGGGAAACTTGCAGCCCATATAGGAAGTGAAAGGACCTGTGGTTCCCATCCATCTACAGCTCCATGTCTGCCTTGTGCCATGAAAAGGGGTGCTGTAGATTGAAAATCATTGCCAGGGAGAGATGTTGGGGGAATCAGTTTAAATACCAACAATTAGGAGGGGTTTGGGAAACAGACAAAAAGGGGGAGATTGAGAGACAATGTCAGGGAACGATGTGCCCATGGGTTTCTGAATGCTGAAATAAGGACATTTCAATAGGATCTCACAACACACACAAGTGTTTCTAGGAATGATGGGTGAATGAGATTTTGGTGTGAGTTCAGATGATGGAAAGTTTTGGATGATTATTGCTTCTGCACCTTTGTACTGGGAGTGGGATCAGCACAATCTTTGACTCATTGGACTGAATCGAACAATACTTTGTCTCAGTGTCATTTTCATTTCGTGTGACAGAGGATTAGTCTGCACGAGGCCAAGCTAGTTTTCTGGTGCTCTCTCATCCAACTTGCCTCATTAGCTACATACCCCACCCATCCTGGCTCTTAGTCAATGCCAGCCCAATTCTCCCCACCCACCATGGATGCCCCTGCTGGATGCCCCCGGATATTCCATAATCTCTACCACTTATGTCACCTTAAAAAGGCCAATGGCACATGGTTGAGCTTTCTCATTGTGAAGCAGCCCTGCATGGTTTACTCTGAGCATGGCAGATAAAGGGATATTTCACCATGATTTATTGACAGAGGCACGGAGGTCCTGGTGAATGGGTGAGTACAGAGGGGGACTATTCTCTTTCCAGAGGAGGCCACATTACCAAACTGACCAAGCATGGTCTGGGCTCACCACCCAGCTCAGTGCAGCATCTGCGGTCTGAAGGAATGTCCAGCAATACAAGACAAGGAACAATAACCTTCCCCGCTCTGCCAGGATCAGCATCACTGTATTTTCTCCGCTCCCTCACTGCAGATCTGTTATATTACCTTCCCCTGAACAAGACTCATGCTCCACCACTCTCACTGCTGTATGCAGCCCTCCCCGTCCATCACACACTCTCTCTCTCTCTCTCTCTCTCTCTCTCTCTCCCCCTTGTCTCCACTATACACGAGCACTAATGACATTGCATGAATTCAACACTGTGCAACGACTCACTCTAGGCACCTCACCACTTCACCAGCACTAACAGCAGGGCCTCCCACTCCCACCAATACACAGTCCCTCCTTTTCTCTCTTTCCAGCAGAAACAGCCTGTTACAGGACAGAAAGGGCCAGGCTGGGTTATGGGGTGCCCAACATCGGTTCCCTCACCCCACTCCCTCCGCCAAGTGGAGAGGACCCTGGCACCAACTCATTAAGGAGCAATATTCAGTGAAGGGCAATTCTCACTTTAAACCAACCGTTAGTTCCGTTTCTACCTGGCACATCTGAGAATCCATGGTCCCGGTGCCATCTCCCTATTGTGTTGAGCCAGTACAAATGGAATCTCCACAGTCTCGGTGGGCAGGAGGGTGGACACAGTACAAATTGTCTCGATCATCTCCCAGGATGCTCTGTCCCTGCACCCCCTTTATAATTGCACCACGTATTTTATATTGACTTTCAATGCTCTTCCCATCCAAGTGTAACACCTCACACTGCCCCGCTGTAATCCTCACCAGTCAATGCTTCACCAACTTGTAGCATCTGTGTGTATGTGTGTCCGTGTGTCTGTGTGTATAAGAGTGCCTGTGTGTGTGTGAGTGTGTGTGTTTAAGAGTATCTGTGTGTGTGTATAGTGCAATGGTGATCACCTGTAATGTGACATGAACCCAAAGTCCCGGCTGAGGCCCTCCCTCTGGGTACCGAACTTAACTATCAGCCTCTGCTCGGCCACGTTTTGCTGCTGCCTGTCCCGAAGTCCGCCTTGGAGGATGGTCACCCGAAGGTCCGAGGTCGAATGTCCTGGACTGCTGAAGTGTTCCCCAACTGGGAGGGAACCCTCCTGTCTGTTGATTTTTGTGCGGTGCCCATTCATCCATTGCCGTAGCCTTTGCTCAGTTTCCCCAATGAGCAGGGGGTCTGGCCTGGTCCATAACACCCTGGGGGCTCTAGTCGGGATTGATTCCATAATTCCAGTTTGCATTTAGAGCTGCTGGACTCTCAGACGGTGAGTGTTAGGTTTTCGTGTCTTCTGCACTGGGTGCTGGATTCGTTTGGTTGAGACTGTGCTTGGTGCAGTAATGGCACTTTCAGTCTCTCAGAGATTTCTGGGTGAGAAAGAAATGACTTTGGGGGGTTTACAAAAGGTAAGCAAGGCAAAGCTGTTGGAATTGCCAGACAAGATGGGGTTAGGATTCTCTATGTCTGTGACAAAAGGAGAGTTAATTACAGCAATAGCTTGGCATTTAAATTTACTGGAAACACCACTGGAACCTTTGGAAATAGAACATAGAACATAGAAGAATACAGCGCAGTACAGGCCCTTCGGCCCTCGATGTTGCGCCGATCCAAGCCCACCTAACCTACACTAGCCCACTATCCTCCATATGCCTATCCAATGCCCGCTTAAATGCCCATAATGAGGGAGAGTCCACCACTGCTACTGGCAGGGCATTCCATGAACTCACGACTCGCTGAGTAAAGAACCTACCCCTAACATCTGTCCTATACCTACCCCCACCTTAATTTAAAGCTATGCCCCCTTGTAATAGCTGACTCCATACTTGGAAAAAGATTCTCACTGTCGACCTTATCTAAACCCCTAATCATCTTGTACACCTCTATCAAGTCACCCCTAAACCTTCTTTTCTCCAATGAAAACAACCCCAAGTGCCTCAGCCTTTCCTCATACGATCGGGGAGAAGGTACAGAAGCCTGAACACACGCACCAGTCGGTTTTGTAACAGTTTCTACCCTACTATTGTTAGAATACTGAATGGACTCACAAACTCTTAACATTCACCTGTACCTGTGTTTTTGTTTTTGCCGCTGTTTACCTATTATTTACTATCTCTGCTACTTAACTCTGTGAGCTGCGTGTATTGCTCACAAGACAAAGCTTTTCACTGTGCCTCAGTACACGTGACAAAAAATTCAATTCAACTCAATTAACTATATCCAAGCATTGTCGAAATTTGATGAGATAAATGTAGAAGTCTTTTTCATCTCAGTTGAGAAATTGAGGAAACAAATGAACATAGAACATAGAAGAAAGAACATTACAGCTCCGTACAGGCCCTTCGGCCCTCGATGTTGCACCAACCTGTGGAACCAATCTGAACCCTATTAAACCTACACCAGTCCATTATCATCCATATGTCTATCCAATGACCATTTAAATACCTCTAAAGTTGGCGAGTCTACTACTGTTGCAGGCAGTGTGTCCCACACCCCTACTACTCTGAGTAAAGAAACTACCTCTGACATCTGTCCTATATCTATTATCCCTCAATTTAAAGCTATGTCCCCTTGTGCTAGCCATCACCATCCGAGGAAAAAGACTCTCACTGTCCACCCTATCTAATCCTCTGATTATCTTATATGTCTTAATTAAGTCATCTCTCAACCTTCTTCTCTCTAATGAAAACACCCTCAAGTCCCTCAGCCTTTCCTCATAAGACATTCCTTCCATACCAGGCAACAGCCCAGTAAATTTCCTCTGAACCCTTTCCAAAGCTTCCACATCTTCCTATAATGCAGTAACCAGAACTCCAAGTGTAGCCACAACTGTAGCATGACCTCATGTATCTGAGACTCAATCCCTCTATTAATAAAGGCTAAAACACTGTATGCCTTCTTCACAATCCAATCAATCTGGGTGGCAACTTTCAGGGATACATATACATGGACTCTGATATCTCTCTGCTCATCAACACTACCAAGAATCTTCCCATTAGCCCAGGACTCAGCATTCCTGTTCCTCCTTCCAAAGTGAATCACATCACACATTTCCACATTAAACTCTACTTTCCACCTCTCAGCCCAGTTTTGTAGCTTATCTATGTCTCTCTGTAACCTGCAACATCCTTCAGCACTACCCACAACTCCACCGACCTTAGTGCCATCCACAAATTTACTAATCTATGCCTCTACACTTTCATCGAGCGGGTCATTTATAAAAATGACAAACAGCAGTGGACCCAAAACAGATCTTTGCAGTATAACACCAATAACTGAGTTCCAGGATAAACACTTCCCATCAATGACCATCCTCACTCTTCTTTCAGCTAGACAGTTTCTGATCCAACCCATTAAATCACCCTCAATCAACTTTATCAACACCATGTGGGCAGCACAATGGCACAGCGGTTATCACTGCTGCCTCACAGCGCCAGGGACCCGGGTTCAATTCCTGCCTCAAGCAACTGTCTGTGTGGAGTTTGCACGTTCTCCCCGTGTCTGTGTGGGTTTCCTCTGGGTGCTCCAGTTTCCTCTCACAGTCCAAAGATGTGCAGGTCAGGTGAATCGGCCATGCTAAATTGTCCATAGTGTTAGGTGCAGGGGTAAATGTAGGGGAATGGGTCTGGGTGGGTTATCTTTGGAGGACTTGTTGAACTAAAGGGCCTGTTTCCATACTGTAGGGAATCAAACCTAATCAAACACCTTACTGGAATCCATATACACCACATCTACCCTCATCTACCTGTTTGGTCACCTTCTCAAATAACTCAATAAGGTTTGTGAGGCACAACCTATCCTTCACAAAACCATGTTGACCATCCCTAATCAACTTATTCCTCTCTAGAAGATTATAAATTCTATCTTTTATAACCTTTTCAACACTTTACCCACAACTGAACTCAGGCTCACTGCTCTATAATTTCCAGGGTTGTCTTTACTCTCGTTCTTGAACAAAGGGACAACATTTGCTATTCTCCAGTCTTCTGGCACTATTCCTGTAGACAATGATGGTATAAAGATCAAAGCCAAAGGCTCTGCAATCTCTCCTTGGCTTCCCAGAGAATCCTAGGATAAATCCCATCTGGCCCAGGGGACTTATCTATTTTTACACTTTCCAGAATTGCTAACACCTCCTCCTTGTGAATCTCAATCCTGTCTGGTCTTGTAGCCAGCATCCCAGTATTCTCCTTGATAACATTGTCTTTTTCCAGTGCGAATACTGACAAAAAATATTCATTTCGTGCTTCCCCTATCTCCTTAGACTTCACGCACAACTTCCCACCACTATCCTTGGCTGGCCCTAATCTTACTCTAGTCATTCTTTTATTCCTGATATACCCAGAGAAAGCTTTAGGGTTTTCCTTGATTGTATCTGCCAATAACTTTTCATGTCCCCTCCTGGCTCTTCTTAGCTCTCTCTTTCGGTCTTTCCTGACTAGCTTGTACCTCTCAAGCGCCCTAACTGAGCCTTCACGTCTCATCCTGATGTCAGCCTTCTTCTTCCTCTTGGCAAGAGATTCAACTTCTTTTCTAAACGACAGCTCCCGTGTTTGACCACTTCCTCCCTGCCTGACAGGTACATACTTGTCAAGGACACGCAGTAGCTCTTCCTTGAATAAGTTCCACATTTCTATTGTGTCCATCCCCTGCAGTTTCCTTGCCCATCCTATGCATCCTAAGTCTTGTCTAATCGCATCATAATTGCCTTTCCCCCAGCAATAACTCTTGCCCTGCGGTATATCACTATCCATTTCCATCACTAAAGTAAACATAACCAAATGGTGGTCACTATCACCAAAGTGCTCACTACCTCGAAGTCTAACACTTGACCACATTCATTACACAATAACAAATCCAATGTGGCCTCACCCCATTTTGTCTACATACTCTGTCAGGAAACTTTCCTGCACACATTGAATAAAAATTGACCCATCTAACATACTCAAACTATAGTATTTCCACTCAATATTTGGAAAGTTAAAATGCCCCATAACAACTCCCCTGTTACTCTCGCTCCCATCCAGAGTTATCTTTGCTATCTTCTCCTCGAAATTTCAGGAAGTATTCAGAGGTCTATAGAAAACTCCCAACAGGGTGACCTCTCCTCTCCTGTTTCTAACCTCAGCCCATACTACCTCAGTAGACGAGTCCTCAAACATCCCCTGTCTGTCACTGTAATACTGTCCTTGACTAACAATGCCACACCTCCCTCTCTTTTACCATCTTCTCCGTTCTTATTGAAACATCTAAACCCCGGAACCTGCAAAAACCATTCCTGTCGCTGCTCTATCCATGTCTCTGTAATGACCACAACATCGACATCCCAGGTACCAACCCATGCTGCAAGTTCACCCACCTTATTCCAGATGCTCCTGGTGTTGAAGTAGACACAATTCAAACCACGTTTGACCTTGAAACCTTATTTCAGACCTAAATACCCTCAACCACCTGGACACTGGAACTACAATTTAGGTTCCCAGCCCTCTGCTGCATTAGTTTCATCCCCCCAGGATATTGGTACCCCTCTGGTTCAGGTGTAGACCATCCTGTTTGTAGAGGTCCCATCTAGTCCAGAATTAACCCCAAATATCCATGAATCTGAAACCCTCCCTCTTGCACCATTCCTGCAGCCACGTGTTCAACTCCTCTCTCTTCCTATTCCTCACCTCTCTAGCACATTGTACAGACAACAACCTAAAGATAACAACTCTGTTTGTTCCAGCTCTAAGCCTCCTCCCTAGCTCCCTGAATTTCTGCCTCAGATCTCCACCTTTCTTCCTACCTATGTCGTTGGAGTCTATGTGGACCACGACTTGGGGCTCCCCCTCCCCCTCAAGGATCCCGAAAACATGATCTGAGACATCATGAAACCTGGCACCTGGGAGGCAACAAAGCACAAAGAAAATTACAGCATAGGAACAGGCCCTTCGGCCCTCCAAGCCTGTGCTGATCCAGATCCTCTGTGTAAACCTGCCACCTATTTGTAAAGATTTTTTTGCAAAAACAAGTGGGAATTAGTATTTCTGAACAATAATGGATGTGCCCTCTGGATTTGCAGAGGGCATTTAATTATGCAATATCACTGCTAAAAAGATTGTCGAAAAGATACTCAAGGTTTTCACTGGAAACAGACTACCACAGAGATACAATCAGATCAAGGGTCAAATTTTATGACAACATTTTGCCGAAAGATGTGAGGAAGGAGCGAAGGACTGTTGGGAAGGTGAGGAAAAACCATTTTTTTGAACAGATCGAGGACAGAGGGCGGAGAGAAACAGGAAAGTGGTTACTCCCCTGACACAGGATAAGGACAGCTGGGTTACAGTCATAGAACATAGAATATTACAGTGCAGTACAGGCCCTTCGGCCCTCGATGTTGAGCCACCCTGCCATACCAATCTGAAGTCCATCTAACCTACACTATTCCATGTACGTCCATATACTTGTCCAATGACGACTAAAATGTACTTAAACTTGGTGAATCTCTACCGGTGCAGGCAAAGCATTTCATACCCTTACTACTCTCTGAGTAAAGAAACTACCTCTGACATCTGTCCTATATCTATCACCCCTCAATTTAAAGCTATGCCCCCTCGTGCTCGCCACCACCATACTTGGAAAAGGCTCTCCCTGTCCACCCTATCGAACCCTCTGATTATCTTATATGTCTCTATTAAGTCACCTCTCAAACTTCTTCTCTCCAACGAAAACAGCCTTAAGTCCCTCAGCCTTTCCTCATAAGACCTTCCCTCCATACCAGGCAATATCCTAGTAAATCTCCTCTGCACCCTTTCCAAAGCTTCCACATCCTTCTTATAATGCGGTGACCAGAACTGTACACAATACTCCAAGTGCGGCCGCACCAGAGTTTTGTACAGCTGTAGTTTTCAGGTTTCTCATTTTTTTTCTTCTCTTCCTTTGTTTAGCCCTGAGTGGGCTTTCAGGGCAGCGGGATATGGATGTCAGGGCAGTTCCATGTTCCTCCTGCAGAATGTGGCAGATGAGAGACACTTCACATGTCTCTGCCGGCTACATTTGCGGGAAGTGCACCCAACTCCAGCTCCTCGGAAACCAAGTTGGGGAACTGGAGCTGGAGCTGGATGAACTATGGATCATCCAGGAGGCTGAAGGGGAAATTGAGAGGATGTACAGGGAGGTGGTCACTCCCCAGATACAGGATAAGGACAGCTGGGTTACAGTCATAGAACATAGAACATTACAGTGCAGTACAGGCCCTTCGGCCCTCGATGTTGAGCCACCCTGCCATACCAATCTGAAGCCCATCTAGCCTACACTATTCCATGTACATCCATATGCTTGTCCAATGACGACTCAAATGTACTTAAAGTTGGTGAATTTACTACCTTTGCAGGCAAAACATTCCATACCCCACTACTCTCTGAGTAAAGAAACTACCTCTGACATCTATTCTATATCTATCACCCCTCAATTTAAAGCTATGCATACTTGGAAAAGGCTCTCCCTGTCCACCTTATCTAACCCTCTGATTATCTTATATGTCTCTATTAACTCACCTCTCAACCTTCTTCTCTCCAACGAAAACAGCCTCAAGTCCCTCAGCCTTTCCTCGTAAGACATTCCTTCCATACCATCCTAGTAAATCTCCTCTGCACCCTTTCCAAAGCTTCCACATCCTTCTTATAATGCGGTGACCAGAACTGTACACAATACTCCAAATGCAGCCGCACTAGAGTTTTGTACAGCTGTAGCATAACCTTCATGGTTCCGGAACTCGATGCCTCTATTAATAAAAGCTAAAACACTGTCTACCTTCTTAACAACCCCGTCAACCTGGGTGGCAACTTTCAAGGATCTGTGTACCTGGACACCGAGATCTCTGCTCATCTACACTACCAAGAATCTTACCATTAGCCCAGTTCTTTGCATTCCGGTTACTCTGACCAAAGTGAATCACCTCAGACTTGTCCGCATTAAACTCCATTTGCCACCTCTCAGCCCAGCTCTGCAGCTTATCTATGTCTCTCTATGACCTACAACATCCTTCATCACTATCCACAACTCCACTGACCTTAGTGTCGTCTGCAAATTTACTAACTCACCCTTCTTCAGCCTCATCCAAGTCGTTTATAAAAATGATGAACAGCAGTGGACACAACACCGACCCTTGCAGTACACCTCTGGTAGCCGGACTCCAGGATGAACATTTGTCAACAACCACCACCCTCTGTTTTCTTTCAGCAAGCCAATTACTGATCCAAACTGCTATATCTCCCACAATCCCATTCCTCCGCATTTTGTACAATAGCCTACTGTGGGGAACCTTATCGAATGCCTTGCTGAAATCCATATACACCACATCAACCGGTTTACTCTCATCTACCTGTTTGGTCACTTTGTCAAAAAACTCAATAAGATTCGTTAGGCATGACCTACCCTTCACAAAACCGCGCTGACTGTCCCTGATCAAATTATTCTTTTCTAGATAATTATAAATCCTATCTCTTATAACCTTTTCCAACACTTTACCAACAACTTAAGTAAGGCTCACTGGTGTATAATTACCAGAGATGTCTCTACTCCCCTTCTTGAACAGGGGAACCACATTTGCTATCCTTCAGTCTTCTGGCACTATTCCTGTAGACAATGACGATTTAAAGATCAATGTCAAATACTCGTACTATAGTCAGGGGAGGAAAGGGAACCGACGGTCAGAGCAGGGATCCCCTGTGGCTGTTCCCCTCAGCAATAAGTATACCGTGTTGGATATGGCTGGTGGAGACAGCCTACCAGGGGAAAGCCATAGTTGTCAGGTCTCTGGCACTGAGCCAGGCACTGTGGCTCAGAAGGGAAGGGTGGGAAATAGAAAAGCGCTAGTAATAAGGGACTCAATAGTTAGACGGATTGACAGGAGATTTTGTGGTCAGGAACATCCCAGAAGGTACGTTGCCTCCCTCGTGCCAGGGTCCGGGATGTCGCTAATCGGGTTTACAGGATTCTGAAGGGGGAGGGTGAGCAGCCAGTAATCGTGGTACATATTGGCACCAATGATACAGCCAGGAAAGGGATTGAGGATCTGAAAAGTGACTACAGAGAGTTAGGTTGGAAGCTGAAGAGCAGAACGAGTAGAGTAGTGATCTCGGGTTTGCTACCGGTGCCACGAGATAGTGAGGTGAGGAACAGTCAGTGAATGCAGCTTAACACGTGGCTGCGAGGCTGGTGCAGGAGGGAGGGCTTCAGATACCTAGACCATTGGGATACCTTCTGGGGAAGGTGGGACCTGTACATGAAGGACGGGTTGCACCTGAACTGGAGGGGCACAAATGTCCTGGGAAGGAGATTTGCTCGTGTGATTCGGGAGGGTTTAAACTAGTTTGGCAGTGGGGATGGGAATCAGAGCTACATGTCTGAGAGGGGGTCAGTTGTAGATGGGGCAGTGACAGGATGTAGTTAGTCTATCAGGAAGGTTTTTTTTTAGATTAGATTAGATCACTTACAGTGTGGAAACAGGCCCTTCGGCCCAACAAGTCCACACCGACCCGCCGAAGCGCAACCCACCCATACCCCGACATTTACCCCTTACCTAACACTACGGGCAATTTAGCATGGCCAATTCACCTGACCCTGCACATCTTTAGAACTGTGGGAGGAAACCGGAGCACCCGGAGGAAACCCACGCAGACATGGGGAGAACGTGCAAACTCCACACAGTCAGTCGCCTGAGTCGGGAATTGAACCCGGATCTCTGGCGCTGTGAGGCAGCAGTGCTAACCACTGTGCCACCGTGCCGTTTCTCACGCGATGAAACAAAGGGATCTGTTAAAGTGTGTCTGCTTTAATGCAAGGAGTGTCTGGAATAAGAGTAAGGAACTTAGAGCATGGATCAGTACTTGGGGCTACGATGTTGTGGCCAGAACAGAGAAAAAGCTCGGACTTTTCTCTCTGGAGAGAAGGAGGAAAATAGGAGACCTGATCGAGGTGTACAAAGTAATTGGGGGGCATAGATAGAGTCAATAGCCAGAGACATTTCCCCAGATTGATTGGTATGAGGGGTCACAGTTTTAAGATACTTGGAGCAAGAGGTAGAGGGGAATGTCAGAGGAAGAGAGCTGCAGGAGCTGGGCGGAAGTGAAGTCGGAGCGCAGAGGCAGTTGGGAAGGTGAGTGACTGTTATTTAAGTAGGTATATCCAGGGTGGTTATCGCCGGCATGCTTCCAGTTCCTCAGGCTGGAGAGGACAGGAACAGGGAGATAATGGACTTGAATGTGTGGCTGGGGAACTGGTACAGGAAGCAAGAATTTAAATTCTTGGATCACTGGGGTATGTTTAGCGGTAAGGATAAATTATACAAGAGGGATGGGTTAGCTGTCTTCCTGTGTGTCCTATGTAGTGTTTTATGCAGTCCTTGCGTGGGACTTTGTACACTACATTGGTTTTGCTCATGCTGGGTATCGGGTCCTTTGTCCTGGTGAGATGTTGTCTGAGAGTGGCTGTTGGTTTGTGTGCTGTTATGAGTCCTAGTGGTCGTAGTAGTCTGGCTGTCAGTTCAGAAATGTTCTTAATGTATGGTAGTGTGGCTAGTCCTTTGGGTTGTGGCTTGTCCTCGTTCCGTTGTCTTTTCCTTAGGCAATTTCCCTTGATGAAATTACGGGGGTATCCGTTTTTGGCGAATACATTGTAGAGGTGTTTTCCTTCCTCTTTTTGCAGTTCTGGTGTACTGCAGTGTGTTGTGGCCCTTTTGAACAGTATCTTGATGCAACTTCTTTTGTGTGTGTTGGGGTGGTTGCTTTCGTAGTTCAGGACTTGGTCTGTGTGTGTGGCTTTCCTGTATACCTTTGTGGTGAATTCTCCGTTAGGTGTTCTCTGTAACATCACGTCTAGGAATGGGAGTTGGTTGTCCTTTTCTTCCTCTCTCGTGAATCGGATTCCTGTGAGTGTGGCGTTGATGATCTGGTGTGTGTTTTTCTATTTCTGTGTTGTTAATGATTACAAAGGTGTCATCCACATATCTGACCCAACACACTGCAGCAATGACCCTAATGGGAGTTATCTACAAGCCCCCAAATAGTAGTCTGGATGTCAGATGTAAGTTGAATAAGGAGCTGAAATTGGCCTGTCGCAAAGATATTTATACAGTTGTTATGGGGGATTTCAGCATGCAGGTAGACTGGGAGAATCACAATGGTATTGGACCTCAAGAAAGGGAGTTTGTGGAGTGCCTCCAAGATGGATTCTTAGAACAGCTGGTGCTGGAGCCTACCAGGGAGAAGGCAATTCTGGATCTGGTGTTGTGCAATGAACCGGATTTGATCAGGGACCTCGAAGTGAAGGAGCCATTAGGAGGTAGTGACCACAATACAATAAGCTTTAATCTGCAGTTTGAAAGGGAGAGGGTACAATCGGAAGTGACAATATTTCTGTTGAATAAAGGGAACTATGGAGCTATGAGGGAGGAGCTGGCCAAAGTTCAATGGTGCAATACCTTAGCAGGGATGGCATTGGAGGAACAATGGCGGATATTTCTGTGTATAATGTAGAAGTTGCAGGATCAGTTCATTCCAAAAAGGAAGAAAGATCTTGGGAGGAGGCATGGGCGGCCGTGGCTCACGAGGGAAGTTAAGAAACATATAAAGTTAAAAGAGAAAAAGTATAACATAGCAAAGATGAGTGGGAAAATGGAAGACTGGGAAGCTTTTAAAGAAGAACATAGGATAACTCAGAAGGAAATACGCAGAGAAAAATTGAGGTACGAAGGTAAATTGGACAAAAATATAAAGGAGGATATTAAAAGCTTTCATAGGTATGTGAAAGTGAAAAAAATGGTTAAGACTAAAGTTGGGCCCTTGAAGACAGAAACAGGTGAATATATTATGGGGAACAAAGAAATGGCAGAAGAGTTGAATTGGTACTTCAGATCTGTGTTCACTGGGGAAGACACGAGCAATCTCCCTGAGGTAATAGTGGTTGAAGGACCTGAACTGAAGGGAATTTATATTTGCCAGGATTGGCATTGGAGAGACTGTTAGGTCTAAAGGCTGATAAGTCCCCGGGACCGGATGGTCTACATCCCAGGGTACTAAAGGAGGTGGCTCGAGAAATCGTGGATGCATTTGTGATCATTTTCCAATGTTCTATAGATTCAGGATCAGTTCCTACGGATTGGCGAGTGGCTAATGTTGTCCCACTTTTTAAGAAAGGAGGGAGAGAGAAAGCAGGAAATTATAGACCATTTAGTCTGACCTCAATGGTGGGAAAGATGCTGGAGTTAATTATAAAGGATGAAATTACGACACATCTGGATAGCAGTAACAGGATAGGTTAGAGTCAGCATAGATTTATGAAGGGGAAATCATGCTTGACTAATCTTCTGGAATTTTGTTTTTAGATTAGGTTACAGTGTAGAAACAGGCCCTTCAGCCCAACAAGTCCACACCAAACCGCAACTCACCCAGACCCATTCCCCTACATTTTACCCCTTCACCTAACACTAAGGGCAATTTAGCATGACCAATTCACCTAACCAGCACATTTTTGGATTGTGGGAGGAAACCGGAGCACCTGGAGGAAACCCACGCAGACACGGGGAGAATGTGCAAACTCCACACAGAGAGTTACCTGGGTCTCTGATGCTGCTAACCACTGTGCCACCGTGCTGCCCAATTTATTCTCCACACATTGCATGTTACCAGACCTGCTGAGCATTTCCAGCATTTTTTACATTCTGGATGTCCAGCATCTGCAGTATTTTGCTTTTGTATTAGCTTCAAATTCAAGTATTTGCTGTTGAAACACTTTGCAGAACAGCACAAACTGCTTTAAATAGCTAGCAATTCTAGGTTATTTGAAAAATTCTCAAACACATAAGGACCAAACATCTCTTTCAGACAGATTAATGGGAAAAAACACACTGAGATATACAATAACTCCTATTTATATTTTACTTTTAAGGCAATAAAACATCCCAAAATGATTGAGAAGAGCATTATCAAACAAAATTTGGCACTGAGCTACAAGATATTCGTCAAGTGACCAAAAGCTTTTTGAGGATGTAACTCTGAAGATGGACAAGGGAGATATAGTGAATGTACTGTACCTGGACTTTCAGAAAGCTTTAGATAAAGTCCCACATAGGAGGTTAGTGAGCAAAATTAGGCCGCGGTATTGGGGACAAAATATTGACTTGGATTGAAAATTGGTTGGCTGACAGGAAACAAAGAGTAGTGATAAACGGGTCCCTTTTGGAATGGCAGGCGGTGACCAGTGGGGTACCACAGGGATCAGTGCTGGGACCGCAGCTTTTTCAATGTACATTAATGATATAGATGAAGGTATTAAAAGTAATATTGGCAAATTTGCTGACAACACAAAGCTGGGTGGCAGGGTGAAATGTGAGGAGGATATTAGGAGATTACAGGGTGACCTGGACAGGTTAGGTGAGTGGTCAGATGCATGGCAGATGCAGTTTAATTGGATAAATGTATGGTTATCCACTTTGGTGGCAAGAACAGGAAGGCAGATTACTACCTAAATGGAATCAATTTAGGTAAAGGGGCAGTCAAAGAGATCTGGGTGTTCTTGTACATCAGTCAATGAAGGTAAGCATGCAGGTACAGCAGGTGGTGAAGAAGGCTAATAGCATGCTGGCCTTCATAACAAGAGGAATTGAGTATAGAAGCAAAGAGGTTCTTCTGCAGCTGTACAGGGCCCTGGTGAGACCACACCTGGAATATTGTGTGCAGTTCTGGTCTCCAAATTTGAGGAAAGACATTCTGGCTATTGAGGGAGTGCAGCGTAGGTTCACGAGGTCAATTCCTGGAATGGTGGGACTATCTTAAGCTGAAAGATTGGAGTGACTGGGCTTGTATACCCTTGAGTTTAGAAGACTGAGAGGGGATCTGATTGAGACATATAAGATTATTAAAGGATTGGACACTCTGGAGGCAGGAAACATGTTTCCGCTGATGGGTGAGTGCCGAACCAGAGGACACAGCTTAAAAATACGGGGTAGACCATTTAGGACAGAGATGAGGAGAAACGTCTTCACCCAGAGAGTGGTGGGTGTGTGGAATGCTCTGCCCCAGAGGGCAGTGGAGGCCAAGTTCTGGATACTTTCAATAAAGAATTGGATAGAGCTCTTAAAGATAGTGGAATTAAGGGTTATGGGGATAAGGCAGGAACAGGATATTGATTGTAGATGATCAGCCATGGTCATAATGAATGGCGGTGCTGGCTCGAAGGGCAGAATGGCCTACTCCTGCACCTATTGTCTATTGTCTATTGTAGGTTCTTTACACAGAGAGTTGTGAATGCATGGACTGCGTTGCCAGCGGTGGTGGTGGAAGCAGAGTCATTAGGGACATTTAAGCGACTGCTGGGCATGCACATGGACAGCACTGAATTCAGGGGTATGTCGGTTAAGTTATTATGGATTTATGTTTGCTTGCTGAGCTCAAAGGTTCATTTCCAGACGTTTCGTTACCTTACTAGGTCACGCATTCAGTGGACCTCATGGGAAGCAATGCTGAAAATTCCTGCTTTCTATTTATATGTTTGGGTTACTTTGGGTTGGTGATGTCAATTCCTGTGGTGACATTATTTCCTGTGGTGCAGTCACTTCCTGTTCCTTTTCTCAGGGGGTGGTAGATGGGGTCTAACTCGATGTGTTTGTTGATAGAGTTCCGGTTGCAATGCCATGCTTCTAAGAATTGTCGTGCGTGTCTCTGTTTGCCTTGTCCGAGGATGGATGTGTTGTCCCAGTCGAAGTGGTGTCCTTCCTCATCCGTATGTGAGGATACTAGTGAAAGAGGGTCATACCTTTTTGTGGTTAGTTGGTGTTCATGTATCCTAGTGGCTAGTTTTCTGTCTGTTTGTCACAATCCTTGCACGGTATTTTGTAAATGACATTAGTTTTGCTCATTGTCTGTATTGGGTCTTTCAAGTTCTTTAGCTGCTGTTTTAGTGGGTTGGTGGGTTTCTGGGCTACCATGATGCCAAGGGGTCTGAGTAGTCTGGCAGTCATTTCCGAGATGTCTTTGATGTAGGGGAGAGTGGCAGGTTTTCTGGATGTGTTTTGTCTGATTGTTTGGGTTTGTTGCTGAGAAATCTGTGGACTGTGTTCATTGGGTACACATTCTTTTTGAATACACAGTATAGGTGATTTTCCTCTGCTCTGCGTAGTTCCTCTGTGCTGCAGTGTGTGTTGGCTCATTGAAATAATGTTCAAATACAGATTCGTTTGTGGGTGTTGGGATGATTGCTTCTGTCGTTCAATGTTTGGTCCGTATGTGTTGTTTTCCTGTAGACGCTGGTTTGAAGTTCCCCATTGGCTGTTTGCTCGACTGTGACATTGAGAAATGGCAGTTTGTTGTTGTTTTCCTCCTCTTTAGTGGATTTTATGCCAGTAAGGGTATTATTGATGGTCTTGAATGTTTCCTCTAATTTGTTTCATTTTGTGATGACAAAGGTGTCATCCACGAAGCAGACCCAAAGTTTGGGTTGGATGGTGGGCAGAGCTGTTTGTTCAAGTCTCTGCATTACTGTCTCTGCTAGGAACCCTGATATTGGAGATCCCATGGGTGTTCTGTTGGTTTGTCTGTAGGTTTTGTTGTTGAAGGTGAAGTGGGTGATAAAGCATAGGTCCACTAGCTTGGTGATATTCTCCTTGTTGATGAAGTTAGTGGTGTTTGGTGTTTGTGTCTTTGGGTCTTCTAATAGTGTAGTCAGTGTTTCCTTGGCCAGGTTAATATTGATTGAAGTAAACAGGGCTGTTACAAATAAATAAGACCCCTTCCTCATCCAAGTCGTTTATAAAAATCACAAAGAGGACACAGGTCCCTGTGGAACACCACTGGTCAGTAAGCTTCAGGCTGAATACATTCCATCTACAACCACCCTCTGTCTTCTATGGGCCAGTCAATTCTGTATCCAGACAGACAGGTTTCCCTGTATCCCATACCTCCTTAATTTCTGAATGTGCCTACCATGAGGAACCTTATCAAATGCTCAAATCTACTGCTCTAGCTTCATCAATGTATTTTGTCACATCCCCAAAGAACTCAATAAGGTTTGTGAGGGATGACCTTCCCCTCACAAAGCCGTGAGCTGAAAATGTGTTGCTGGAAAAGTGCAGCAGGTCAGGCAGCATCCAAGGAGCAGGAGAATCAATGTTTCAGGCATGAGCCCTTCTTCACATTTTCAGCTCTGATCTCCAGCATCTGCAGTCCTCACTTTCTCCTCACAAAGCCATGCTGACTATCTCTAATCACATTATGCTTTTCCAAATAATTATAAATCCTGTCTCTCAGATCCTCTCCAATAATTTTCACACCACCAAAGTAAGGCTGGCTGGTAGAGAGAGAGAGAGAGAGAGAGAGAGAGACAGACACGGAGAGAGAGTGGAGGAGAGTAGTTTTTTTATTTGTCATTTCTACCATTTCCAACTGATACAGTACAAAACGAGACAGCGTTCCTCCAGGACCAAGGTCTGTAATTCCCAGAGTTATACCCATTCCTTTCCTTGAACAAGGGAGTAACATTTTCCACCCTCCAATTAACTGGTATTACTCCAGTGTACAGTGAGGACGCAAAGATCATCACCAAAGGCGCAACAATCTCTTCCCTCGCTTCCCATAGTAACCTTGGGTATATCTGCATGGCCCAGGGGACTTATCTATCCTCACGTTTTCCAAAATTTCCAGCACATCTTCCTCCTTAGCATCAACCTGTTCGAGCATATCAGCTTGTTTCACACTGTGCTCACAAACGACAAGATCCCTCTCTCTGCTGAATACCGAAGCAAAGTATTCATTAAGGACCACCCCTACCACCTTTCATTCCAGGCACAAGTTCTCTCCACTATCCCTGCTCGGCCCGACCACCACATTGACCATCCTCTTATTCCTCACTTTAAGCGTAGAACACCTTGGGGTTTTCCTTTATCCTACTTCATGCTCCTATCTAGCACCAGTTCTGCAGCCACGTGTTCAGCTGCACTCGCTCTCTGTTCATGTTTTCAGTAGCCCGTGGGACTGTTAGCAATCCTGAGATTACTGCTCTGCTCGTCCTGCCTCTTACCTCCAACCTCAATCCTTTTATTCACTTTTCAATTCCTCCTCCGTTTTCCTAGCTATGTCATTGGTACTGATGTGTACCACAACTTCCAGTTGCTCATTCTCCCCCTTTAGAATCATGTAGATTTGATCGGAGACATCCCTGATACTGAAACCTGAGAGGCAACATACCATCTGGGAGTTTTGTTCATGACCACAGAATCTCCTGTTTGTTCCTCTAACCACTGAATCTCCAATCACTTTCGCTCTCTATTCACCCCATTTCCCTTCTGAGCCAGAGAACCAGGTTCAGAGAAAATGGAATAAAAATAGAATGTCATAGTGAATGTTTGCATGGTTATAGTCAAAGTAATGTATAGGTATTGTAGCATACTAAACTAACAGAGTAAGATGAAGGGGTTTAAAATGAACCAATCTTGTACATTGACGATTCAATTTCTTACCAAAGGGATAGGCGTGTCGATGCTCTCACTTTAACAGCGTTACTTTGTCCTTGAGTTTTTTTTAAAGAGGTGATAAAGGCAGAGTTTTAACAATGGCAGAGGAGTAGCCAATTCTCCCAGTTCAATTTGCTTTGTCTAATTTGCTGTGGCTGGAAAGATTTCAGCTTCAGCAGATGATTCCTGACTGACCTTCGATCTGAAATTTCTCTGGATGTTGTTCCCTCCTGCCTGTGAGAACCTGTGTTTCAATTTACCTTTTTCCAAGTGGTGTGTCTTTGGGATATCACAGGATTGGAACAGTTACTTAGTTACATTGCTTTATCAGTTCTGTTAAGTTTTCCAACAGCTATGTTTTTCCTAAATTCCATTTTCTTTTGTTAGCACTCCATCTGTAGTGCTTAAATAAATTCAGTCTTGCTTAAAGGCTGGTGGTTTGACCAGCTTCATCACACCTGGAATGTCCACTTCACATCTACCTTTAAAATAAGAAAAAGTTAGGGTCTAGGCTACTTTCTAAAGATATTTTGAGGCGGGTCTGACCTAGTCCATAATAGAGAGAACACAAGAAACAGGAACAGTTAATTTAGCCCCTCGGGTCTGCTTTTCCATTCAGTAAGATCATGGCTGATCTGCTGTTGGCATCAACTCCTATTTCATATCCACTTCCTTGTAGCCCTCAACTCTCTGATATTTCAAAGATCCATCATCCAAATCACCTCCCCTCACCTCCCCCCGTTCTAGTGATCTAGATCCCCGTTCTGTCAGGAATGGAGATGTTCTGACAGTAATTACCCTCACCCCTCACACATACCCTGTGACATATCGGCATCAACAAATGATACAAGTGCAAGGTAAGAGTGACTGGCCTTTATATTATGGCAGTATTTGACTGAGGATGACCTCAAAGAACCCAAACAAAATTGGACTTCATGGGAATGAACTGTAAACTCCTCACTGTTTTGAGTTATTCAGAGCACAAAGGAAGTAGTTTGTGCTTCATGGACATCAATCATCTCTTCCTGGAACACCTGTGCAGGAGATCCTCAGGGTAGCTTCCTCAAAACAAACATCTTCAGCTCCTTCATCAATGTCTTTCAGCATTAATAAAATCAGAAGTGGGAGTGGTCATTGTGCAACCTTCATTGTTCAGAATAATTTGTCATCCCTCTGTTCCTGAAGCTGTCTGTGTCCATGTGCAGCAAGACCTGGACAGTATTTATGCTCTTAAAGTGTACATGACATCCATTCAACATGGCTGCTAGACACTGCTCGTCTCCACAGTGGCAAGAAGAACACATTCAGCACTTCAGGTTGGTTACAGGAATGTGAGGAAGCCATTCAGGTCATGAAAACTATTGGGTAAAAAGTGTTCTAACCCAATCAGTGCCTCCCGTCTATTATATAGGAAGACAAGAAGCCTAGTCAGCACATCGAGTTGGTAGACAGGAACCTGGGATCGCACAAGAAGGTCAATGGGCCTTTTCATGAGACCAAGAAGAGGCCATTCAAGGCACTTTTATAGCAATAGGAGGATGCCATTGATGTTCCGACATGAAAAACCAATGAAGCAGAGATTGAACAGATAGACTGCTCCATGCTGTTCCTCCTGGCTCCATTACATTAATGTGGTTTGGAATGGTCATTGTGCAACCTTCAATGTTCAGAATAATTTGTCATCCCTCTGTTCCTGAAGCTGTCTGTGTCCATGTGCAGCAAGACCTGGACAGTATTTATGCTCTTAAATTTGGAGATGCCGGTGTTGGACTGGGGTGTACAAAGTTAAAAATCACACAACACCAGGTTATAGTCCAACAGGTTTAATTGGAAGCACACTAGCTTTTGGAGTGATGCTCCTTCATCAGGTGATAGTGGAGGACTCAATCGTAACAGAATTTATGCAAAAATTTGCAGTGTGATGGAACTGAAATTATACATTGAAAAATTGATTGTCTGTTAAGCCTTTCATCTGTTAGAATACAGTGATAGTTTCACTTCTTTCATGTGTAAATCACAAAACCTTTTTATTAAAGTTGCATTCTCGGGTTAGCTGTAAACAATGGTGATAGCTAGACAATATGTTGAAGGTTCTGGATTAGTGGTGCTGGAAGAGCACAGCAGTTCAGGCAGCATCCGAGGAGCTTCGAAATCGACGTTTCGGGCAAAAGCCCTTCATCAGGAATAAAGGCAGAGAGCCTGAAGTGTGGAGCCTGAACCAACATGTTGAAGCTGTTAGCCCCCTGTGTTCTCTACCTATGCCATGATGTTTAGATTAGAATCAATCTAAAAAGTGAGATAAGAGTTTTACATAAATTCATGCAGTTTTTGAGCTCAGAGTTCTACATGAATGTATGCAGTATTTGAGCAAAGTGCAATGTAACTCTGCAAGTACAAATTCACCCCACAAAATATATGTGTGCATGTGGGTTTTTGTCTGTCTGTGTGCGTGTGTGTGTCTGTCTGGGGTGGGGGTTGTGAGTATGAGAAAGTGTGTGTGTGTGTGTGCAGTGAGTGCAGAGTGTCTTAAGTCTGTGAGGGGGTGCATGTGTGAGTGTGGGAGTGGGAGTGTGTGTGTCTATAAGGGTGTGTGAGGGTGTCTGTGTGCGTGTCCGTGTGTATGTGTAGGAATACCTGTGTGTGTGTGTGTAGTGCAATGATGATCACCTGTAATGTGACAACAATTAACAGACAGGAGTGTTCCCTCCCAGTTGGGGAACACTTCAGTGGTCCAGGACATTCAGCTTCGGACCTTCAGGTGACCATCCTCCAAGGTGGACTTCGGGACAGGTAGCAGAGTAAAGTGGCTGAGCAGACGCTTATAGCTAAGTTCGGTACCCATAGGGAGGGCCTCAACCGGGACCTTGGGTTCATGTCACATTACAGGTGATCACCATTGCACTACACACACACACACAGATAGTCCTACACACACACACACACACACACTCATATACACACGGACACAGGTACACACAGAAGCGCACACAGACATCCACACACACCCTTATAGACACACACACTCCCACACTCACACATGTACCCCCTCACAGACTTAAGACACTCTGCACTCACCACACACACACACACACTTTCTCACACTCACAACCCCCAACCCAGACAGACACACACACACAGACAGACAAAGACCCACATGCACACATATTTTGTGGGGTGAATTTGTACTTGCAGAGTTACATTGCACTTTGCTCAAAAACTGCATACATTCATGTAGAACTCTGAGCTCAAAAACTGCATGAATTTATGTAAAACTCTTATCTCACTTTTTAGATCAGAATCAATCTAGACATCAGGTTGTAGATAGAGAACTCAGGGGGCTAACACCTTCAACATATTGTCTAGCTATCACCATTGTTAACAGCTAACCCAAGAATGCACAGGGGTTGGGTGGGGGTTGAAGAAATCTTGAGTACCTCATGCTTTCAATGTATTCTTTTGGACACTGAGTGTTGGCCCATAACCATTTTCAATGCAATCATCACTTTTTCTCTCACAGTACTAAAGATTAAACACTCATTTCCTTCACACTCTCCTCATCGTACCATCATCCCAGGGATCAGTCTGGTGAAACTCCTTTATATTCTCTGTGGCTAAGAGATCATTCCTTCTAAAGGAGAGAAAATCTGTACACAATGCCCCACTGTCTCAACAACACTCGACAACTGCAGGAAGGTGTCTTCACTCCCATACTTGAATCATTTTGCAAAGAAGGACAACATAACTGTTCTTGTCCTGATGACTTACTGCCCCAAATGAATTCTCATAGTGACTCCTGACCAAGCACATCCAGATCCTTTTCGATAATAGACTTTTGGAACCCTCACCTCCAAATAAGTACAAAATGCAAAGGATGATATTTGTTGGCCACATCTAAATCTTTCTTTGCTCACCTCTGTGCAACCACGCCAAAGGTCTTCTGAAAATTTAGTTGCACTATTCCCACTGGTTTTCATTTGTCGAGGTCACAACCAACATCCTCCACCAATCTCACACAATTTTATCAGAGATAATATCTTTTTCCTGAATCTAAGCCGATTCTAACAAATCATATCATTTTTCTCCAAGTATCTAGTTACCAAATTTCTGAATGAAATACTAATATTTGCTCACAGCTGACATCACGTTATCCTGCATTTGTTTTCAGTTTTCACACTCCGTCCTGTTTTAAATATTTATGATCACAATTGCTACTTTCTAGTCTGCAGGATCATCTCCAGAATCAAAAGAGCTTTGAAGGACTTTCATCAGGGATGTGGTTCATAGATTTATGAACTTTATAGTACCAAAGGAAGTCACTGACCTATCGTGTCTGTAGCAGCTCCCAAAAGCGTTAGTGAGCAAGTTCATTTCACCAGCTGTATCTCTGTAACTCTCTAATTCATCACTCATCATGTGTAGCAAGTTACCAATCAGGTATTCGAGTAATTCCTCTTTATTAATTCTAATTTCCTGCAGTTCCTCATTTTCACCAGTCACCCTGTTCCCAAACATTTCGGAAGGATTTTCTGTTCCTTTCTCTACAGGGACAGAATCAACGTACTCACTTCACCAGACAGAGCTGGCCTGTCTGAACACATCAGACAACAACACTCTGGCACCTGATGGATATGTCAGCCACTCCTGCTAGAAAGTTCCAAAATCCAGCCAGTTCACTTCATGGTCAATGTCAGCACAGCCCTCTCCCTGGTGTGAGCCTGTAGTTTTTGCTGAAGGAGATGACACAGCTCTGTGATCTGCTCATTATTGAACTGAATTAGTTTCACATGTTGCACCTGGAATAGGTACAAAATTGGAAATCAAGAGAGGATAGTGAATTGTCCTGCTCCTCCCTGTATACACAGCTTCCCTTCTGTGCAGTGTCTGCTCTGCTTTTTAGCCATTTTCCACACCCAGATACACTGTAAATGCACTCCACGTACCTCATCTGACAATCACCTGATGAAGGAGCGTCGCTCCGAAAGCTACTGCTTCCAATTAAACCTGTTGGACTATATCCTGGTGTTGTGTGATTTTTAACTTTGTACTTCATCTAAAGTGGTGTCACCAGATTTTCAGAGTTCCCTGAATGAGTGCAGCAGCTGAGAATACAAACCCAAGAAAACCATCCACAGAACCTCCACTGACTTCCCAATGACAGGAGCAAGTCAAATCTGTGTATACATGGCACACCCATTCAGTGTTGGCAATGCCTTCCTCTCCTCGGTTTTTTTTTCCTGACTGATAAACCGTTCTATCTCTGCACAGTCTCAATGTCCTGAAATATTAACAGTTCCACTCTCCACAGAAGGAGAACATAGAACATAGAACAGTACAGCGCAGTACAGGCCCCTCGGTCCATGATGCTGTGCCAAGCATTTACCTTAATCTAAGATCAACCTAACCTACACACCCCTCAAATTACTGCCATCTAGATGCTTGTCCAGCACATGTGCTTAAATGTCCCTAATATCTCTGACTGTACTACCACCGCTGGCAGTGCATTCCATGCACCCACCACTCTCTGTATAAACAACCTGCCTCTGACATCTCCCCTATACCTTCCTTTAATTACCTTAAAATTATGACCCCTCATGATAGCCATTTATCCCCTAGGGAAAAGTCTCTGGCTATCTACTCTACCTATGCCTCTCATTGCCTTGTGCACCTCTATCAAGTCACCTCTCTTCCCTCTTCTCTCTCGAGTGAAATGCCTGAACTCACTGAACCTCTTTCCATAAGACAAGCCCTACAATTCAGACAGCATGCTGGTAAATCTCCTTGTACCTTCGCTAAAGCATCTACATCCTTCCTATAGTGAAGGGACCAGAACTGGACACAACAGAACATAGAACATCAAGGGACCAACATTTGCTATCCTCCAGTCTTCTGACACTATTCCTGTGGACAATGACAACTTAGAGATCAAAGACAAAGACTCGGCAATCTCCTCCCTGGCTTCCCAGAGAATCCTAGGATAAATCCCATCTGGCCCAGGAAACTTATCTATTTTTACACTTTCAGCATTTACTCAGGCATTGCCTGGTATGGAGGGAAGGTCTTAGAAGGAAAGGCTGAGAGACTTGAGGCTGCTTTTGTTAGAGTGAAGAAAGTTGAGAGGTAACTTAATTGAGACATATAAGATAATCAGAGGATTAGATAGGTTGGACAGTGAGAGCCTTTTTCCATGAATGGTGATAGAACATAGAATATAGAAGAGTACAGCACAGAACAAGCCCTTTGGCCCACGATGTTGTCCCGAGATTTAATAACTTACGCACCCCCCAATTCACCGCTATTCATGTGCATGTCCAGCAGTCACTTAAATGTCCCCAATGACTCTGCCTCCACCTCCACCGCTGGCAACGCATTCCATGCATTCACAACTGCGTATAGTTCTGGTCACTGCATTATGGGAAGGATGTGGAAGCTCTTGAAAAGGTTCAGAGGAGATATAGAACATAGAAAACAGAACATAGAATGTAGAACATTAAACGTTATAGCGCAGTACAGGCCCTTAGGCCCTCGATGTTGTGCTGACCTGTGTAACCAATCTGAAGCCTATTTATCCTACACTATTCTGTTCCTGACCATATGCCTATCCAATAACCATTTAAATGCCCTACTGTTTAAAACACTTACCACAGGCATCGGGGCCTCCATTTGCCGAGAGGTGTGAGGAGGAGTGAAGATTTCTGGGAAGGTTTTAAATGGGTGAGCACTGTGGCTCAGAAGGGAAGGGGGAGATTAGAAAAGCGCTAGTGGTAGGGGACTCAATAGTTAGACAGATTGACAGGAGATTTTGTGGTCAGGAACAGGATTCCCGGAAGGTATGTTACTTCCCCAGTGCCAGGGTCCGGGATGTCGCCGATTCTGAAGGGGGAGGGTGAGCAGCCAGAAATCGTGGTACATATTGGCACCAATGATACAGCCAGGAAAGGGACTGAGGATTTGAAAAGTGACTATAGAGAGTTAGGTTGGAAGCTGAAGAGCAGGACAAGTACAGTAGTGATCTCGGGTTTGCTACTGGTGCCACGAGATAGTGAGATGAAGAACAGGCAGGGAATGTAGCTTAACACGTGGGGAGATTGAAGATCTCATAGGTGAGCAGTTTCTGGAAAAATGCAGAAGTAGCAGGGTTGTTGTTTTTGGTGATTTCAACTTTCCCAATATCGACTGGAACCTCCTAAGTGCAGATGGTTTGAATGGAGCCGTTTTTGTCAGGTGTGTTCAGGAGGGTTTCCTTACTCAGTATGTAGTCAGACCGACGAGGGGAGAGGCCAGTTTGGATTTGGTGCTCGGCAACGAGCCAGGACAGGTGTCAGATCTCATGGTGGGAGAGCACTTTGGTGACAGTGATCACAACTGCCTCACATTTACCATAGCCTTGGAGAGGGTAAGGAGCAGTTACTGAGGGAAGATAGTGAATTGGGAAAAGGAAATTCTGACGCTATCAGATAGGAGTTGGGAAGTACAGACTGGGAGCAATTATTCCTCAGAAAGAGCACAGTAGACACGTGGGGACTATTTAAGGAGCAGTTGTCAAGAGTAATGCACAAATTTGTTCCTCTGAGACAGGTAAGAAGGGGTAAGATTAAGGAGCCTTGGATGATGAGAACAGAGGAGCTTCTCGTCAAAAGGAAGAAGGCAGCTTACGTAAGGTGGAGGAAGCAGGGATCTAACACAGCTTTAGAGGATTACAGGCTTACTAGAGACGAGCTCAGAAATGGACTGAGGAGAGCCAGGAGGGGGCATGAGAAAGGCTTGGCAAGATGGATTAGGGAGAACCCAAAGGCATTTTACTCATACGTGAGGAATAAGAGAATGATCTGGGAGAAGGTAGGGCCCATCAGGGATAGCGGAGGGAACTTGTGCGTGGATCCTCGAAGCTCCTTGGATGCTGCCTGAACTGCTGTGCTCTTCCAGCACCACTAATCCAGAATCTCGGCAAATAGGGGCAGCCCTGAATGAATGTTTTGCTTCAGTTTTCACCAAGGAAAGGGAACTTGTTGTAAATGAAAACTTTGAGGAGCTGGGATACAGGCTTGACCAGATCAAGATTGATGAAGATGATGTGCTAGAAATTCTGGAAAACATTAAGATTGATAAGTTCCCAGGGCTAGACCAGATTTATCCCAGGCTGCTCCGTGAAGCGAGAAACGAGGAAGCTAAGCTGCTGGCGAAGGTCTTTGTCACCTCACTCTCCACGGGAGTCGTATCGGGGGATTGGAAGGAGGCGAATGTTGTTCCTCTTTTCAAGAAGGGGAATAGGGAAATCCCTGGCAATTACAGACCAGTCAGTCTTACATCTGTGGTCAGCAAAGTTTTGGAAAGAATTCTGAGGAATAGGATTTATGACTATTTGGCAAAGCATAGTGTGATTAAAGGCAGTCAGCATGGCTTTGTGAGGGGCAGGTCATGCCTCACAAACCTTATTGAGTTCTTTGAGTTCTTTGAGGAGGTGTCAAGACAGATCGATGATGGTTGAGCAGTGGATGTGATGTATATGGACCTCAGCAAGGCATTTGATAAGGTTCCCCCATGGTAGGCTCATTCATAGAGTCAGGAAGTATGGGATACAGGGAGATTTGGCTGTCTGGATTCAGAATTGGCTGGCTGACAGAAGGCAGAGAGTGGTTGTAGATGGAAAGTATTCTGCCTGGAGGTCAGTGTTGAGTGGGGTCCCGCAGGGCTCTGTTCTTGGGCCTCTCCTCTTTGTAGTTTTTATAAATGACTTGGATGAGGAGGTTGAGGGGTGGGTCAGTAAATTTGCCGATGACACAAAGGTTGGAGGTGCTGTTGATAGTTTCAAGGGCTATTGCAGGCTGCAGCATGACATAGACAGGATGCAGAGCTGGGCTGAGAAATGGCAGATGGAGTTCAACCTGGATAAATGTGAAGTGAAGGTTTGGAAGGTCAAACTCAAATGTTGAATATAGGATTAAAGACAGGATTCTTGGCAGTGTGGAGGAACAGAGGGATCTGGGTGTGCAATTACATGAATCCCTCAAAGTTGCCACCCAAGTGAATATGGTGTTTTGGTTTTCATTAACAGGGGGATCGAGTTTAAGAGCCGTGAGGTCTTGCTGTAGCTCTACAAGTCCCTGGTGAGACTACATTTGGAATATTGTGTCCAGTTCTGGTCGCCTTACTATAGGGAAGATTTCGAGGTTTTGGAGAGGGTGCAAAGAAGGTTTACCAGGATGCTGCCTGGATTGGAGGGCTTACCTTATGAAGAAAGGTTGAATAAGCTCAGACTTTTCACGTTGGAGAGAAGGGGGAAGCGCGGAGACCTGATCGAGGTGTACAAAATTATTAGAGGAATAGATAGAGTCAATAACCAGAGACAATTCTCCAGAGTGGGATTGACTGGCACGAGGGGTCACAGTTTGAAGATAATAGGAGGAAGGTATAAAGGAGACATCAGAGTTAGGTTCTTTACGCAGAAAGTTGTGAATGCATGGAATGCATTGCCAGCGGTGGTGGTGGAAGCGAAGTCATTGGAGGCATTTAAGTGACTGCTGGACATATACATGATGGCAGTGAGTTGAGGGGTGCATGGGTTAAGTTACTATATTTTACATTAGGATTAAATCTCGGCACAACATTGTGGGCCAAGGGCCTGTTCTGTGCTGAACTTTTCTATGCTCTATGGGATTGCAGGTGGCAAAGAAGAGGTTTTAGCAATTTTGGAACATCCAAAAATAGATAAGACCCTTATGCCGCATGTGATTTGTGGAACATTGAACAATACAGCACAGAACAGGCCCTTAAGCTCTTGATATTGCGCTAACCTGTGAACAAATCTAAGCCCATACCCCTATATTAACCCATCATCATCCATACACTTATCCAAGGACTGATTAAATCTCCCTAATGTGGCTGAGTTGACTACATTGGCAAGACATTCCACACTCTTACCACACTCTGAGTAAAGAACCTGCCTCTTACATCTATTTGAAATCTATCACCCTTCAATTTGCAGTTGTTCCCCCTTATACACACAGATGTCATAATCCTAGGAGAAAGTCTCTCACTGTCTACCCTACCTAATCCTCTGATCATCTTGTATGTCTCTATCAAATCCCCCCCCCCCCCTCCCCTTAGCCTTCTTCTCTCCAATGAGAACAGACCCAAGTCCCTCAGCCTTTCCTCAAAAGACCTTCCCTCCAGACCAGGCAACATCCTGGTAAATCTCCTCTGCACCTTTTCCAATGCTTCCACATTCTTTCTGTAATGCTGCGACCTGCACACAATATTCCAAGTGCGGCCGCACCAGCGTTTTGTATAGTTGCAGCATGATATTGCAGTTCCGGAACTCAATCCTTCTACAAATGAAACCTAACACACCGTATGCCTTCTTAACAGCACTATCCACCTGGGTGGCAACTTTCAGGGATCTATGCACATGGACTCCAAGATCCCTCTGCACATCCACATGACCAAGAATCTTTCCATTGACCCAGTACTCTGCCTTCCTGTTATTCTTCCCAAAGTGCATCCCTTCACATTTAGCTGCATTGAACTCCATTTGCCACCTCTCAGCCCAATTCTGCAGTTTATCCAAGTCCCCCTGCAACCTGTCACATTCTTCCACACTGTCCACTACTCCACCGACTTTAGTGTCATCTGGAAACTTATGAACCCATCCACCTATGCCTGCGTCCAAGTCATTTATAAAAATGACAAACAGCAGTGGTCCCAAAACAGATCCTATGTGGCATACCACTAGTAACCGGACTCCAGGCTGAATATTTTCCACCAACCATCACTCATTGCATTCTTACAGAAAGCCAATTTCTAATCCAAACTGCTAAATCACCTTCAATCCCATGCCTCCGCATTTCCTGATGAAAGGTTTTTGCCCGAAACATCAATTTTCCTACTACTCGGATGCTGCCTGACCTGCTGCGCTTTTCCAGCACCACTCGAATCTTGACTCTGATCACCAGCATCTGCAGTCTTCACTTTTGCCTAGTTTCTCCAGTAGCCTACCGTGTGGAACTTTATCAAAGGCTTTACTGAAGTCCATGTACATGACATCAACTTCTCTACCCTCATCCACATGCTTGGTCACATTCTCAAAAAACTCAATGCGGTTTGTCAGACACAATCTTCCCTTGATGAATCCATGTTGACGATTTCCAATCAAATTGTTGTTTGCCAGATGACTATAAATTTATCCTCTGATTCTCTGAGATTTCAAGGAGGAGATTGCAGAGCCTATGGCGTTGATCTTTATGTCATCATTATCGACAGGTGTAGTGCCAAAAGACTGGAGGATAGCAAATGCTGTTTCCTTGTTTAAAAAGGGGAGTCGTGACAGCCCTGGTAATTATAGGCCGGTGTGCCTCACTTTTGTTGTGGGTAAAGTGTTGGAAAAGGTTATAAGAGATAGAATTTTGTAATCACCTGGAAAGAAATAATTTGATTAAGGATAGTCAACACGGTTTTGTGAAGGGTCAATCGTCCCTCACAAACCTTAGTGAGTTCTTTGAGATGGTGACCAAACAGTTGGATGAAGGTAAAGTGGTTGATGTGGTGTATATGAACTTCAGTAAGGTGTTTGGTAAGGTTCCAACAGTAGGCTATTGCATAAAATATGGAGTTTCAGGATTGAAGGTGATTTAGCAGTTTGGATCAGAAATTGGTGAGCTGAAAGAAGACAGAGGGTGGTGGCTGATGGGAAATGTTCATCCTGGAGCTCAGTTACCAGTGGTGTGCTGCAAGGATCTGTTTTGGAGCCACTGCTGTTTGTCATTTATATAAATGACCTGAATGAGTGTGTAGAAGGATGGGTTTGTAAATTTGCGGATTACACTAAGGCCAGCAGAGTTGTGGGTAGTGCTGGTGGATGTTGTGGATTACAGAAGGACATAGATAAGCTGCAGAGTTGGGCTGAGAAGTGGCAAATGGAGTCAGTGTGAGGTGGTTCACTTTGGAAGAAGTAATAGGAATACAGAGTACTGGGCTAATGGTCAAATTCTTGGCAGTGCAGATGAACAGAGAGGTCTCGGAGTCCAGGTGCATAACTCCCTGAAAGTTGCCACCCAGGTTGACAGGATTGTTAAGGAGGCATATGGTGTGTTGGTGTTTATTGGTAGGGGGATTGAGTTACCAGAGCCATGAGGTCATGCTTCAGCTATACAAGACACTGGTGTGGCCACACCTGGAGTACTGCCTGCAGTTCTGGTCACCACATTATAGGAAGGATGTGGAAGCTTCGGAAAGGATTCAGAGGAGATTTACTAGGATGTTGCCTGGTATGGGAGGAAGGTTTTACAAGGGAAAGCTGAGGGAACTGAGGCTGTTTTCGTTAGAGAGAGGAAGGTTGAGAGATGACTTAATTGAGACATACAAGATAATCAGGGGTTAGATCAGGTGGACAGTGAGAGCCTTTTTCCTTGGATGGTGAACTCTAACATGAGGGGACATATCTTTAAGTTGAGGAGTGATAGATTTCGGACAGATATCGGGGTAGTTTCTTTAATCAGAGAGTAGTAGGGGTGTGAAACGGCCTGCCTGCAACAGTAGTAGACTTGCCGATGTTAAGGGCATTTAAATGGGCATTTTTCATTCATGTGGATAATAATGGAATGGTGTTGGTTCGATGGCCATCAGATTACTTTCACAGTTTGGTGCAACATCAAGGGCCAAAGGGCCTGTACTGCGCTGTAACGTTCTATGTTCTATGTTCCTAGAGAATCCTCGGATAAATCCCATCCTGTCCAGGGGACTTACCTATTTTACACTTTCCAGAATTGCTAACACCTCCTCCTTGTGAACCTCAATCCCATCCAGAGTCAAGAGTGTGTTGCTGGAAAAGCACAGCAGGTCAGGCAGCATCCGAGGAGCAGGAGCGTCGACGTTTTGGGCAAAAACCCATCATCTGGTCTAGTAGCATGTATCTCAGTATTCTCCTCAACAACATTGTGTTTCCTGGTGTGAATACTGATGAAAAATATTCATTTAGCACTTCCCCTATCTCTTCAGACTCCACACACAACTTCCTACTACTATCCTTGATTGGCCCTAATCTTACTCGCGTCATTCTTTTATTCCTGATATACCTATAGAAAACCTGAGGGATTTCCTTGATCCTATCCACCCACAACTTCTCATATCCCCTTCTGGCTCTTCTTAGGCACTTGCTTTAGGTCGTTCCTCATTAACTTATAACTCTCAATGCACTGACTGAGCCATCATGTCGCATCGTGACTTAAGCCTTCTTCTTCCTCTTGACAAGAGATTCAACTTCCTTAGTAAACCATGGCTCCCACAGTCGACAACCTCCTACCTGCCTGACCAGTACAAGCAGTAGCTTTCCCTTGAATAAGCTCCACATTTCAATGCTGCTTATCTCCTGCAGTTTCCTTCCCCATCCTATGTATCCTAAAACTAGTTGAATTGCATCATAATTGCCTTTCGCCTATCTATAACTCTTTCCCTGCAGTATATACCTATTCCTTTCCATAACTAAAGTAAACATAACCAAATTGTGGTCACTATCACCAAAGTGCTCATCTACCTCCAAATCTAACACCTGGCTTGGTTCATTCCCCAGTACCAAATCTAATGTGGCCTTGCCCCTTGTTGGTCTGTCTACATACTGTGTCAGGAAACTCTCCTGTACACATTGGACAAAAACTGACCCATCTAAACTACTTGAACTACAGTATTCCTAGTCAATATTTGGAAAGTTAAAGTCCCCTATAACAACTCCCCTGTCACTCTCACTCCTATCGAGGATCATCTTTGCTATCTTATAGTCTACATTCTGGAACTACTCCGAGGCTTATAGAAAACCCCCAACCCCAGCCCATACTGCCTCAGCAGACGATTTCTCGAATGTCCTTTCTGCAACCGTAATACTGTCCTTCTATTCCAAGTGTGGTCAAACCAGAGTTTTATAGAGCTGCAGCAAAACTTCACAGCTCTTAAACTCAATCCCCCTGTTAATGAAAGCCAAAACACCATATGCGTTCTTCACGATCCCATCAACTTGGTTGGTAACTTTGAGGGATTTATGTACATGGGCCCCATGCTGCCAAGAATTGTGTATTTCAGCATTCAAATTCAGCATTGAGTTCCATCTACCAGTTCTCAGCCCAGTTCTGCATCCTGACAATGTCACGTTGTAGCCTGCAACAACCCTCAACACTATCTACAACACCTTTATGTCTTTGGAAAACTTGCTAACTCACCCTTCCACATCTTCATCCAAGTTAATTATCAAAACTATAAACAGCAGAGGCCCGAGAACAGATCCCTGCAGGACACCACTGATCACTGACCTCCAGGCAGAATACTTTCTATCCACTACTACTTGCTGTCTTCTTTCAGCCAACCAATTCTCTATGCAGATCGCCAAATTTCCCTGTATCCCACAACTCATAACTTTCTGAATGAGCTTATCAAATGCTGTATTGAAATCCATATAGACCCGATCCACTGCTCGGCCTTCATAATCCTGTCTTGTCACATCCTCAAAGAACTCAGTAAGGCTTGAGAGACATGACCATGCCCCTCACAAAGCCATGCTGACTATCTTTAATCAAACCATGTTTTTCCAAATAGTCATAAATCCTCTCTCTCAAAATCATTGCCAATACCTTGCTTACCACAGACAAAAGACTGACTGCTCTGTAATTCCCAGGGATTTCCCTATTCTCTTTCTTGAACAGAGGAATGACATTCGCCTCCCTCCAATCAGTTGGTACTATTCCCGTGGAGAGAGAGGATGCAAAGATCATCGCCAGAAGCGCAGCAATCTCATTCCTCGCTTCCTGTAATAACCTTCGATACATCTGATCTGGTCCTGGGGACTGACCTATCTTGATGCTTTCCAGAATTTCCAGCACATCCACTTCCTTAATATCAATTTGTTCAAGAAATTTTAACCTGGTCCATGGTGTTCTCACAATCAACAAGGTCCCTGTCTCTTGTGAATACTGAAGTAAAAAACGTATTTATGCCTCCCCTACCTCTTCAGACTCAGGGCACAAGTTCACTCTAATATCCCTGAAAAGCTCTATCCTCTCTCTGATCATTCTCTTATTCCTCACATAAGCGGAGCTTGCCTTTGGGTTTTCCATAATCCTTCTCACCAAGGCCCCTCCCTCCTATCTCTCCTCAGTCCATTTTTGAGTTCTTCCCTCACTACCCTGAAATCCTCTAAAGCTGTGCCAGACCTTTGTTTCCTCAACCTTAAGTAAGCTTCCTTCTACCTTATGATGAGAAGTGCCTCTGATCTTGTCATCCAAGACTCGTTCACCTTACCATTCCTTCCCTGAATCAGTGGGACACCGTTATTCAACACTCGCAAGAAATGCTCCTTAAACAGCTTCCACATTTAGAACATAGAACATAGAACATAGAAGAATACAGCGCAGTACAGGCCCTTTGGCCCTCGATGTTGCGCCGATCCAAGCCCACCTAACCTATACTAACCCACTATCCTCCATATACCTATCCAATGCCCGCTTAAATGCCCATAAAGAGGGAGAGTCCACCACTGCTACTGGCAGGGCATTCCATGAACTTACGACTCGCTGAGTGAAGAACCTACCCCTAACTTCAGTCCTATATCTACCCCCCCTTAATTTAAAGCTATGCCCCCTTGTAATACCCGACTCCATACGCGGGAAAAGGTTCACACTGTCAACCCTATCTAACCCCCTAATCATCTTGTACACCTCAATCAAGTCACCCCGAAACCTTCTTTTCTCTAATGAAAACAGCCCCAAGTGTCTCAGTCTTTCCTCATACGATCTTCCTTCCATACCAGGCAACATCCTGGTAAACCTCCTCTGCACCCGTTCCAGTGCCTCCACGTCCTTCCTATAGTATGGCGACCAAAACTGCACACAATATTCCAGATGCGGCCGCACCAGAGTCTTATACAACTGCATCATGACCTCAGGACTCCGGAACTCAATTCCTCTACCAATAAAAGCCAGTACGCCATATGCCTTCCTCACCGCACTATTTACCTGGGTGGCAACTTTCAGAGATCTGTGTACATGGACACCAAGATCCCTCTGCTCATCCACACTACCAAGTATCCGACCATTAGCCCAGTACCCCATCTTTTTGTTATTCTTCCCAAAGTGAATCACCTCACACTTAGCTACATTGAATTCCATTTGCCACCTTTCTGCCCAGCTCTGCAGCTTCTCTATATCCTGCTGTAACCTGCCACATCCTTCCTCACTGTCAACAACTCCTCCGACTTTCATATCATCCGCAAACTTGCTCACCCAACCTTCTAACCCCTCTTCCAGGTCATTTATAAAAATGACAAACAGCAATGGTCCCAAAACAGATCCTTGCGGAACACCGCTAGTGACGGCACTCCATGAAGAAACTTTGCCATCAACTACTACCCTCTGTCTTCTTCCATCCAGCCAATTCCTAATCCAAACCTCCAACTCACCCTCAATGCCATATCTCCGTATTTTCTGCAGTAGCCTACCATGGGGAACCTTATCAAACGCCTTACTAAAATCCATATATACCACATCTACCGCTTTCCCCTCATCAACCTCCTTCGTCACCTTTTCAAAGAATTCAATAAGGTTTGTGAGGCACGACCTGCCCTTCACAAAACCATGCTGACTATCCTTGATCACATTATTCCTATCCAGATGTGCATAAATCCTATCCCTTACAATTCTCTCTAAGACTTTGCCCACAACAGAAGTGAGACTCACCGGCCTATAGTTACTAGGGTTATCCCTACTCCCCTTTTTGAACAAGGGAACCACATTTGCTATCCTCCAGTCTTCTGGCACTACTCCTGTAGACAACGAGGACATAAAAATCAAGGCCAATGGCTCTGCAATCTCCTCCCTTGCTTCCCAGAGAATCCTAGGATAAATGCCATCAGGCCCAGGGGACTTATCTATTTTCACCTTTTCCAGGATTTCCAATACCTCTTCTCTACATACCTCAAAGCCATCCATTCTACTTATTTGTGACTCAGTATTCACATCGACGACAATGCCCTGTTCCTGAGTAAATACTGAAGAAAAGTATTCATTCAGTGTCTCCCCAATCTCTTCCGCCTCCACACGCAACTTCCCACTACTATCCTTGACTGGACCTATTCCTACCCTAGTCATTCTTTTATTCCTAACATACCTATAGAAAGCCTTAGGGTTTTCCCTAATCCTACCGACTAAGGACCTTTCATGTCCCCTCCTTGCTGCTCTTAGCTCTCTCTTCAGGTCCTTCCTGGCTACCCTATAACTCTCAATCGCCCCAATTGAACCTTCACGTCTCATCTTGAGATAGGCCGCCCTCTTCCATTTAACAAGGGATTCCAATTCCTTATTAAACCACGGCTCCCTCGCACGACCCTTTCCTCCCTGCCTGACAGGTACATAATTATCAAGGACACTCAATAGTTGCTCCTTGAACAAGCTCCACATATCATTTACACTCTTGCCTTGGAGTCTACTTTTCCAAGCCACACATCCTAAGTCATGCCTCACCGCATCATAATTTCCCTGACCCCAGCTATAACTCTTGCCCTGTAGTACACACTTATCCCTCTCCATCACTAGAGTAAAAATCACCGAATTATGGTCACTATCCCCAAAGTGCTCACCTACCTCTAATTCTAACACCTGGCCTGGTTCGTTACCCAGAACCAAATCCAGTGTGGCCTCACCTCTTGTTGGCCTGTCTACATATTGTGTCAGGAAACTCTCCTGCACACATTGAACAAACACTGACCCATCTAACGAACTTGAGCTATAGCTTTCCCAATCAATATCAGGAAAGTTAAAGTCCCCCATAACAACCACCCTATTACTGTCACTCATCTCCTGAATCACCTTCCCTATCCTTTCTTCAATGATTCTAGGACTGTTAGGAGGCCTGTAAAAGACTCCTAACAGGGTGACCTCACCTTTCCTATTCCTAACCTCAGCCCAAACTACCTCAGATGGCAAGTCCTCATCCATCGTCCTTTCCACCACTGTAATACTATCTTTGACAAGCAATGTCACACCTCCCCCTCTTTTACCCCCACCTCTGACCCTACTAAAACATTTAAATCCTGGAACCTGCAACAGCCAATCCTGTCCCTGTTCTAGCCATGTCTCCGTAATAGCCACAACATCGAAGTCCCAGGTACCAACCCACGCTGCAAGTTCACCTACCTTATTTCGTATACTTCTTGCATTGAAGTATACACACTTCAAGCCACTTTCCTGTTTACAGGCACCCTCCTTGGAAATTGATGCCATGTTCCTAACCTCCCTACACTCCAGGCCCTGCACCCTGAAGCTACAATCTGGGTTCCCATGCCCCTGCAGAGTTAGTTTAAACCCCCCCCAAGAGCACTAGCAAACCTCCCCCCAAGGATACTGGTGCCCCTCAGGTTCAGGTGTAGACCATCCTGTTTATAGAGGTCCCACCGTCCCCAGAAAGAACCCCAGTTATCCAAAAACCGGAATCCCTCCCTCCTGCACCATCCCTGTAGCCACGCATTTAAGTGTTCTCTTTCCCTATTCCTCGAATCTCTATCACGTGGCACGGGTAACAAACCAGAGACAACAACTCTGTTCGTTCTAACTCTGAGCTTCCAACCTAGCTCCCTGAAAGCCTGTCTAACATCCTCGGCACTCCTCCAACCTATGTCGTTGGTGCCAATATGGACCACGACTTCGGGCTGCTCCCCCTCCCCCTCCAGGACCCGGAAAACACGATCAGAGACATCACGTACCCTTGCACCTGGGAGGCAACATACCAAACGTGAGTCTCTCTCGTTCCCACAAAACCGCCTATCTGTGCCCCGAACTATCGAGTCCCCAATTACTACTGCTCTGCTCTTCTTCACCCTTCCCTTCTGAGTAACGGGGACAGGCTCCGTGCCAGAGACCTGAGCCCCGTTACTTACCCCTGGTAAGCCGTCCCCCCCACAAGTATCCAAAACGGTATACTTGTTCTTGAGGGGAACGGCCGCAGGGGGTCCCTGCACTGGCTGCTTCCTCCCAGTCCCCCTCACTGTCACCCATCTATCTGCCATCTTTGGAGTTACTACTTCCCTATAACTCTGATCTATGACCCCCTCTGCCTCCCGAATGATCCGAAGTTCATCCAACTCCAGCTCCAGTTCCCTAACACGGTCTTGGAGGAGCTGGAGATGGGTGCACTTCCTGCAAGTGTAATCGGCAGGGACGTCGATGGCATCCCTCACCTCATACATGTTGCAGGAGGAACATTGCACTGCCTTCACTGCCATCCCTCTAAAGCTAACTTTTATTTAAAAAAAAAACTGTTGGGCATTTCTGTTGGGCATTTCCCGCAGAGCAATTGTTCCCAATTTGTAGTCCACAGCTCCTACCTAATAGCAGTGTAAATTCCCCTCCCCCAGTTAAAACCCTTCCCTCCTGTCTGTTCCTATCCCTCTCTATGGCTGTGATAAAGGTGAGGCAGTTGTGGTCACTGTCACTGAAATGCTCTCCCACCAAGAGATCTGACCCCTTGCCTGGCTCACTGCCTAACACCAAATCCATCTATGGCCTGTCCCCTTGTCGGCCAATCTACATATTGCATCAGGAATCCTTCCCGGACACACCTGACAAAATAGGCTCCATCCAGACCATCGGCACTAAGAACATTCCAATCAGTATTTGGGAAAATAAAATCACCCATAACAACAATTCTGTTAGACCTGCAGATCCCACCTTCCCCGGAAGGTACCCCAATGAACAATGTATCTGAAGCCCTCTCTCCCTCCCTCCATCCTGTGCCAGCCCTGTAGCCACATGTTCAGCTGCACTCGCTCTCTGTTCCTCACCTCACTAGCACGTGGCACCGGTAGTAATTCTGAAATTACGACTCTGTCATCCTGCTTTTTAGCTTCCACCCTAACTTCCTGAAATCACATTTTAGATCCTCATCGCTTTCCCTGGGTATGTCATTGGTGCCAATTTGCACTATGACCTCTGACTGCTCATCCTCCCCCTTTCAGAATCTTGTCAACTCAATCAGAGACATCCCAGATCCGAGCACCTGGGAGGCAATGTACCTTCCGGGAGTCCCATTCGTAACCGCAGAATCTCATGTCATTTCTTCAAACTGTTGAGTCTCCTACCACTTTCTATTCAACCCCCTTCCCTTCTGAACGGCAAGGCCAGGCTCAGTGCCAGAGACCCGGCCACTCTGGCTTTCCCTGGAAGGTAGCACACCCCCCACCCCCACCCCCACCCACCCAATTCAGTGTACTTATTATTGAGAGGAATAGCCACAGGGCATCCTTGCACTGTCTAACTGATCCGTTTCCATCCTCTGACTGTAACCCCTCTACCTTTTTCCTGTACCTGAGGTATAACTACTTCCCTATAACTCCTCTCAATTACCCCTTCAGCCTCCCTAATGATCCAAAGTTCATCCAGCTCCATCTCCAGTTCCCTAACGCAGTTTCAGAGGAGCTCAAGTTGAGTGCACTTCCTGCAGATGAAGTCATTGAGGGCACTCATGATGACCATCACCTCCCACATTCTACAGGAGATGCATGTTGCTGTTATTGTGACTGAGGTGCAGTTACATTGTCAGCTCCAGGGGATCCCCGCACTGTCTGTCTGTTCCCTTTCCGCCCCCTGACTGTAACCCATTTACCTTTTTGTATCTATCCGAGCAGCTGACAATGTGCTGTACCTCAGTCACGATAACAGCAACACCACGACTGCCTGTGAAGTTGATTGGAGATGCTGTTTTGGTGATGGCCTCGTGGTATTATCTCGAGACGATTAATCAAGGAACTCAGATAATGACCCAGACCATGGATTCAAATCCTCCCAAAGTAGATTGTGGAAATTGAATTCAATCAAATACCTGGAATTAAGAACCTAATGAAACCATAATCGATTGTCAAAAAGCCCATCTGGCTCACTAAATTCCTTCAGAGAAAGTAATTGATCATTTTCACCTAGCCTTGGCCTATATGTGACTCCAAACCTGCAGCCATGTGGTTGACTCTGAACTGCACTTGGAAATGGCCAAGCCAGCCACTGAGTTATGCCAATCACTATGAAGGCTTTAAGAAATGAAACAGTGTGGATCTAGGCACTGGCAATGCACAACATGTGGACTGCAGCGGTTAAAGAAGGCAGCTCACCAACACTTTCTCAACAGCAACTAGGAAAAGAAAATAAATGCTGGCCCTTGAATAAATTAAAGAAGACCATACTCAGGGAAGAGAGGGTGATTCACTTTACACAGGGACTTGGATATATACCTAAATGATCATGATCTTCAAGAAGATGGAAAAGGTGAAAAATAAATGAGATTCACCTCACATTTTATTTCCATTCCGACTGATCATTAGCAATCTCTTTGATTGCTTCTTTCTTTTCCCCGTCTCTCTCTTTCTCCATCTATTCAACTCATGCCTTCTCCCCTTCAAAGCAAACATCTCTGCAGCTAGCATAAATCACACAATTTCCCAGTTGTTTTCAGTTCTGATGTATGGTCAATCAACTGCAAAATGTTTTTCTCTCGACATAACTCTGCCTCAGTTTCCCCTGCACTTTCCCTGGTAGTTATTAGTGAAATTTGTTTTTATTCCAATTTGTATTATTTAAATTTAAGTTCTGCCATCAGCTGTGGTAGAATTTGAAACAGTGTCTTCAGTGTAATAACCTGTGCCTCTGAATTGCCAGTCCAGCAGCATTATTACAATGATGCAGTGTCCCTATCATGAACTAACCTTAGAGACAAGAACAAATTTGTGATCGAAATATTTGTAATTGGAAGCATGACCAGAGGAGAGGTGGAACCATAAAGTCTGAATTTTACCAAGGTGTAGGTAATGGCTTATTCAGCAACAGCACTGATGCAGAGGAGGAGACTGGAGATATTATGGAGCTAGTATTGGATAGGTTTGGTAATGGGGAGAACACAGAGACATAAATCAGTTCAGGCCAAAAAAAGGGGCCCGAAGTTTTGAACAGTCTTGCTCTCAGATGTTTGTGAGCTGGAGGTCTGAAATTTGTGGATGATGCACTGAGTTTGTAACTGAAACTAGACAATTGCCTTTGCCAAATATGGGTAACAGAAATGGCAACTAAGTTCAACATGGTTTATGGAATTATTAAATGGACGGAGATAGAGAGGCTTACCAGGAACACCAACAATCACGAGAATGGGATAGTAACCTTCTTGAATAATCATCAATACACCTCTTATCCGTTCTGGTAATGTTGAGTAATGCGAGTAAAGCAAGTAAAGACCCCAGAATAAACTCCTGTCCATCACTGTAACACCCCTGTCCATCGCTGTAACATCCCAGTCCATCGCTGTAACACCCCAGTCCATCGCTGTAACACCCCAGTCCATTGCTGTAACATTCCAGTCTATTGTTCTCAGACTCTGATCTCTCATCTCCCTGAATTTGCAGCTGCTGATTCCTGTTAGCGTTGGAGGTGATGCATCTGCTGCTCCACACTGAAACAAGCTCCTCACTAATAGAGCAGAGAAAGCCTCAAGTGACATAATTAGAATCCATTTGTTGACATCAATCACAGTCAGTGAACAAACAGCTCCAGTTAACCCCTTTGAATACAGCATTTTCAATTCACAAAAATCATTGGACTGGATTGGATGCTGACATCCCTGGCTATTGGCTTTATCTCCCATCACCAATTGCTCTAGAGAGGTCGGTGGTGAGGGGGAGTGTTGGATATTTTCTTTTCACAGGCGAGATGATTCTGCTGTGTTGCCCGGGTATAATGCAGTCACCATCTGACCTGAAGAAAACCTAGTCAAGATGTTGTAACTGTTCTGACCTCTCCTCCACTAGAACAACTGCCAACCGAAATATTGGGTATAGTTGCCATGACCATATAGAGTAAGCGTGGATTTGGTCGGATGGTCCTCTCACTGGTCCAATAAGGTGACTTTGTAACTTTGACACACAATGCACTTCAGTTTCTCTTTAATAATTTGACAAAAATCTCATTGCAGTTGATTTGCTTTGAAGCCAGTAATGTTTACACTTATTGACTTCAGCACAAAACCAAACACAACATGTACAATGACCTTATTCATTAAAACCCAAGAATCAACATGTCAGGGACAGAATGGCAAGGAGGCAGAAAGGGGACAATGCCTGTGGAGACTGAGGGGAGTACAATTATTTTCCCAGTCACTAGCATTCGATCATCAATCTTTCTGTCAGTCAGAATGAAATATAATGCAGAACAAGGGAAGAGATTACTTTCGGGAGATCGAATGTCGATCGACAGTTTGGACAGGATAATTTTAATTGGAAGGGATAATACTTTACATATATGCTGTTTAATCATTTGGTGTACAGGCTGATAAAATTGTGCATATCTGCAGAGGATATTCAGAACTAACAACAGAGACATGGTTACAAAATGTGCAGGTCAGCATGGAGATACAGGATAACAAATGTAGAAACACAGCTCTGTCTGAGCTGGTGCAGAGGTGATGGACTCAGTGACCATAACTTTTGTTGTAATCGTTATTACTAATCCCTCAGACTATTTGGCCCAGTCAGTCCACACCAACACTCCAAACAGCATCCCAATAGACCCACTTACCACCTTATCACAGTATTTCCCATGGCTAACCAAACTAACCCTTACATTCCTTGGCACTATGAGCAATTTAGCAGCTTTGGGCTATGGAGCACTGGGAAGGACCACATGGACACTGGAAGTATGCGAACTCCACACAGACAGTCACCTGAGAGTGGAATCAAACCCGGGTTCTGGGTGTTGTGAGATAGCAGTAATAACCACTGAGCTACCATGGTGCTGCCCTGACCCCACTGATCCACTGTGCAGTCCCTGTGATATGTACTAAACACTTTCAGATACTATGGAGACAAGTGTGTTCTGTGAAGGGCACATAGCGATGTTATGGATCAGGACAGATCCCCTCTAAATATTTTCAAAAGGTAGCCGGAATCTAACTTTTCCAGTTGTTGTAAGCAGGTGAAAAGTGGATATTCCAGGAAAGTTACAACTGTCCTAAACACTCAGTTTTAAACGAAGACGTATTTGTTTACACACGAGCAAAATAGAACCGAAAATGGAATAACGTAACTTATCTAAAAACCCAAGTGACTCAGCAGCAGGTGGAGTGGGAGGAATGACAGCGAGGACCAGAGGCCGGATGGGAAGGTTACTTTAAAATATAAAGACTTACCTTGACAGAGCCAGCACTGAGCAGGAATGGACACGGGACTGCTGGGTAAGTCAGGCTTTTAAAAGAGCAACAGAGGAAGTTCAGAGGGCTACCGGGTATGTATTTGGGCAGCGGCTGAATCCCAAGGCATGATGCGTGTAGTGTATCCCACCCGCCCTCCTCCTCTAACCAGAAAAAAAGACTTTTGTGTGTTGCTAAGGTAAGGTGTTTCAATTGATATTTCTTGTGTATCTTAGAACATAGAACATAGAACAATACAGCACAGAACAGGCCCTTCGGCCCACGATGTTGTGCCAAACATTGGTCCTAGCTTAAGCACCCATCCATGTACCTATCCAATTGCCGCTTAAAGGTCAACAATGATTCTGACTCTACCACTCCCATAGGCAGCGCATTCCATGCCCCCACCACTCTCTGGGGAAAGAACCCACCCCTGACATCTCCCCTATACCTTCCATCCTTCACCTTAAACTTATGTCCCCTTGTAACACTCTGTTGTACCCGGGGATTGATTAAAAGCTTACTGTTAGTTGGTTAGCTGAATAATACCATAGAGAAGTACGAGAAATTATTTAACTCATGAATTTGTATAAAGTAATTAACTAAGCAGAGATGGCTGGTCAGGTGATGTACGAGCTGGCTGATCCCATTGCAAACGGCAGTGACCACATCTGCAGCAAGTGTTGGTTGCTGGAAGAACTCCGGATCAGAGTTGATGATCTGGAATCTGAGCTTCAAACACTGTGGCGCGTCCGGGAGGGGGAGAGTTACCGGGACACTTTGTTTCAGGAGGCAGTCACACCTGGGAGATTAAGTAATTCACATTCAGTTAGCGATCAGGGACATCAGGGTGTGACTGTAAATGAGGCAGGTACGGGGAAACCTGAGTTCAGGAGTGCAGGAGCCTCAGCCCTTGACCTTGTCCAACAGGTATGAGATTTTTACTCCCTGTACGGATGAGGAAAAGGGCTCTGGACAGGATGAGCCAGCTGACCACGGCACCATGGTGCAGAAGGCCATTCAAGCGGGGGGAGCAAAAAGACAAGTAGTTGTTATAGGGGATTCTATAATTAGGGGGACAGATAGTATCCTATGCAAGCCGGATCGGGAGTCCCACATGATGTGTTGCCTGCCCAATGCTAGGGTGTAGGACATCTCCGACCGGCTTGAAAGGATATTGGAGCGAAAGGGGGAGGATCCAGTTGTTGTGGTCCACGTTGGGACTAACAACATTGGCAAGGCTAGGAAGGAAGACAGAGGACCTGTTTGGGGATTATCAAGCACTAGGAACAAAATCAAAGAACAGGTCCTCGAGGGTCATAATCTCGGGATTACTGCCCGAGCCAAATGCTAATTAGCATTGGGATAGGAAAATTAGGGAAGTAAACACGTGGCTAAGAGATTGGAGTGGGAAAGAGGGATTCTATTTCATGGGACATTTGCATCAGTTTTGGAATCGGGGGACGGTCTCCACCTGAACCGATCTGGAAGCAGTGTTCTGGCGAAAAGGATAAATAGGGTGGTCACTAGGACTTTAAACTCGTGAGTCAAGGGGAAGGGAAAGGGAAAGTGACAGGGAGTATGGAGCCAAACAGAATGATAAGCAGCAGGTTAGCATGTGTACAGGGTTTAGGTTCGAGGCGGGCTAGGAATGAAGCAAAAAGGAAGGATAACTTAGGATATACTACTAGAGGTAATGGAAATCATGAGGATAAGAAAATTAGTATTAAGATACTTTACTTGAATGCTCATAGTATTCGTAACAAAGTAGATGAATTAACGGCACAAATCATCGTGAATGATTATGATGTGGTCGGCATCACAGAGACATGGTTGGAGGGGATTCAGAGCTCGCAGTTAAACATCCAAGGATTTACAACTTATCGAAAAGACAGGGAGGTGGGCCGAGGGGGCAGGGGTTGCCTTGTTCGTTAAGAATGAGATTAAATTTATGGCACTGAATGAGATAGGGTCAAATGATGTGGAGTCTGTGTGGGTGGAGCTGAGGAACCACAAAGGCAAAAAAAAACATAATGGGAGTTATGTACAGACCTCCCAGCAGTGGTCAGGACCAGGGGCGCAAGATATACCAAAAATAGATAGGGCATGTCTCTGAAAGATAAGGTCATGGTGATCATGGGGGACTTCAACATGCAAATAGACTTGGTGAATAATGTTGCGGGTCAATCCAAAGAAAGGGAATTCATGGAATGCTTACAGGATGGATTTTTGGAAGAGCTTGTGATGGAGCTCACAAAGGGTCAGGCTATTCTGGACTTAGTGCTATGTCATGAAAGGATCAAGACAAAAGATGGAAAATAATAGGCTGATTAGCCTAATCTCGGTTGGAGGTAAAATTCTAGATTTTGGATTAGTGGTGCTGGAAGAGCACAGCAGTTCAGGCAGCATCCAAGGAGCAGCAAAATCAACGTTTCGGTCAAAAGCCCTTCATCAGGAATAAAGGCAGAGAGCCAGAAGCGTGGAGAGATAAGCTAGAGGAGGGTGGGGGTGGGGAGAAAGTAGCATAGAGTACAATGGGTCAGTGGGGGAGGGGATGACGGTGATAGGTCAGGGAGGAGAGGGTGGAGTGGATAGGTGGAAAAGGAGATAGGCAGGTAGGACAAGTCCAGACAAGTCATGGGGACAGGGCTGAGCTGGAAGTTTGGAACTGGGGTGAGGAGGGGGAAGGGGAAAGGAAGAAACTGTTGAAGTCCACATTGATGCCCTGGGGTTGAAGTGTTCCGAGGCGGAAGATGAGGCGTTCTTCCTCCAGGCGTCTGGTGGTGAGGGAGTGGCGGTGAAGGAGGCCCAGGACCTCCATGTCCTCGGCAGAGTGGGAGGGGGAGTTGAAATGTTGGGCCACGGGGCGGTGTGGTTGATTGGTGCGGGTGTCCCAGAGATGTTCCCTAAAACACTCTGCTAGGAAGCGTCCAGTCTCCCCAATGTAGAGGGGACCGCATCGGGAGCAACGGATGCAATAAATGATATTAGTGGATGTGCAAGTAAAACTTTGATGGATGTGGAAGGCTCCTTTAGGGCCTTGGATAGAGGTGAGGGAGGAGGTGTGGGCGCAGGTTTTACAGTTCCTGCGGTGGCAGGGGAAAGTGCCAGGATGGGAGGGTGGGTTGTAGGGGGGCGTGGACCTGACCAGGCAGTCACGGAGGGAACGGTCTTTGCGGAAGGTGGAGAGGGATGGGGAGGGAAATATATCCCTGGTGGTGGGATCTGTTTGGAGGTGGCGGAAATGCCGGCAGATGATTTGGTTTATGCGAAGGTTGGTAGGGTGGAAGGTGAGCACCGGGGGTGTTCTGTCTTGTTACGGTTGGAGGGATGGGGTCTGAGGGCAGAGGTGTGGGATGTGGACGAGATGCATTGGAGGGCATCTTTAACCACGTGGGAAGGGAAATTGCGGTCTCTAAAGAAGGAGGCCATCTGGTGTGTTCTAAGGTGGAACTGCTCCTCCTGGGAGCAGATATGGCGGAGGTGGAGGAATTGGGAATACGGGATGGCATTTTTGCAAGAGGTAGGGTGGGAAGAGGTGTAATCCAGGTAGCTGTGGGAGTCGGTGGGTTTTTTAAAAATGTCAGTGTCAAGTCAGTCGTCTTTAATGGAGATGGAGAGATCCAGGAAGGGGAGGGAGGTGTCAGAGATGGTCCAGGTAAATTTAAGGTCAGGGTGGAATGTGTTGGTGAAGTTGATGAATTGCTCAACCTCCTCGCGGCAGCATGAGGTGGCGCCAATGCAGTCATCAATGTAGCGGAGGAAGAGGTGGGGAGTGGTGCCGGTGTAATTACGGAAGATCAACTGCTCTACGTAGCCAACAAAGAGACAGGCATAGCTGGGGCCCATACACGTGCCCATGGCTACCCCTTTGGTCTGGAGGAAGTGGGAGGATTCAAAGGAGAAATTGTTAAGGGTGAGGACCAGTTGGGCCAAACGAATGAGAGTGTCGGTGGAAGGGTACTGTTGGGGATGTCTGGAGAGGAAAAAAACGAAGGGCTTGGAGGCCCTGGTCATGGCGGATGGAGGTGTAGAGGGATTGGATATCCATGGTGAAGATGAGACGATGGGGGCCGGGGAAACGCAAGCTTTGGAGGAGGTGGAGGGCGTGGTTGGTTTTCAAACATATGTGGGGAGTTCCTGGACTAGGGGGGATAGGACAGTGTCGAGGTAGGTAGAGATGAGTTCAGTGGGGCAGGAGATGCTGAGACAATGGGTCAGTCAGGGTGGTCAGGCTTGTGGATCTTAGGAAGGAGGTAGAACCGGGCAGTGCGGGGTTTCCGGACTATGAGGTTGGAAGCTGTAGGTGGGAGATCTCCTGAGGTGATGAGGTTCTGTCTGGTCTGGGAGATGATGGTTTGGTAATGGGGGGTGGGGTCATGGTCGAGGGGGCGGTAGGAAGAGGTGTCCTCGAGTTGGCGTTTGGCTTCAGCGGTGTAGAGGTCAGTGCGCCAGACTACCACTGCGCCCCCTTTAACTGCTGGTTTGATGGTGTGGTTGGGATTGGAGCAGAGGGATTGGAGGGCTATGCGTTGTATTCTAGAATCTAAAATTCTAGAATCCATTGTTAAGGATGAGATTTCTAAATTCTTGGAAGCGCAGGGTCGGATTAGAACAAGTCAACATGAATTTAATAAGGGCAGATCGTGCCTGACAAACATGGTCAAATTCATTGAAGAGGCAACAAGTATGTTAGACCAGGGAAACCCAGTGGATGTTATCTATCAATACTTTCAAAAGGCCTTTGATAAAGTGCCTCACAGGATGCTGCTGAGTAAGGTTCGGGCCCATGGTGTTCGAGGTGAGCTACTGGTATGGATTGAGGATTGGCTGTCTGACAGAAGGCAAAGAGTTGGGATAAAAGGTTCTTTTTCTGAATGGCAGCTGGTGACAAGTGGCATCCCGCAGGGTTCAGTGTTGGGGACCCAGCTGTTCACTTTATACATTAATGATCTGGACGAAGAGACTGGGGGCAGTCTGGTGAAGTTTGCTGATAATACAAAGTTAGGTGGACAGGCAGCTAGCACTGAGGAGGTGGGGAGGCTGTAGAAAGATTTAGACAGTTTAGGAGAGTGGTCCAGGAAATGGCTGATGAAACTCAATGTGAGCAAATGCAAGGTCTAGCACTTTGGAAAAAATAATGCAGGCATGGACTACTTTCTAAACGGTGAGAAAATACATAAAGCCAAAGTACAAAGGGCTCTGGGAGTGCTCGTCCAGGATTCTCTAAAGGTTGTCTTGCAGGTTGATTCTGTGGTTAAGAAAGCAAATGTACATTTAAGTCGTGATTGGACAAGCATATGGGCGTACATGGAATAGTGTAGGTTAGATTGGCTTCAGATTGGTATGACAGGTTGGCGCAACATCGAGGGCTGAAGGGCCTGTACTGCGCTGTAACGTTCTATGTTCTATGTTCTATGTAATTTTTCATTTATCTCAAGAGGATTGGAATGCATCTACTTTAATGCAAGGAGTATAGTGTCCAAGGCAGATGAACTTAGGGCATGGATTGGTGCCTGGGAGTATGACATTATTGCCATCACAGAGACTTGGTTGAAGGAAGGGCATGATGATTGGCAACTAAATGTTCCAGGATATAGACATTTCAGACAGGACAGGGAGGGAAGTAAAAGAGAGGGTGGAGTTGCATTGCTGGTCAGGGACGATATCACGGCTGTGCTAAAGGAGGACACTATGGCGGTCTTGGGTAGTGAGGCATTATGGTTGGAGCTGAGAAATAAGAAGGGTGCAGTTACATTGTTGGGGCTGTATTACAGGCCTCCCAACAGTGAGGGTGAGGTAGAAGAACAAATGAGTAAACAGATTATGAATAGATGTAAAGGCAATAGGGTAGTGGTGATGGGAGATTTTAATTTTCCCAACATTGACTGGAATACACGTAGCGTCAGAGGTCTGGATGGAGTAGAATTTGTATGAAGCGTCCAGGTTTTTAGATTGGATTAGATTACTTACAGTGTGGAAACAGGCCCTTTAGCCCAACAAGTCCACACCGACCCTCCGAAGCACAACCCACCCAGACCCATTCCCCTACATTTACCCCTTCATCTAACACTACAGGCAATTTAGCATGGCCAATTCACCTAACCTGCACATCTTTGGACTATGGGAGGAAACCGGAACACCCAGAGGAAACCCACGCAGACACGGGGAGAATGTGCAAACTCCACACAGAGAGTTGCCTGAGGCAGGAGTTGAAGCCGGGTCTCTGGTGCTGTGAGGCAGCAGTGCTAACCACTGAGCCACCGTGCCGCCCTCTAGAGCAGTATGTCAATAGTCCAACAAGGGAAGGGGCCACATTGGACCTGGTACTGGGGAACAAGCAGGACAGATGGTAGAAGTTGCGGTGGAGGATTTCTTTGGGAACAGCGACCACAATTCTGTAAGTTTTAGAATATTCGTAGATAAAGAAGAGAGTGATCCTCAGGGAAGAGTACTAAACTGGGCCGAGGCCAATTATATCAAAATTACACAGGAGCTCGGAAATGTGGATTATACTCAGCTATTTGAAGGGGAGTCAACATTTCAGATGTGGGAAGCTTTCAAAGATAGGTTAACGGCAGTGCAGGATAGGCATGTCCCATTGAAGGTAAAGGATAGGAAGGGCAAGATTCGTGAACCGTGGATGATAGGAGAAATTGTACGACTAGCCAAAGGGAAAAGGGAAGCGTCTAGGCAGCTAAGAACAGAACGGCCCTGGAGGAATATCGGAAAAGTAGGACAAGTCTTAAACAAGGAATCAAGCGGGCTAAAAGGGGTCATGAAATAGCTTTACCGAGCAGAATTAAGGAAAATCCCAAAGCATTTTATTCTTATATAAGAAGCAAGTGGTCACGAGAGAAAGGATTGGTCCACTAAAAGATAATGAAGGAACCTTCACAAACCTTGCAATAATGAAGGAAGGCTGTGTGTCAAACCTGAGAGAATGGGTGAGATTCTGAATGATTACTTTGCATCAGTGTTCACTGAGGAGAGGAACATGATGAATCTTGAGATTAGAGATAGAAGTTTGATTAGTCTGGATCACATTGGCATAAGTAGGGAAGATGTGTTGGGTAGGCTATAGGTTATTAAGGAGGAGAAAGTGAGGTCTGCAGATGCTGGAGATCAGAGCTGAAAATGTGTTGCTGGAACAGCGCAGCAGGTCAGGCAGCATCCAGGGAACAGGAGAATCGACGTTTCGGGCATAAGCCCTTCTTCAGGCATAAGCCTTATCCTGAAGAAGGGCTTATGCCCGAAACATCAATTCTCCTGTTCCCTGGATGCTTCCTGACCTGCTGCGCTGTTCCAGCAACACATTTTCAGTATAGGTTATTAAGGTCGACAAATCCCCAGGACCGGATGGGATCTATCCCAGGTTGCTGAGGAAGGTGAGAGAGGAAATAGCTGGGGCCCTGACATCCTTAAATACTGGTGAGGTGCTGGAGGACTGGAAGGTTGCTCATGTTGTCCCCCTGTACAAGAAGGGTAGTAGGGATATTCCGGGTAACTACAGACCAGTGAGCCTGACGTCAGTGGTGGGAAAGTTGCTGGAGAAGGTACTGAGGGTTAAAATCCATTTATATTTGGAAAGAAATGAGCTTATCGGTGATGGGCAGCATGGTTTTGTGCGGTGAAGATTGTGCCTTACCAACTTAATAGAGTTCTTTAAGGAAGTGACCAAGTTGATAGATGAAGGAAGGGCTGTTGATGTCATATATATGGACTTTAATAAGACGTTTGATAACATTCCCCATTGTAGACTAATAGAGAAAGTGAAGTCACATGATGTGCAGGGTATTCTAGCTAGGAGGATAAAGAACTAGTTGAGCAACAGGAGACAGAGAGTAGTAGTTGAAGGGAGTTTCTCGAAATGGAGAAAGGTGACCAGTGGTGCTCCACAGGCGTCAGTATTGGGGCCACTGTTGTTTGTAATATACATAAATGATACCACAAATTGGACGACAGGTTTAGACAGTGGATTTAGATCAGCTCAGGCTTGGAGGGCCGAAGGGCCTGTTCCTGGGCTGTAAATTTTCTTTGTTCTTTGTCCTTTGTATCTAACAGCACATCTGGCAAAATTCAACTACATCCTTGTGCAGTCTAGGCCAGTAAAAATGTTTTTGTATTTTAGATTGAGGTTTTCTTATCCCTAAATGACATCCCACTGGTAATTAATGAGCTACCTGCAACATCTCCTTTCTATAACCCACTGGCAATACGACTTGATGAGCTTCTGCCAATTTCTGATCTCCCTGAATATGTGATGGTCTCCAATTCCTCACTAAGACATATTTTTTCAAGATAGTAGCAAGCAGGGATACATCTAGCTTCTACTTCTGCGTATGCTTTTTGATACATTTAGCTTAGTTTCTCATCTTTCTCCTGTAACTCATTTAAATTCTCTGAACTAAAGATGTCTGCTTTGTCATCTATTTCCTCCTGTTTTGTCTCAGTCATTTGATCATTATGTAGGGTTTGTGCTAATTTCATTACAACTTTCTTATCTATACTCTTTGGAGATAGGAGATAGAATCGCTATAGTGTGGAACCAGGCTACATAGCAGATCCCTCTGTTCTTCCACACTGCCAAGAATCCTGTCTTTAATCCTATATTCTGCATTCAAGTTTGACCTTCCAAAATGCGTCACTTCGCATTTATCCAGATTGAACTCCATCTGCCATTTCTCAGCCCAGCTCTGCATCCTGTCTATGTCACGCTGCAGCCTGCAATAGCCCTCGATACTATCAAGACACCTCCAACCTTTGTGTCATCGGCAAATTTACTGACCTACCCCTCAATCTCTTCATCCAAGTCATTTATAAAAACTGCAAAGAGTAGAGTCCCAAGAACAGAGCCCTGCAGGACCCCACTCAACACTGTCCTCCAGGCAGAATACTTTACAGAGGTCAAACAGGCTATTTTGACTGCTTATGAATTGGTACTTGCAGCATGTAGAAAGCAGTTCAGAAACATAAAGAAGGAACCAATCAGACTTACATCGAGTCCAAAAGAATTAGCATTGTAGCTGTGCTGAGGGAAGATAACTCCAGAAATACATCCAGGGAAGTTATTTGGGTGGAACTGAGAAATAAGAAAAGAATGATCACCTTATTGGGATTGTATTATAGACCCCCTAATAATAAGACGGAAATTGAGAAACAAACTTGTAAGGAGTTCTCAGCTGTCTGTAAGAAAAATAGGGTGGTTATGGTAGGGGATTTTAACTTTCCAAACAGACTGGGACTGCCATAGTATTAAAGGTTGAGATGGAGAGGAATTTGTTAAGTGTGTACAAGACAAATTGGAGGTGTAGTGAACAGCAAAGAAGGTTACCTCAGATTTTCTGATTCAGTATGTAGATGTACCTACTAGAGAAGATGCAAAACTGGACCTACTCTTGGGAAATAAGGCAGGGCAAGTGACTGAGGAAGCACTTTGGGGCCAGCGACCATTGTTCTATTAGATTTAAAATAGTGATGGAAAAGGATAGACCAGATCTAAAAGTTGAAATTCTAAATTGGAGAAAGGCCAATTTTGACGGTATTAGGCATGAACTTTTGAAAGTTGATTGGAGGCAGATGTTCGCAGGTAAAGGGACGGCTGGAAAATGGGAAGCCTTCAGAAATGAGATAACAAGAATCCAGAAAAAGTATATTCCTGTCAGGGTGAAAGGAAATGGAAATGTGTTGCTGGAAAAGCGCAGCAGGTCAGGCAGCATCTAGGGAACAGGAGAATCAACGTTTCGGGCATTAGCCCTTCTTCAGGAATGAGGAAAGTTGGTCCAGCAGGCTAAAATAAAAGATAGGGAGGAGGGACTTGGGGGAGGGGCGTCGGAAATGTGATAGGTGGAAAGAGGTCAAGGTGAGGGTGATAGGTCAGACTGGGGTGGGGGCGGAGAGGTCGGGAAGAAGATTGCAGGTTAGGAAGGCGGTGCTGAATTTGATGGATTTGACTGAGACAGGCTGGGGGGAGGGTAAATGAGGAAACTGGAGAAATCCGAGTTCCGAGGGTGAAAGGAAAGGCTGGTAGGTATAGGGAATGCTGGATGACTAAAGAAATTGAGGGTTTGGTTAAGAAAAAGAAGGTAGCATATGTCAGATACAGACAGGAGAGATCGAGTGAATCCTTAGAAGAGTATAAAGGAAGTAGGAGTATACTTAAGAGAGAAATCAGGAGGGCAAAGCGGGGACATGAGATAGCTTTGGCAAATAGAATTAAGGAGAATCCAAAGGGCTTTTACAAATATATTAAGGACAAAAGGGTAACTAGGGAGAGAATAGGGCCCCTAAAAGATCAGCAAGGTGGTCTTTGTGTGGAGCCACAGAAAATGGGGGAGATACTAAATGAATATTTTGCATCAGTATTTACTGTGGAAAAGGATATGGAAGATATAGGGAAATACATAGTGACATCTTGCAAAATGTCCAGGTTACAGATGAGGAAGTGCTGGATGTCTTGAAATGGTTAAAAGTGGATAACTCCCCAGGACCTGATCAGGTATACCCTAGAACTCTGTGGGAAGCTAGAGAAGTGATTGCTGGGCCTCTTGCTGAGATATTTGTATCATCGATAGTCACAAGTGAGGTGCCAGAAGACTGGAGGTTGGCAAACGTGGTGCCACTGTGTAAGAAGGGTGGTAAGGACAAGCCAGGGAACTATAGACCAGTGAGCCTGTCCTCGGTGATGGACAAGTTGTTGGAGGGAATCATGAGGGATAGGCTATACATGTATTTGGAAAGGCAAGGACTGATTCGGGATAGTCAACATGGCTTTGTGCGTGGGAAGTCTTGTCTCACAAATTTGATTGAGTTTTTTGAAGAAGTAATAAAGAGGATTGATGAGGGCAGAGTGGTAGATGTGATCTATATGGACTTCAGTAAGGTGTTTGACAAGGTTCCCCATGGGTAACTGATTAGCAAGGTTAAATCTCATGGAATACAGGGAGAACTAGCCACTTGGATACAGAACTGGCTCAAAGGTAGAAGACAGAGGGTGGTGGTGGAGAGTTGTTTTTCAGACTGGATGCCTGTGACCAGTGGAGTGCCACAAGGATCGGTGCTGGGTCCCCTACTTTTTGTCATTTACATAAATGATTTGGATGCGAGAATAAGAGGTACAGTTAGTAAGTTTGCAGATGACACCAAAATTGGAGGTGTGGTGGACAGCGAAGAGGGGTACCTCAGATTACAACAGGATCTTGACCAGATGGGCCAATGGGCTGAGAAGTGGCAGATGGAGTTTAATTCAGATAAATGCGAGGTGCTGCATTTTGGGAAAGCAAATCTTAGCAGGACTGATACACTTAATGGTAAGGTCCTAGGAAGTGTTGCTGAACAAAGAGACCTTGGAGTGCATGTTCATAGCTCCTTGAAAGTGGAGTCGCAGGTAGATAGGATAGTGAAGAAGGCATTTGGTCTGCTTTCCTTTATTGGTCAGAGTATTGAGTACAGGAGTTGGGAGGTCATGTTGGGCTGTACAGTACATTGGTTAGGCCACTGTTGGAATGCTGCGTGCAATTCTGGTTTCCTTCCTATCGAAAAGATGTTGTGAAACTTGAAAGGATTCAGAAAAGATTTACAAGGATGTTGCCAGTGTTGGAGGATCTGAGCTACAGGGAAAGGCTGAACAGGCTGGGGCTGTTTTCCCTGGAGCGTCGGAGGCTGAGGGGTGACCTTATAGAGGTTTACAAAATTATGAGGGGCATGGATAGGGTAAATAGGCAAAGTCTTTTCCCTGGGGTCGGGGAGTCCAGAACTAGAGGGCATAGGTTTAGGGTGAGAGGGGAAAGATATAAAAGAGACCTAAGGGGCAACTTTTTCACACAGAGGGTAGTACGTGTATGGAATGAGCTGCCAGAGGATGTGGTGGAGGCTGGTACAATTGCAACATTTAAGAGGCATTTGGATGGGTATATGAATAGGAAGGGTTTGGAGGGATATGGGTCGGGTGCTGGCAGGTGGGACTCGATTGGGTTGGGATATCTGGTCGGCATGGACGGGTTGGAATGAAGGGTCTGTTTCCATGCTGTACATCTCTATGACTCTATGACTCCAATTAAACATAGTCATTTTGATAGTTGGCTAAGGACCGTAAAAATAGATAAGACCGACGAGACTCTTAGAGAGATTATTCTGCTAGAGGAGTTTAAAAAAAAACCACTTCCAGAGATGCTAAGTATTAATTAGATTAGATTAGATTACTTACATGTGGAAACAGGCCCTTCGGCCCAACAAGTCCACACCGCCCCGCCGAAGCGCAACCCACCCATACCCCTACATTTACCCCTTACCTAACACTACGGGCAATTTAGCATGGCCAATTCACCTAACCTGCACATCTTTGGACTGTGGGAGGAAACCGGAGCACCCAGAGGAAACCCACACAGACACAGGGAGAACGTGCAAACTCCACAGAGTCAGTCACCTGAGGCGGGAATTGAACCCGGGTCTCTGGCGCTGTGAGGCAGCAGTGCTAACCACTGTGCCACCGTGCCACCCACGGTGGATGAACAGAAAGTTTAAGAAGTGAGAAGAGCAGCAGAGATGACAGATGAATATACATCGGTGCATAAGGCAAAAATTTAGCTTCCGGCAAGAATTTCATCCTGCGAAGGTTAGAAATTGGGAGAAGTGGGAGATCCTACACTCATAGAACATAGAACAGTACAGCAGAGAAAAGGGCCTTAAGCCCTCGATGTTGCGCCGACCTGTGAACTAATCTGAGCCCATACCACTGCACTATCCCAATATGACCCATGTGCTTCTCCAAGGACTGTTTAAATCTCACTAATGTGGCTGAGTTAGCTGGAACAGCATTGGCTCATTCCAAATCTGAAATAGCGCCTGGGTCTGGTGGGAATCGAACCCATGACTTTTGAATAGCGATCTTAACAATGATGTAGAAAGTTTGTGCGAAGATTTGTAGCTCGGGTGCTCGTTGCTGTGGTTCTGTTCGCCGAGCTGGAAGTTTTTGTTGCAAATGTTTCGTCCCCTGGCTAGGCGACATCATCAGTGCTTGGGAGCCTCCTGCGAAGTGCTTCTTTGATGTTTCCTCCGGTGTTTATAGTGGTCTGTCCCTGCCGCTTCCGGTTGTCAGTTTCAGCTGTCCGCTGTAGTGGTTGGTATACTGGGTCCAGGTCGATGTGTTTGTTGATGGAGTTTGTGGATGAATGCCATGCCTCTAGGAATTCCCTGGCTGTTCTCTGTCTGGCTTCCCCTATGATAGTAGTGTTGTCCCAGTCGAATTCATGTTGCTTGTTGTCTGCGTGTGTGGCTACTAAGGATAGCTGGTCGTGTTGTTTCGTGGCTAGTTGATGTTCATGTATGCGGATTGTTAGCTGTCTTCCTGTTTGTCCTATATAGTGTTTAGTGCAGTCCTTGCATGGGATTTTGTACACTACATTAGTTTTGCTCATGTTGGGTATCGGGTCCTTCGTTCTGGTGAGTTGTTGTCTGAGCGTGGCTGTTGGTTTGTGTGCCGTTATGAGTCCTAGGGGTCGCAGTAGTCTGGCTGTCAGTTCCGAGATGCTCCTGATGTATGGTAGTGTGGCTAGTCCTTTTGGTTGTGGTATGTCCTCGTTCCATGGTCTTTCTCTTAGGCATCTGTTGATGAAGTTGTGCGGGTATCCGTTTTTGGCGAATACCTTGTATAGGTGTTCCTCTTCTTCTTTTTGCAGTTTTGGTGTACTGCAGTGTGTTGTGGCCCTTTTGAATAGTGTCCTGATGCAGCTTCGTTTGTGTGTGTTGGGGTGGTTACTTTCATAGTTCAGGACTTGGTCTGTGTGTGTGGCTTTCCTGTGTACCCTTGTAGTGAATTCTCCATCACGTCTAGGAATGGGAGTTGGCTATCCTTTTCTTCTTCTCTCGTGAATCAGATTCCTGTGAGTGTGGCGTTGATGATCCGGTGTGTTTTTTCTATTTCCGTGTTTTTAATGATTACAAACGTGTCATCGACATATCTGACCCAGAGTTTGGGTTGAATTTGTGGTAGGACTGTTTGTTCTAACCTTTGCATAACTGCCTCTGCTATGAGTCCCGAGATTGGTGATCCCATGGGTGTTCCGTTGATTTGTTCGTATATCTGGTTGTTGAATGTGAAGTGTGTTGTGAGGCACAAGTCCAGTAGTTTTAGTATGCCGTCTTTGTTGATAGGTTCAGCGTCCTGTTTTCTGTTCTGTATGTCCAGTAGGTTGGCTATTGTTTCTCTGGCTAGGGTTTTGTCAATCGAAGTGAACAGTGCCGTCACGTCGAATGATATCATGGTTTCTTCTTTGTCTATGTGTATATTTCTGATGATGTCCAAGAATTCCTGTGATGAAAGAAATTGCGCGCCAAAAGTCGTTAATTTCAAAAACCACTAATCGCGAATGGACCCGGACCATAGAACAGGCTGTCACCATAGGACAGAACAGGACAACACACCGCAAAAAAACGGCACTAAAATAAAAAATGGCCAAACTAACACACAACAAAGAGGACACTATAACAGACACCTGGGTTAAAAACATCTCCCACAGACAGCTCACAGACACGGAAAGAACAATACTGGCCAAGGGACTCAACTACAACCACAGGGACGCCAAGACAGCAGACCTCCTAGCAGCACTAGAATGCACACTCAGGAACAATGGACTGACAGAAGAGACACAACAAACAGTGAGACAAACTGTCGTAGCTATGATAATAAGGAAAAGACAAACACATAACCTCAACACCGAGGAGAGGGAAGCACTGAAATCACTAAGAAACGATAAGAACATAATCATACTACCAGCAGATAAAGGCAGAATGACGGTCATCCGAGATAAATCTGATTACATCCAAAAAGCACAACAACTACTTGCAGATATCAACACCTACCAAATGAAGGAATTTGACCCCACACCACAACTCACCAATAGGATAAATAACACTCTAAGGAATCTACAAAAAAACGGACAGATAACTAGAGCTGATCTACAAAGAATGAAACCGGAAAGCAACAACACCCCCAGATTCTTTGGATTACCTAAAGTACACAAACCAGACATCCCACTCAGACCCATAGTATCACTACCAGGGACACCATCACACAAACTGGCCAAAGAACTACAACAGAAACTGAAACACCTGGTCAGCGGATCCAAACACTCTATACCATGTTCGCATAACCTTTGCTTTGCAAAAGCCAGCTCCTTCTTTGCTGTCTGCATGAGCACGGAATTTAGTGCAGACCACAGTGCCGTAATCCTCTGTAGTTTGACCAACGAATAGGGAATAGGGAGAACCCCGGGAATTACAGGCCAGTTAGTCTTACTTCGGTGGTAGGTAAAGTAATGGAAAGGGTACTGAGGGATAGGATTTATGAGTATCTGGAAAGGCAGCGCTTGATTAGGGACAGCCAGCATGGATTTGTGAAGGGTAAGTCTTGCCTTACAAGTCTTATTGAATTCTTTGAGGAGGTGACCAAGCATGTGGATGAGGGTAGAGCAGTGGACGTTGTATACATGGATTTTAGTAAGGCATTTGATAACGTTCCCCATGTTAGGCTTATGCGGACAGTCAGGAGGCATAGGATGGAGGGAAATTTGGCCAATTGGATAGAAAACTGACTAACCGGTCGAAGTCAGAGAGTGGTGGTAGATGGTAAATATTCAGCCTGGAGCCCAGTTACAAGTGGAGTTCCGCAGGGATCAGTTCTGGGTCCTCTGCTGTTCGTAATTTTTATTAATGACTTGGATGAGGGAGTCGAAGGATGGGTCAGTAAATTTGCAGATGATACGAAGATTGGTGGAGTTGTGGATAGTGAGGAGGGCTCTTGTCGGCTTCAAAGGGACTTGGTTATGATGCAGAGCTGGGCTGAGGAGTGGCAGATGGAGTTCAACCCTGCCAAGTGTGAGGTTGTCCATTTTGGAAAGACAAATAAGAATGCGGAATACAGGGTTAATGGTAGGGTTCTTAGTGAGGAGGAGGAACAGAGGGATCTTGGGGTCTATGTTCATAGGTCTTTGAAAGTTGCCACTCAGGTGGATAGAGCTTGTAAGAAGGCCTATGGTGTATTAGCGTTCATTCGCAGAGGGATTGAATTCAAGAGTCGTGAAGTGATGTTGCAACTGTACAGGACTTTGGTTAGGCCACATTTGGAGTACTGTGTGCAGTTCTGGTCGCCTCACTTTAGGAAAGATGTGGAAGCTTTGGAGAGGGTGCAGAGAGGATTTACCAGGATATTGCCTGGAATGGAGAATAGGTCGTATGAGGATAGGTTGAGAGTGCTAGGCCTTTTCTCATTGGAACGGCAAAGGATGAGGGGTGACTTGATAGAGGTTTATAAGATGATCAGAGGAATAGATAGAGTAGACAGTCAGAAACTTTTTCCCCGGGTGCAACAGAGTGTTACAAGGGGACATAAATTTAAGGTGAAGGGTGGAAGGTATAGGGGAGATGTCAGGGGTGGGTTCTTTACCCAGAGAGTGGTGGGGGCATGGAATGCGCTGCCTGTGGGAGTGGTAGAGTCAGAATCTTTGGTGACCTTTAAGCGGCAATTGGATAGGTACATGGATGGGTGCTTAAGCTAGGACAAATGTTCGGCACAACATCGTGGGCCGAAGGGCCTGTTCTGTGCTGTATTGTTCTATGTTCTATAATCAACACAGGAATTCTTGGACATCATCAGAAATATACACATAGACAAAGAAGAAACCATGATATCATTCGACATGACGGCACTGTTCACTTCGATTGACAAAACCCTAGCCAGAGAAACAATAGCCAACCTACTGGACACACAGAACAGAAAACAGGACGCTGAATCTATCAACAAAGACGGCATACTTAAACTACTGGACTTGTGCCTCACAACACACTTCACATTCAACAACCAGATATACGAACAAATCAACGGAACACCCATGGGATCACCAATCTCGGGACTCATAGCAGAGGCAGTTATGCAAAGGTTAGAACAAACAGTCCTACCACAAATTCAACCTAAATTCTGGGTCAGATATGTCGATGACACGTTTGTAATCATTAAAAACACGGAAATAGAAAAAACACACCAGATCATCAACGCCACATTCACAGGAATCCGATTCACAAGAGAACAAGAAAGAGATAGCCAACTCCCATTCCTAGACGTGAGGGTACAGAGAACACCAAATGGAGAATTCACCACAAAGGTATATAGGAAAGCCACACACACAGACCAAGTCCTGAACTATGAAAGTAACCACCCCAACACACACAAACAAAGCTGCATCAGGACACTATTCAAAAGGGCCACAACACACTGCAGTACACCAAAACTGCAAAAAGAAGAAGAGGAACACCTATACAAGGTATTCGCCAAAAACGGATACCCGCGCAACTTCATCAACAGATGCCTAAGAGAAAGACCATGGAATGAGGACATACCACAACCAAAAGGACTAGCCACACTAACATACATCAGGAGCATCTCGGAACTGACAACCAGACTACTGCGACCCCTAGGACTCATAACGGCACACAAACCAACAGTCACGCTCAGACAACAACTCACCAGAACGAAGGACCCGATACCCAACATGAGCAAAACTAATGTAGTGTACAATATCCCATGCAAGGACTGCACTAAACACTATATAGGACAAACAGGAAGACAGCTAACAATCCGCATACATGAACATCAACTAGCCACGAAACGACACGACCAGCTATCCTTAGTAGCCACACACGCAGACAACAAGCAACATGAATTCGACTGGGACAACACTACTATCATAGAGAAAGCCAGACAGAGAACAGCCAGGGAATTCCTAGAGGCATGGCATTCATCCACAAACTCCATCAACAAACACATCGACCTGGACCCAATATACCAAACACTACAGCGGACAGCTGAAACTGACAACCGGAAGCGGCAGGGACAGACCACTATAAACACCGGAGGAAACATCAAAGAAGCGCTTCGCAGGAGGCTCCCAAGCACTGATGATGTCGCCTAGCCAGGGGACGAAACGTTTGCAACAAAAACTTCCAGCTCGGCGAACAGAACCACAGCAATGATGTAGAAGTCCAACAGGCTTTTCATTATGTCACAGTGCCACACCAAAGCAAAGAGTAGAGAACACTGATAATGACTTACCACAAGTTAAAAGTCCAAGAAAGTAAAAAGGAGATGAAAGGCCTCAGGTGTTTCCACTGTGGTAAAGTGGGACAGGTAAAGTCACCGTGCTGGTCCCTTTAAGAAAGGCACTGTGGGAAAAGGTGTGGTAAATGAAGCTAAGCCAGTGGAGTTAGTGAAGGTCATGAAGGAGACCCCAGGAAGAGTCGAGGAGCTGCAGGAGAGTGCAGAGCTCAGGCAGGGGCTGGGTATGGGGTTAGTACCTGATCACTAAAAAGAATTCACCTCTGTGGGTAAAGTGTACTCTGAAAGAACAGGGGGAGAAGGACAAGAAGTTATAATTTTGAGAGATATAGGATCTAATCAGTCTCTAAGAGATGAACATATTTGCACTCTTTCTGATCTGTTACCCAAGAGCATGATATTTTGTGGGATAGATGGACAGAAATTTAGCACACCCCTATGTCAGATCAGGTCGCAGTGCCAACTCAACATTGGGGAAGTAACAGTGGGAGTGATTGACAGAGTGTCAGTTCCAGGAATTCAGTTTGTTCTTGAGAATGCTTTGGCAGGATCCAAGGTGGGAGTGACATCCGTTGTTGTGGAGAAGCCCAAGGAAGACCAAGAAACTGAAGAGTTAAAAGAAAAATACCCTGAACGTTTCCCAGGCTGTGTGGTAACAGAATCCCACGATCATATGTCACGGCATGAAGCAAAAATGAAAGAGAATGATGAAGGAGTTGAGGTTCAGTTAGTGCTCACCCTGTTTGATGTAATGGTGCAGGAGATACCTGAACAGGAAGAGGGTCAGACAGAGGTGTTTAATCCTGAAAGGTTAATGGACTTACAACAGAAAGACAAGACAATAAAAGACACATATGTTAATACGTACTCAGAAAAGAAGTCCGAGAATATTCCAGAAGGTTATTATCTTCAAGATAGAATCCTAAGACAGAAATGGAGACCATGGCAGGTTAGTGCAGAGGAGAAATGGGCAGAAGTACATCAGATTGTGTTGCCGATAACGTAGAGACAGGAAGTGTTAGGGGTAGCACATGAACTACCTGTAGGAGGTCACTGAGGGGTATGAAAGACTCAGGCTAAGGTACAAAAACATTTATATTGGCCTGGAATGCACAAGGATGTGGTTAACTTTTGCTGTCCGTGTCATACATGCCAAATGGTAGGTAAACTACAGGCAATAATTAAACCAGCCCCTTTGTTGCCAATTCCCCCATTTGAAGAACACTTCACATGGGTTATGAATGACTGTGTAGGTCCCCTCCCGAGAACTAAACGTGGGAACCAGTACATGTTAACCATAATGGGTGTGTCTCCCAGATTTCCGGAGGCAACTCCATTATGGAGTATCAAGGCAAAAACGATAGTAGACGAATTAGTACTTTCTTCACACGGTATGGGCTACAGAGAGATTCAGTCAGACCAAGTGTCTAATTTTACTGCTAGACTGTTTAAGGAAGTCATGAATAGCTGAGGCAAAGAGCCCTTTAAATCCAGCGCGTATCAGCCTGAATCCCAGGGAGCTTTAGAATGATGACATCAGACCCTGAAAATAAAGATATCCCATTTGGGTTGTTTGCCATTAGAGTTGTCCTAAACAAATCTATTCCTTTTACTCTCTTTGCATTAATATTCGGGCAAGAAGTGAGAAGCCATTTGAAATTAATTTAAGAGAAATTAAGGAACAAAGTCAGAGATCTCACACTTGGATTATGTACCTGAGGTGAGGGAGAGATTAAATCGGGTAGGTGAGTTAGCTAAACAGCACCAGAACAGGGCACAGCTTAGAATGAAGCAGGTGGTAGATAAAAAAAATCATGATATTCTGACATTTTCCTGTGGGAATGATGTATTAGTATTGTTACCAGTGGTATAGATCCCTTCAAATCCAGGTTTCGTGGTCCCCATCAAACTGAGAAAAAGTTGAGTCAGATAGATTATCTGGTAAAGGTGTCGGATCGGAAAGTATCTGTATCGTTTATGTCATGTGAACATATTGAAACCCTCTTATAATAGAGAGAAGGGACTGGAGAAACAGATGTTAGTTACTGCCCGCAGAGTGAGGAATCAAATTCAGATGTCATGGAGTTTGATCAGCCTCAAAGTGCATTAAACAATGAGGAAGTCCTTGAGGAGTAGGATAGGTCAGTAACTATCTGTCTCAGGAGCAAGGAACCCATTTGAAAAGGTTTGTTGCAGTAATATGAGGACAAGAAAATTTTCTGATTCAGTATGTGGATGTACCTACTATAGAAGGTGCAAAACTTGACCTACTCTTGGGAAATAAGGTAGGGCAGATGACTGAGGTGTCAGTGGGTGAGCACTTTGGAGTGATCATAATTTTATTACTTTTAAAATAGTGATAGAAAAGGGTAGACCAGATCTAAAAGTTAAAGTTCTAAATTGGAGGAAAGCTAATTTTGATGGTATTAGGCAAGAGCTTTCAAAAGCTGATTAGGGGCAGATGTTCGCTGGTAAAGGGACGGCTGGAAAATGGAAAGCCTTCAGAAAAGAGATAACAAGAACCCAGAGAAAGTATATTCCTGTCAGGGTGAAAGGAAAGGCTGGTAGGTATAGGGAATGCTGGATGACTAGAGAAGTTGACTCTGAAAAAGAAGGAAGGAGATGTCAGGTACAGAAAGAAGATATCGAGTGAATCCTTAGAAGAGTATAAAGGCAATAGGAGTATCCTTAAGAGGGAAATCAGGAGGGCAAAACAGGAATATGAGGTAGTTTTGGCAAATAGAATTAAGGAGAATCCAAAGGAATTTTATAAATACATTAAGGACAAAAGGGTAACTCGGAGAGAATAGGGCCCCTCAAAGATCAGCAAGGCAGCCTTTGTGTGGAGCCACAGGAGATGGGGGAAATACTAAATGAGTATTTTGCATCAGTGTTCACTATGGAAAAGGATATAGAAGATATAGAATGTGGGGAAATACATGGGAACATCTTGAAAAATGTCCATATTACAGAGGAGGAAGTGCTGGATGTCTTGAAATGCATTAAAGTGGATACATCCTCAGAACCTGATCAGGTGTACCCTAAAACTCTGTGAGAAGCTAGAGAAGTGATTGCTGGGTCCCTTGTTGAGATATTTGTATCATCGATAGTCACAGGTGAGGTGCCATAAGACTGGAGGTTGGCTAACGTGGTGCCACTGTTTAAGAAGGATGGTAAGAACAAGCCAAGGAACTATAGACCAGTGAGCCTGACATCGGTGGTGGGCAAGTTGTTGGAGGGAATCCTGAGAGACAGGATGTACATGCATTTGGAAAGGCAAGGACTGATTAGGGATGATCATCATGGCTTTGTGCGTGGGAAATCATGTCTCACAAACTTCATTGAGTTTTTTGAAGAAGTAACAAACAGGACTGATGAGGGCAGAATGGTAGATATGATCTATGTGGACTTCAATAAGGCGTTTGATAAGGTTCCCCATGGGAGACTGGTTAACAAGGTGAGATCTCATGGAATACAGGGAGAACTAGCCATTTGGATACAGAACTGGCTCAAAGGTAGAAGACAGAGGGTGGTGGTGGAGGGTTGTTTTTCAGACTGGTGCAAAACTTGACCTACATTTGGGGAATTAGACAGGGCAGGTGACTGAGGTGTCAGTGGGGGAGCACTTTGGGGCCAGCGACCATAATTCAATTCGTTTAAAATAGTGATGGAAAAGGATAGACCAGATCTAAAAGTTGAAATTCTAAATTGGAGAAAGGCTAACTTTGACTGTGTTAGGCAAGAACTTTCGAAAGCTGATTGGAGGCAGATGTTCGCAGGTAAAGGGACGGCTGGAAAATGGGAAGCCTTCAGAAATGAGATACGAGAATCCAGAGGCAGTATATTCCTGTCAGGGTGAAAGGGAAGGCTGGTAGGTATAGGGAATACTAGATCACTACAGAAATTGAGGGTTTGGTTAAGAAAAAGAAGGAAACCTATGTCAGGTATAGACAATATAGATCAAGTGAATCCTTACAAGAGTATAACGGCAGTAGGAGTATACTTAAGAGGGAAATCAGGAGGGCAAAACGGGGACATGAGATAGCTTTGGCAAATAGAATTAAGGAGAATCCAAAGGGTTTTACAAATACGTTAAGGACAAAATGGTAACTAGGGAGAGAATAGGGAACCTCAACGATCAGCAAGGCAGCCTTTCTGTGGAGCCACAGGAGATGGGGGAGATACTAAAAGAGTATTTTGCATCAGTATTTACTGTGGAAAGGGATATGGAAGATATAGAATGTCGGAAAATAGATTGTGATATGTTGAAAAATGTCCATATTACAGAGGAGGAAGTGCTGAATGTCTTGATACGCATAAAGGTGGATAAATCCCAGGATCCGGTGTACCCTAAAACTCTGTGGGAAGCTAGAGAAGTGGTTGCTGGGCCTCTTCCTGAGTACAGGAGTTGGTAGGTCATGTTGTGGCTGTACGGGACATTGGTTAGGCCACTGTTGGAATGCTGCATGCAATTCTCGTCCCATTCCTATTGGAAAGATGTTGTGAAACTTGAAAGGGTTCAGAAGAGATTTACAAGGATGTTGCCAGGGTTGGAGGATCTGAGCTACAGGGAGAGGCTGAACAGGCTGGGACAGTTTTCCCTGGAATGTCGGAGGCTGAGGGGCATGGATAGGATAAATAGACAAAGTCTTTTCCCTGGGGTCAGGGAGTCCAGAACTAGAGGGCATAGGTTTAGGGTGAGAGGGGAAAGATATAAAAGAGACCTAAGGGGCAGCTTTTTCACACAGAGGGTGGTACGTGTATGGAATGAGCTGCCAGGGGAAGTGGTGGAGGCTGGTACAATTGCAACATTTAAGAGGCATTTGGATGGGTATATGAATAGGAAGGGTTTGGAGGGATATGGGCTGGGTGCTGGCAAGTGGGACTCGATTGGGTTGGGATATCTGGTTGGCATGGACAGGTAGGACCGAAGGGTCTATTTCCACGCTGTACATTGCTAAGACTCTATGACTCTATATTTATATCATCAATAGTCACAGGTGAGGTGCCGGAAGACTGGAAGTTGGCAAACGTGGTGGCTCTGTTTAAGAAGGGTGGTAAGGACAAGCCAGTGAGACTGACCTCGGCGGTGGGCAAGTTGTTGGAGGGAATCCTGAGGGACAGGATGTACATGTATTTGGGTAGGCAAGGACTGATTCTGGATAGTCAACATGGCTTTGTGCGTGGGAAATCATGTCTCACAAACTTGATTGAGTTTTTTGAAGAAGTAACAAAGAAGATTGATGAGAGCAGAGTAGTAGATGTGATCTATATGGACTTCAGTAAGGCATTCGACAAGGTCCCCATGGCAGACTGGTTAGCAAGGTTAGATCTCATGGAATACAGGGAGAACTAGCCATTTGGATACAGAACTGGCTCAAAGGTAGAAGGCTCAAAGGTGGTGGTGGAGGGTTGTTTTACAGACGGGTGCCCTGTGACCAGTGGAATGCCACAAGGATCGATGCTGGGCCCTCTATTTTTTGTCATTTACATAAATGATTTGGATGTGAGCATAACAGGTACAGTTAGTAAGTTTGCAGATGACACCAATTGGAGGTGTAGTGGACACTGAAGAAGGTTACTTTAGATTACAGTGGGATCTTAATCAGATGGGCCATTGAGCTGGGAAGTGGCACATGGAATTTAATTTAGATAAATGCGAGGGGCTGCATTTTGGGAAAGCAAACCTTAGCAGGACTTATATACTTAATGGTTAGGACCTGGGGAGAGTTGCTGAACAAAGAAACCTTGGAGTGCAGGTTCATAGCTTCTTGAAAGTGGAGTCGCAGGTAGATAGGATAGTGAAGAAGGCGTTTGGTATGCTTTCCTTTATTGGTCAGAGTATTGAGTACAGGAGTTGAGAGATCATGTTGCGGCTGTACAGTACATTGGTTAGGCCACTGTTGGAATGCTGCGTGCAATTCTGGTCTCCTTCCTATCGGAAAGATGTTGTGAAACTTGAAAGGGTTCAGAAAAGATTTACAAGGATGTTGCCAGGGTTGGAGGATCTGAACAGGCTGGGGCTGTTTTCCCTGGAACGTCGGAGGCTGAGGGATGACCTTATAGAGGTTTACAAAATTATGAGGGGCATGGATAGGGTAAATAGGCAAAGTCTTTTCCCTGAGGTCGGGGAGTCCAGAAGTAGAGGGCATAGGTTTAGGGTGAGAGGGGAATGAGACCTGAAGGGCAACCTTTTCACACAGAGGGTGGTACGTATGGAACGAGCTGCCAGAGGAAATGATGGAGGCTGGTACAATCGCAACATTTAAGAGGCATTTGGATCGGTATATGAATAGGAAGGGTTTGGAGGGATATGGGTCGGGTGCTGGCAGGAGGGACTAGATTGGGTTGGGATATCTGGTCGGCATGGACAGGTTGGACCAGAGGGTCTGATTCTGTGCTGTACATCTCCATGACTCTATGACTCTAATTGTGGACTTACTGCATGGTTACTGGCAAGTACCTTTATCAGAGACAGCCAAAGACATTTCTGCATTTGTTACCTCAAATGGGCTATATCAATTCAAGGTGATGCCCTGTGGAATGAAGAAAGAACCAGTCCACATTCCAAAGAAATGGTCATGAACAGAGTTGTGGTTGGGTTAACAAACTATGAAGTTTCTCTGGATGATAAAGCGATCCTTCGTGAGTCATGGAAGGATCACATGGTACAGTTGGCAGAGTTCTTTGAACAGTTAAGAGAAGCAAAACTAGCAATAAACTTAAAGAAAACTGAGGTGACATGCTTGGGACATCACATCAGACATTGAAAGTTGACCGCAAGCCTCACAAAAACAACGGCCATTGAAGAATTTCAAAAACCAACCTCGAAGAAAGATGTGCTCCGATTTTTGGGAAGAAGCAAATTCTCCTGGAAGTTTGTTCCAAACATTAGCATCGCAGTAGCACTATTAACAGATTTGTTGAAGAAGACCACAAAATTTCAGTGGACCAAACAATGCCAGGAGACAATTGACAATTTAAAAGAAATATTAACAACTGCAGCAGTTTTAGCTGCATCCAACTTTTTGAAACCCGTCAAAATTGCAATCAATGCTAGAGACATAGGAGTTAGAGCTGTACTGCTACAGGAAAGTGATGATGGAATTGAACTGTCAGTTGGTCACTTTTCAAAGAAATTCAACACCCACCAGAGAAAATACTCTACAATCAAAAAGGAATGATTGATTTTGGTACTGGCTTCACAACCTTTTAATGTTTATGTCATGAATAATGTGTCAGAGACGGTTGTGTACACGGATCATAATCCTCGTGGAACATTTTTGGAATGCTTTAAACACAAGAATGTAGGACTATTTCATTGGTGAATATTTAATTTACAAATTGTACACGTTGTGCATCATAATTATGTGAAAGCTGATACGTTATCGCAGAATTAACAGAGAAAGTACAGATAAGATTGAACAGATACCAATGTTTTACAATGTAGCAGTTAATATGACTTAGATCAATATACTATGTATTTCATGGTAATAGGGTTAAGAATGAGAAAAAAATGAAACCATCTTTTTATTATGAAGACTCTTTTTTTTCTTCAGGGGGAGGTGATATGAAGTTGAAGGTGTGGACTGTACCTTTAAGAGAGAGTGAAAGCTGTAAGCTGGCAAGTACCTGTCATGTCACAGAGTATGCTGGGAAATTGAAAGATGTAACATTTAACTGTTACCCAGACACCTCGTTGTTTTCACAACAGTTCAAATTCAACCAATCAGTTTAGATTATACCCCAATATCCTAAAACCCAATTGAATTTGAATTGTACTGTTTTGACAACATCGAACCAATGAGACGATCCGATGTTTGGGGTATTAAAGAAAAAACAAGCATTTTGGGCAGTTAGCCAGAAAGAGCACCAACTGCCACTGAAAGACCGATTCACCACACTCTCTGTCAAAGGGACCTTTTTCATTTGGAACAGCTTTGCAGCAGAAGACCGAAGACGGCCCAGGGAGATCTTCAAACAGGAAGATCGACACCAGAGATGACAACCACTGTCTGGTTTTGAAAATTAAGATGCTGAAAATTTAATTTTAGTCTCTCTTTTAGTTTTCAGTAGTCTCATGAGGAATTTAGAACAGTGGGAATGGAGATTAGGGCAGTTGAATGATCCTCCTGCAGAATGTGGGAGGTAAGGCTCACAAGGAGTGTCCCTGCTGACTGCATCTGTGGGAAGTGCACCCAACTCCAGCTCCTGGAAAACCGCATTAGGGAACTGGAGCTGGAGCTGGATGAACTTCAGATCATTTGGGAGGCAGAGAGGGTTATTGAGAGGGGTTACAGGGAGGTTGTCACACTGGGACAAGAAGAAAGTAGATTGGTTATAGCCAGGGTACAGAAAGGCAACCGGCAGGCAGTGCAGGGATACTCTGAGGTGTTCCCCTCAACAACAAGTATACCATTTGTATACCATGGAATGGGAGTTGGGAGGGAGGGGGAGGTGGGCGGGATCTTATCAGGTGTAAACAATGAGGCAGAGGTCTCTGGCACAGAGTCTGTCTTTGTTGCTCAGAGGGGAAGGGGGAAGAGGAGCAGAGCTTTAGTCATTGTGGACTCCATAGTTAGGGGGACAGATACGAGGCTCTGTGAGACTCAGGATTGGTGTGTTGCCTCCCAGGTGCCATGGTTCATGATGTCTTTGATTGTAATCTTGGGATCCTTGAGTGGGAGGAGGAGCAGCCCCAAGTCATGGTCCACACAGGCACCAACGACATAGGTAGGAAAAGGGGTGGCAATTTAAAGCAGAAATTCAGGGAGCTAGGGTGGAAGCTTAGAGCTAGAACAAACAGAGTTGTTGTCTCTGGTTTGTTACCCGTGCCACGTTTTAGTGAGGCAAGGAATAGGGAGAAAGGAGTTGAATACGTGACTACAGGGATGGTGCAAGAGGGAGAGTTTTGGACTCCTGGATAATTGAGGCTCATTCTGGAGTAGGTAGGACCTCTACAAACAGGACGATCTTCACCTGATCCAGAGGGGTACCAATATCCTGAGGGGGAGAAATTTGCTAATGGTCTTCGGGAGGGTTTAAACTAATTCAGCAGGGGGGTGGGAACCGAAATTGGAGTTCGGTTATAGAGGAGGTTATAGAGTAGTGAGGTCTGAAATAAGGTTTCAGGGTTGCAAGAGTGCACTGACAGGCAGAAAGATAGTTTGAGGTGTGTCTGTTTCAATGCCAGGAGCATCCAGAATAGGGTGGGTGAACGTCTAGCACGGGTTTGTACCTGGGATTTTGATGTTGTGACCATTTCAGAGACATGGGTAGAGCAGGGACAGGAATGGCTATTGCAGGTTCCAAGATTTAGATGTTTCAGTATATTATAGACTAGGCCAGACCATTCAAACATTCTTAAGCAGGCAGCCCCAGGCCATAACTTTGTAATTTTTTTTGGTAAATGTACAGTGAAAATTATCCGGAATAAGCTAGCGAAGTTGACTACCAGATTTTAAAACAGACAGAAATTTATTCACAAAATTACACAATGAAACACAAAGAACAGAATAAGGAACCACTACAGATCTCAGCCTATACAGCTATTCCAAATATACACAACAGTCCCAATAAGCAAACTCCCTTTAAAACCCAGTATAAATGGAACACATGTTTACAGGTTGAAGTTGAAGAGCAGAAAGAGAGAGAGAGAATTTCCACACAGCTCCTTGCTGAACTTCCAACCAGCTCGAGACTGAACTAAAACTGCTCAGCTCAGTTCAGCTAGAGAGCTGATCACTCCCCTTTCATTATACAGGTCACTTCTAAAGCATGACCATTTTGGCCTGAAGTCTCATCTGTTTACATATAAACAAAAGACCTCTCTAAATCCTTTTCAACTCTGTCCCAAACCAGACTGATCTGGGCCCGGCCTGGTTTATTACCCCTCTGAGAAAAAAAATCAAAGATAGAGTCTCCTTGAGCCAAGGAACAGGTTTTAGAAAAAAAGCGACTATCTTTGTGACACCTCCCCCTTAAATAAATGAACCATCAATACCAAAACATGGCTTCATTGTTAACCCTTCAATACCCGGTTAATAGTCTAAACACGCATTTACACTATACTAACTTAAACATGCAAACGTGCACAACTACATGCAAATACAGACCACGGTACACCCACCACCGTATCTCATTCGAGTCTCAACGCATCAGCAACCATGTTTTCACGACCTGCTACGTGTACAATTATCAAACTGAATGGCTGCAGCAACAAGCTCCATTTAAACAGTCTGGCATTTTTGTCCTTAAATTTTTTTCACAAATGTCACTGGGTTATGATCAGTGCATACGATTGCCTCAGGTGCATTGCTGGTAATATAAATACTGAAATGTTGTAATGCCAATACCAAGTTTAACGTTTCTTTCCCCACCGTTAAATATTTCTGTTGATAAACCTCCAACTTCCTGGAAAAATACCTGATGGGTCTTTGTATCCCCTCATCATCTTCCTGCAGGAGCACTGCACTGACACCCACATCACTGGCATCAGTAGCCACTTTGAAAGACTTTGTGTAATCCAGGGTGGCTAATGCTGGGGCAGTGGTGAACAGTTTTTTTTAGGTTGTCAAATGCCTTTTGACAGTCCGCTGTTCACTGAAACTTCTTGCCCTTTTTTAACAATTCGGTGAGTGGAGCAGCCACACTGCTAAAGTTCGGCACAAACTTTTGGTAAAATTCACTCAACCCCAGGAACTGTAATATTGCTTTTCTCGTCAACAGTGTGAGAGATTCACCAATTACTTTTGTTTTTGCATCTTGTGGGACCATTTGTCCATGTGCAATAACATGGCCCAGGAAGGTGAGTTGGGCTTTAGCAAATTCACTTTTAGCTAGGTTCACCATCAAGCCTGCCTTCCGAAGCCGATCGAACAAGTCTGATAAATACTGTAAATGTTCCTTCCATGAGGGACTAAAATACACCAGGTCATCTATGTAAACAACACAATTGGGTAACACAGCAATGACCTTATTAGTCAGTCTTTGATATGTGGCTGGAGCATTTTTCATACCAAATGGCATGACTTTGAGCTGATATAGTCCATTTGGCGTTACAAAAGCTAAAATTGCCTTTGCTCTCTCTGACAAAGGTACTTGCCAGTACCGTCTGAGTTAGTCCAACTTAGAAATGTAAATTGCTTGTCCCACTTTGTTGACAAAGTCCTCCAACCGTGGAATTGGATATGCATCAGTCTTTGTAATGATGTTGACTTTGCAATAGTCCACACATAACCGTTGGGCACCATGACTATGGGTGAGTTCCAGTCACTGTAACTCAGTTTGATTATGCCATCTTGGAGCATGCACCTCAATCTCCTTCTGAACCTGTGCCAACTTTAGAGGGTTATGCTGATAAGGATGTTGCTTAATTGGAACAGCATTTTCTATATCTACATCATGTATAATTAGGTTCGTACTTCCCAGTTTATTTCCACATATCTCCCCATGTGATAGTAATAACTCTTTCAGGTCATTTCGATTTTCTTGTGCAAGGTAACTCAATAATTTATCCCAATTTTTGACAACTTCCTCACTGTCCAATTTGATTTGAGGAATGTCCAGTTCAGAACCCTCTGAACATGGTTCTTCCTTCTGTGCAGTAACACCTTCTCCTCTTGCTTTCCTTCTCGATCAAAATACCTTTTGAGCATATTCACATGACACACTCTGAGAGTCCTTGTTAAGTAGTTCACCTCACTCAATTTCCTCTCGATGTGATAAGGTTCACTAAACCTTGCTTTTAAAGGCTCGCCTGTTACTGGAATTAACACCAAATGCAAAATTGCGAATTTGTGATTTCTTATCCACTTCCTGTTTCATTGTACGCTGTGATACTTTTAAATGCTGTCTAGTCAACTCTCCAGCTCTATTTAATCGTTCTCTAAAATTTGACACATTGTCCAATGGGTGGTTTCTGAATTCTAAATATTAATTTCTCCTTAATCAGTTTTAACGGCCCTCTTACTTCATGCCCCAAAATTAATTCAAATGGGACTGAATTTGGTTGAATTTAGTCGATTCATTCAGTGCATCTCTGATCGCAAGAAGTACAAATGGAACTCCCTTATCCCAATCTGGATAATCCTGACCATTATCCCTCAACATGGTCTTTAATGTTTGATGCCATCTCTCTAGCGATTCCGGATGTATGCAGCAGATTTGAATTGCTTTATTCCCAAGCTATCCCTAACATCCTTGAATAGTGTGGATTTGAAGTTTGATCCTTGACCTGACTGGATCTCTACTGGTAGTCCATATCTAGTCCATATTTAAGTAATTCTTCTACAACCCTTTTAGCTATGATGTTGCATAGTGGGATTGCCTCGGGAAATCCAGTCGACACATCCATTAATGTTAATAAATACTTATTCCCATTTTTTGTTTGAGGTCGGGAACCAATGCAATCAATCAAGAATCTTGTGAAAGGTTCCTCAAATGCTAGAATAAGTATTAAAGTTGAAGATTTGAATACTGCCGGTGGTTTTCTGATTAGCTGACATGTATGACATATCTGGCAAAATTCAACTAGATCCTTGTGTAGTCCAGGCCAGTAAAAATGTCTTTGTATTTTAGCCTGTGCTTTTCTCACCCCTAGATAATCTCCAAGTGGTAGTTCATGCGCCACTCGCAGCACCTCCTTTCTATACCCAACTGGCAAAACAATTTGATGAATTTCAGCCCATTTCTCATCTCCTTGAATATGTGATGGTCTCCATTTCCTCATTAAGACATCATTTGTTAAGTAATAACACACAGGGATGCATTCATGTTCTTTCTTTGTAAATGCCTTTTGATATAACTGTTCTAACTTCTCAACTTTCTGCTGTAATTTAATCAGCGTAGTAGAGCTAAAGATGCTGGCAAGTTTACCTATTTACTCCTTCTCTGTTCTAGTTATCTGATCAAAGATAGTCTTGGATAAAGCTATGTCAACTTTCTTATCTGTGCCTCTTGATCTCTCCTGCTTCAACTTGTGCCTCTGTGATCTTGTGGTCACACAATCAGGAAACATTCCTGGATAAGCATTCTCCAGGTTTTCAGATGCCTGCGTCATCACTGGCTTTTCCACTAGAGTAGGCAGCACGCCTAGTGGTGAATTAGCTATATCATTTGCAAGGACAAATTGTATTCCTGGAGCTGAGAGTGTGTCCAGTACTCCTACCACAAACTCTCCACTGTTCTCTGAACTCTCTAACCTCACTTTACATAACTGAGCACTTTTTGTCTCACCATGAATTCGTGTGACCAGTACCTTTTCTGGCAATAGTCCCTCAGGAGTACATATCTCCTCATCCTTCTGCATCACAGACTGAGAGGATCCTGTGTCTTTTAATATTGTAACCTCATAACCTGCTACCCCTGGCCTATGTGAATAAACTTTACCCTTACAGGTATATTTTTTAAGCAGATCTGGCACTTCCTCCTTAACCAACCTCTGATCATCTTGTACACTCTGAGGCAGTTGTCTAACTTCCCTTGTGCTTTTTGTTACTAGCCCAACAAAACTCCCAGGCTTGACTGGTTTTCCTACACCTGGCTTTCTCCTAGCCCACCAATACAGTGATTTCCTGTGGCCCACTTTATTACAATGAAAACACTGGAGTCTTTTAATTTCTTTGACCCCCTCAAGAGTTTCTTTTTTTACCCTGTGGTAAATTATCCTTATGATCTTCACTGAGATCTACCTTTCCCTTTCCACGTGGGGATTTGTCTTTGCCCCAGTTTGTATCCCCCATGGACTGACATTGATTTTGGAAGCCAAAACGAGTTTTCTGGACCAGCTCATAATCATCAGCCACTTCAGCTGCTAACCTTGCTGTTTTAACTCCCTGCTCTTCCACATGAGTTTGCACTACTTCCTCACTGAGCCTACCTTAGCCTTTATCTCCAGTCTTTTAAACTGACTTTCATTTTTAAGTATCAGTTTTTGAAGTTCAAACACTCTCTTTTTCTTTCTCTTCTGTTTCTCTCTTTCTTTCCCTCTCTTCTGCTTTTCATCATAACTCAAACTGTTTCATTTCTGCTGCCCCTTCCTTATCTCTCACCTCTAACTCAAGCTGCTTCATTTACAATTGAATTCTTGCCATCTCTATTGATTCTGATGATTTCTCCAGCAAGTTTAAATGCTGAGCTACTGCTGTAATTATCTCTCCTCTCCTCACAGAAGCAGGCAGCTCCAATTCCAGCTTGCTTGCTAATTCTTGCAGCTTGGTCTTATTCACTTCTTGCAAAATGTCCAAAGTGACCGCATCCACATCCAGAAAACTCTTGGTGACTGAAAGAGCCCATTCCTATCCCAAGCTTTGTCTCCCCAACCAAACCAACACCTGAAATAAAGACACGAGCACCTCCCTCTCACTGTTTAAAATCCTGCAAAAAGCCCCTGATCTGTTATGGACTATGCAAAACCACTCAAAACATTCTTGAGCAGGCAGCCCCATACTGTAACTTTGCAATTTGTTTCAGTAAGTGTACAGTGAAAATTACCCGGAGTAAGTTAGCAAGATCGACTACTCGATTTTGAAACCGACAGAAATTTATTCACAAAATTACACAATGAAACACAAAGAACAGAATTAAGAACCCCTACAGAACTCAGTCTATCCAGCTAGACTTAATGATGCTGTCCCAAATATACACAGTTAAAAATCACACAACACCAGGTTATAGTCCAACAAGTTTAATTGGAAGCACACTAGCTTTCGGAGCGACGCTCCTTTATCAGGTGATTGTCACCTGATAATCACCTGATGAAGGAGCGAGGCTCCGAAAGCTAGTGTGCTTCCAATTAAAACTGTTGGACTATAACCTGGTTTTGTGTGATTTTTAACTTTGTACACCCCAGTCCAACACCGGCATCTCCGAATCATGCCAAATATACACAACAGTCTCAGCTGAGGTTAGGAACAGGAAAGGGGAGGTCACCTTGTTGGGGGTTTTCTATCGGCCTCCAAATATTTCCAGAGATGTAGAGGAAAAGATAGCAAAGATGATTCTCGATAGGAGTAAGAGTGACAGGGTTGTTGTCATGGGGGACTTCAACTTCCCAACTATTGAGTGGAGATGCTATAGTTCAAGTACTTTAGATCGGTGAGTTTTTATCAACTGTGTGCGGGAGAGTTTGCTGACACAGTATGTAGACAGGCCAACAAGGGGTGAAGCCACATTGGATTTAGTACTGGGGAATGAACCTGGCCAGGTGTTAGATTTAGAGGTAGGTGAGCACTTTGGTGATAGTGACATCACTCTCTCAGCGGAGCAGGTAAGGGCTGTTTGGCAGTGGCTGCTTGAAGGCTCGGTGACGTTTGTTTAACGGTTTAAATTTGAAAGTTTTTATTTAAATAAGCGTGGAGCGGACCCGGAAGCTGGTGTAGCGCAAGCTTACCTGGGTAGGTTTGTTTTCCCTATAAAAGGGCACAGGAGAAGAACCCCAGGCACTACAGAGGTAGTGCCTCCCACCCACCCTCCTCCTCTAACCTAATAATAAGGCCCGTTGTGGTAAGTAGGTAAGTGCTGCATTTTGCTTGTTCTATTCTTTAGACCTAGTTTTTTTTTTAAAAAAGGTTACTTTTAGAGGGATGGCAGTGAAGGCAGTGCAATGTTCCTCTTGCAACATGTTTGAGGTGAGGGATGCCATGGACGTCCCTGCTGATTACACTTGCAGGAAGTGCACCCATCTCCAGCTCCTCCAAGACCGTGTTAGGGGACTGGAGCTGGAGTTGGACGAACTTAGGATCATTCGGGAGAAAGAGGGGGTCATAGATCGGAGCTTTAGGGAAGTAGTAACTCTAAAGATGGCAGATAGATGGGTGACAGTGAGGGGGACTGGGAGGAAGCAGCCAGTGCAGGGACCCCCTGCAGCCGTTCCCCTCAAGAACAAGTATACCGTTTTGGATACTTGTGCAGGGGACGACTTACCAGGGGTAAGCAATGGGGTTCAGGCCTCTGGCACAGAGCCTGTCCCCGTTGCTCAGAAGGGAAGGGTGGAGAAGAGCAGAGCAATAGTTATTGGGGACTCGATAGTTCGGGGCACAGATAGGCGGCTTTGTGGGGGCGAGAGAGACTCACATTTGGTATGTTGCCTCCCAGGTGCAAGGGTACATGACGTCTCTGATCGTGTTTTCCGGGTCCTTAAGGGGGAGGGGGAGCAGCCCGAAGTCGTGGTCCACATTGGCACCAACGACATGGGTAGGAGGAGCGCTGAGGATGTTAGGCAGGCTTTCAGGGAGCTAGGTTGGAAGCTCAGAGTTAGAACAAACAGAGTTGTTGTCTCTGGTTTGTTACCCGTGCCACATGATAGAGAGTCGAGGAATAGGGAGAGAGAACAGTTAAATGCGTGGCTACAGGGATGGTGCAGGAGGGAGGGATTCCGGTATCTGGATAACTGGGGTTCTTTCTGGGGAAGGTGGGACCTCTATAAATAGAATGGTCTACACCTGAACCTGAGGGGCACCAGTATCCTTGGGGGGAGGTTTGCTAGTGCTCTTCGGGGGGGTTTAAACTAACTCTGCAGGGGCATGGGAACCTAGACTGTAGCTTTAGGGTGCAGGACCTGGAGTGTAGGAAGGTTAGGAACATGGCATCAATCTCAAAGGAGGGTGCCTGTAAACAGGAAAGTGTGTATACTTCAATGCAAGAAGTATACGAAATAAGGTAGGTGAACTTGCAGCGTGGGTTGGTACCTGGGACTTCGATGTTGTGGCTATTACGGAGACATGGGTAGAACATAGAACATAGAACATAGAACATAGAAGAATACAGCGCAGTACAGGCCCTTGGGCCCTCGATGTTGCGCCGATCCAAGCCCACCTAAACTACACTAACCCACTATCCTCCATATACCTATCCAATGCCCTCTTAAATGCCCATAAAGAGGGAGAGTCCACCACTGTTACTGGCAGGGCATTCCATGAACTAACGACTCGCTGAGTGAAGAACCTACCCCTAACATCAGTCCTATATCTACCCCCCCTTAATTTAAAGCTATGCCCCCTTGTAATACCCGACTCAATACGCGGGAAAAGATTCATACTGTCGACCCTATCTAACCCCCTAATCATCTTGTACACCTCAATCAAGTCACCCCTAAACCTTCTTTTCTCTAGTGAAAACAGCCCCAAGTGCCTCAGTCTTTCCTCATACGATTTTCCTTCCATACCAGGCAACATCCTGGTAAACCTCCTCTGCACCCGTTCCAATGCCTCCACATCCTTCCTATAGTATGGCGACCAAAACTGCACACAATATTCCAGATGCGGCCGTACCAGAGTCTTATACAACTGCATCATGACCTCAGGACTCCGGAACTCAATTCCTCTACCAATAAAAGCCAGTACGCCATATGCCTTCCTCACCGCACTATTTACCTGGGTGGCAACTTTCAGAGATCTGTGTACATGGACACCAAGATCCCTCTGCTCATCCACACTACCAAGTATCCGACCATTAGCCCAGTACCCCATCTTTTTGTTATTCTTCCCAAAGTGAATCACCTCGCACTTAGCTACATTGAATTCCATCTGCCACCTTTCTGCCCAGCTCTGCAGCTTCTCTATATCCTGCTGTAACCTGCCACATGCTTCCTCACTGTCAACAACTCCTCCGACTTTCGTGTCATCCGCAAACTTGCTCACCCAACCTTCTAACCCCTCTTCCAGGTCATTTATAAAAATGACAAACAGCAATGGTCCCAAAACAGATCCTTGCGGAACACCGCTAGTGACGGCACTCCATGAAGAAACTTTGCCATCAACTACTACCCTCTGTCTTCTTCCATCCAGCCAATTCCTAATCCAAACCTCCAACTCACCCTCAATGCCATATCTCCGTATTTTCTGCAGTAGCCTACCATGGGGAACCTTATCAAACGCCTTACTAAAATCCATATATACCACATCTACCGCTTTCCCCTCATCAACCTCCTTCGTCACCTTTTCAAAGAATTCAATAAGGTTTGTGAGGCACGACTTGCCCTTCACAAAACCATGCTGACTATCCTTGATCACATTATTCCTATCTAGATGTGCATAAATCCTATCCCTTACAATTCTCTCTAAGACTTTGCCCACAACAGAAGTGAGACTCACCGGCCTATAGTTACTAGGGCTATCCCTACTCCCCTTTTTGAACAAGGGAACCACATTTGCTATCCTCCAGTCTTCTGGCACTACTCCTGTAGACAAAGAGGACATAAAAATCAAGGCCAATGGCTCTGCAATCTCCTCCCTTGCTTCCCAGAGAATCCTAGGATAAATGCCATCAGGCCCAGGGGACTTATCTATTTTCACCTTTTCCAGGATTTCCAACACCTCTTCTCTACATACCTCAAAGCCATCCATTCTACTTATTTGTGCCTCAGTATTCTCATCGACAACAATGCCCTGTTCCTGAGTGAATACTGAAGAAAAGTATTCATTCAGTGTCTCCCCAATCTCTTCCGCCTCCACACGCAACTTCCCCCTACTATCCTTGACTGGACCTATTCCTACCCTAGTCATTCTTTTATTCCTAACATACCTATAGAAAGCCTTAGGGTTTTCCCTAATCCTATCTACTAAGGACCTTTCATGTCCCCTCCTTGCTGCTTTTAGCTCTCTCTTCAGGTCCTTCCTGGCTACCCTATAACTCTCAATCGCCCCAATTGAACCTTCACGTCTCATCTTGAGATAGGCCGCCCTCTTCCATTTAACAAGGGATTCCAATTCCTTATTAAACCACGGCTCCCTCGCACGACCCTTTCCTACCTGCCTGACAGGTACATAATTATCAAGGACACTCAATAGTTGCCCCTTGAACAAGTTCCACATATCATTTACACTCTTGCCTTGGAGTCTACTTTTCCAAGCCACACATCCTAAGTCATGCCTCACCGCATCATAATTTCCCTTACCCCAGCTATAATTCTTGCCCTGTAGTACACACTTATCCCTCTCCATCACGAGTGTAAAAATCACCGAATTATGGTCACTATCCCCAAAGTGCTCACCTAACAGGGACAGGATTGGCTGTTGCAGGTTCCAGGGTTTAAATGTTTTAGTAGGGTCAGAGGTGGGGGTAAAAGAGGGGGAGGTGCTTGTCAAAGATAGTATTACATCGGTGGAAAGGACGATGGATGAAGACTCGCCATCTGAGGTAGTTTGGGCTGAGGTTAGGAATAGGAAAGGTGAGGTCACCCTGTTAGGAGTTTTCTACAGGCCTCCTAATAGTCCTAGAAATGTAGAAGAAATGATTGTGAGGATGATTCAGGAGAAGAGTGAAAGTTATAGGGTGGTTGTTATGGGGGACTTTAACTTTCCTGATATTGATTGGGAAAGCTATAGCTCGAGTTCGTTAGATGGGTCGGTGTTTGTCCAATGTGTGCAGGAGGGTTTCCTGACACAATATGTAGACAGGCCAACAAGAGATGAGGCCATACTGGATTTGGTTCTGGGTAACAAACCAGGCCAGGTGTTAGAATTGGAGGTCGGTGAGCACTTTGGGCACAGTGACCACAATTCGATGACTTTTACTCTAGTGATGGAGAGGGATAAGTGTTCACTGCAGGGCAAGAGTTATAGCTGGGGGCAGGGAAATTATGATGCGGTGAGGCATGACTTAGGATGCGTGGCTTGGAAAAGTAGGCTTCAAGGGAAGGGCGTTATTGATATGTGGAGCCTGTTCAAGGAGCAACTATTGAGTGTCCTTGATAAGTATGTACCTGTCAGGCAGGGAGGAAAGGGTCATGTGAGGGAGCCGTGGTTTAATAAGGAATTGGAATCCCTTGTTAAAGGGAAGAGGGTGGCCTATGTAAAGATGAGGCGTGAAGGTTCAATTGGGGCGATTGAGAATTATAAGGTAGCCAGGAAGGATCTGAAGAGAGAGCTAAGAGCAGCAAGGAGGGGACATGAAAAGTCCTTAGTTGGTAGGATTAGGGAAAACCCTAAGGCTTTCTATAGGTATGTCAGGAATAAAAGAATGACTCGGGTAGGAATAGGTCCAGTCAAGGATAGTAGTGCGAAGTTGCGTATGGAGGCTGAAGAGATTGGGGAGACACTGAATGAATACTTTTCATCAGTATTCACTCAGGAGCAGGACATTGTTGTGGATATGAATACTCAGTCACAATTAATTAGAATGGATGGCTTTGAGGTATGTAGGGAAGAGGTGTTGGAAATTCTGGAAAGGGTGAAAATAGATAAGTCCCCTGGGCCTGATGGCATTTATCCTAGGATTCTCTGGGAAGCAAGGGAGGAGATTGCAGAGCCATTGGCCTTGATTTTTATGTCCTCGTTGTCTACAGGAATAGTGCCAGAAGATTGGAGGCTAGCAAATGTGGTTCCCTTGTTCAAGAAGGGGAGTAGGGATAACCCTAGTAACTATCGGCCGGTGAGTCTCACTTCTGTTGTGGGCAAAATCTTAGAGAGAATTGTAAGGGATAGGATTTATGAACATCTGGATAGGAATAATGTGATCAAGGATAGTCAGCATGGTTTTGTGAAGGGCAGATCATGCCTCACAAACCTTATTGAATTATTTGAGAAGGTGACTAAGGAGGTAGACGAGGGGAAAGCGGTAGATGTGGTGTATATGGATTTTAGTAAGGCGTTTGATAAGGTTCCCCATGGTAGTCTACTGCAAAACATACGGAGGTATGGCATTGAGGGTGAGTTGGAGGTTTGGATTAGGAATTGGCTGGCTGGAAGAAGACAGAGGGTAGTAGTTGATGGTAAAGGTTCATCTTGGAGTGCAGTTACTAGCGGTGTTCCGCAAGGATCTGTTTTGGGGCCATTGCTGTTTGTCATTTTTATAAATGACCTGGAAGAGGGGCTAGAAGATTGGGAGAGCAAGTTTGTGGATGATACGAAAGTCGGTGGAGTTGTTGACAGTGAGGAAGGATGTGTCAGGTTACAGCAGGATATAGATAAGCTGCAGATCCGGGCAGAAAGGTGGCAAATGGAATTCAATGTAGGTAAGTGTGAGGTGATTCACTTTGGTAAGAGTAGCAAGAAGATGGGGTACTGGGCTAATGGTCGGATACTTGGCAGTGTGGATGAGCGGAGGGATCTTGGTGTCCATATACACAGATCTTTGAAAGTTGCTACCCAGGTAAATAGTGCGGTGAGGAAGGCATATGGCGTACTGGCTTTTATTGGTAGAGGAATTGAGTTCTGGAGTCCTGAGGTTATGTTGCAGTTGTATAGGACTCTGGTGTGGCCGCATCTGGAGTATTGTGTGCAGTTTTGGTCGCCATACTATAGGAAGGAGGTGGAGGCACTGGAACGGGTGCAGAGGAGGTTTACCAGGATGTTGCCTGGTATGGTAGGAAGATCGTATGAGGAAAGGCTGAGGCACTTGGAGTTGTTTTCATTGGAGAAAAGAAGGTTTAGGGGTGACTTGATAGAGGTGTACAAGATGATTAGGGGTTTAGATAGGGTTGACCATGAGAACCTTTTTCCACGTATGGAGTCAGCTATTAAAAGGGGGCATAGCTTTAAATTAAGGGGTAGTAGGTATAGGACAGATGTTAGGGGTAGATTCTTTACTGGAATGCCCTGCCAGTAGCAGTGGTGGACTCTCCCTCTTTATGGGCATTTAAACGGGCATTGGATAGGCATATGGAGGATAGTGGGCTTGTGTAGGTCAGGTGGGCTTGGATCGGCGCAACATCAAGGGCCAAAGGGCCTGTACTGTGCTGTATCTTTCTATGTTTCTATGTTTCTATGACCACAATTCGGTTATGTTTACTTTAGCGATGGAAAGAGATAGGTATATACTGCAGGACAAGAGTTTTTATTCGGGAAAAGGAAATTACAATACAATTAGACAAGATTTAGAATGCATAGGATGGGGAAGGAAACTGCAGGAGATGGGCACAATAGAAATCTTCTCAAAACTCGGTAACAGTAGAAATATGGAGCTTATTCAAGGGGGAGCTACTGTGTGTCCTTGATAAGTATGTACCGGTCAGGCAGGGAGGAAGTTGCCAGAAGACTGGAGAAGAGCAAATGTTGTTCCCTTGTTTAAGAAGGGGAGTAGAGCCGTGGTTTATGAAGGAAGTTGAATCTCTTGTCAAGAGGAAGAATAAGGCTTAAGTTAGGATGAGATGTGAAGGCTCAGTTAGGGCAAGTGAGAGTTAAAATGTAGCCAAGAAATACCTAAAGAAAGAGTTAAGATAAGCGAGGAGGGGACATGAGAAGTTGTTGGCGTAAAGAATCAGGGAAAACCCTGAAGCTTTCTACAGGTATATAAGGGGTAAAAGAATGACAAGAGTAGGATTAGGGACAGGCAAGGATAGTAGTGGGAAGTTGTTTGTGGGGTTCGAGGAAATAAGGAAAGTGCTAAATGAATATTTTTTGTCAGTATTCACATTGGAAAAAGACAATGTTGTTGAGCAGAATACTGAGATACAGGCGACTAAACTAGATGGGATTGAGGTTCACAAGGAGAAGGTGTTAGCAATTCTGGAAAGTGTGAAAATAGATATGTCCCCTGGGTCAGATGGAATTTATCCCAGGATTCTCTGGGAAGCCAGGGAGGAGATTGCTGAGCCTTTGGCTTTGATCTTTATGTCGTCATTGTCTACAGGACTAGCGCCAGAAGACTGGAGAAGAGCAAATGTTGTTCCCTTGTTTAAGAAGGGGAGTAGAGACAACCCTGGTAATTATAGACCAGTGAGCCTTACTTCGGTTGTGGGCAAAGTGTTGGAAAAGGTTGTAAGAGATAGGATTTATAATCATCTCAATAAGAATACGTTGATTCAGGATAGTCAGCACGGTTTCTCAAAGTGTAAATCGTGCCTCACAAACTTTATTGAATTCTTTGAGAAGGTAACCACATAGGTGGATGAGGGCGAAGTGGTTGATGTGGTGTATATGGATTTCAGTAAGGCGTTTGACAAGGTTCCCCATGGTAGGCTATTGCACAAAATACGGAGGCATGGGATTGAGGGTGATTTAAGAAATTGGCAAGCTGGAAGGAGACAGAGGGTGGTGATTGATGGGAAATGTTCTTCCTGGAGTCCAGTTACCAGCGGTGTACCGCAAGGATCAGTGTTGGGTCCACTGCTGTTCGTCATTTTATAAATGACCTGGATGTGGGCGTAAAAAGATGGGTTTGTAAGTTTGCAGAAGATACTAAGGCCAGTTCAGTTGTGATAGTAACAAAGGATGTTTAAGGTTACAGAGAGACACAGATAAGCTGCAGAGCTGGACTGAGAGGTGGCAAAGGAGTTTAATGCAGAAAAGTGTGAGGTGATTCACTTTGGAAGGAGTAACAGTAGTGGGTGAATGGTAAGATTCTTGGTAGTGTAGATGAGCAGAGACATCTTGTTGTCAATGTACATAGATCCTTCGAAGTTGCCACCCAGGTTGATAGGGTTGTGAAGAAGGCATATGGTATGTTAGCTTTAGGGAACGAATTTCAGAGCCACGAAGTCATGCTGCAGCTGAATAAAACTCTGGTACAGCCGCACTTGGAGTATTGCATACAGTTTTGGGTCACCACATTATCGGAAGGATGTGGAAGCTTTGTGAAGGATGCAGAGGAGACTTTACTTGGATGTTACCTGGTCTGGAGGGAATGTCTTATGAGGAAAGGTTGAGGGACTTTAGGCTATTTTCATTTGAGAGAAGAAGCTTGAGAGATGACTTAATTGAGACATATAAGATAATCAGAGCATTAGATTGGGTGGACAGTAAGAGGCTTTTTCCTTGGATGATGATGGCTAGTATGAGGGGGCATAGCTTCAAATTGAGGGGCGATAGATATAGGACAGAGGTTAGAGGTAGTTTCTTTACTCAGAGAGTAGTAGTGGCGTGGAATGTACTGCCTGCAACAGTTCTTGATTTGCCAACTTTCCAAGCATTTAAATGGTCATTGGATAGGCAAATGGACGAGAATGGAATCGTGTAGGTTAGATGGGCTTCGGATTAGTTTCTCAGTGTCACAAAACTAATCCCTCCTAAAAACTGTTTCTTGGCTCAAGGAGAATCTGTCTTTGATTTTTCTCAGAGGGGCAATAAACCAGGCCTACTCCAATCAGTCTGGTTTGGTACAGAGATGAAAAGGATTTTGAGAGGCCTTTTGTTTAAATGTAAACAGATGAGACTTCAGGCCAAAGTGGTCATGCTTTAGAAGTGACCTGTATAATGAAAGAGGAGCGGTCAGTTCTCTAGCTGAGCTGAGCTGAGCAGTTTTAGTTGAGCTGTGAGCTGGTTGGAAGTTCAACAGGGAGCTGTGTGGAAACTCCCTCTCCCTTTTCTGCCCTTCAACTTCAACCTGTAAGCATGTGTTCCATTTATACTGGGGTTTTAAAGGGAGTTTGCTCATTGGGACTGTTGTGTATATTACAATTTGAATAGACTTAGTTCTGTTGGGGATCTTTATTCTGTTCTTTGTGTTTCATTGTATACTTTTGTGAATAAATTTCTGTCTGCTTTAAAATCTAGCAGTGAACCCAGTAAGCTTACTCAGAGAAATTTTCACTGTTCACTCACCGAAGTAAATTGCAAAGTTACGGTCTGGGTTGCCTGCTCAAGAATAATTTGAGTGGTTTGGCCTAGTCCATAACAGACTGGGGGCTCTTTGTGGGATTTTAAACAGCGAGTGGTAGGTGCTCGTGTCTTTATTTCAGGTGTTGGTTTGGTTGGGGAGACAAAGCTTGGGATAGGAATGGGCTCTTTCAGTCACCAAGAGTTTTCTGGATGTGGATGCGGTCACTTTGGAAGTTTTGCCAAAAGTGACTAAGACCAAATTGCAGGAATTAGCAGAGAAGCTGGAATTGGAACTGCCTACTTCTGTGAGGAAAGGAGAGATAATTACAGCAGTGGCTCAGCATTTACACTTGCTGGAGAAACCACTTGCTGGAGAAACCATCAGAATCTATAGAGATGGCAAGAATTCAATTGTAAATGAAGCAGCTTGAGTTAGAGGTGAGAGATAAGAAAAGGGGCAGCAGAAACGAACCAGTTTGAGTTACAATGAAAAGCAGAAGAGAGGGAAAAGAGAGCAGCAGAGAAAGAAAAAGAGTAAATGTTTGAACTTCAAAAACTGACACTTAAAAAGGAACGTCAGCTTAAAAGGCTGGAGATAAAGGCTGAGGTAGGCTCAGTGAGGAAGTACTGTAAACTCATGTGGAAGAGCAGAGAGTAAAAATAGCAAGGTTAGCAGCTGAAGATTATGAGCTGGTCCATAAACTTGGTTTGGCGTCCAGAAACAACTTCAATCCGCGAGGGTTGGATTTGGGGCAAAGAGAAATCCTCACATGGAAAGGGGAACATAGGTCTCAGTGGAGATCATAAGGAGAACTTACTACAGGGTAAAAAAGAAACCTTTAAGGGGGATAAAGAAGATACAAAGCTCCAGTGTTTTCATTGTAATAAAGTGGGCTATACGAAATCACAGTGTTGGTGCGCTAGGAGAAAGCCAATTGTAGGAAAACCAGACACGCCTGGGAGTTTTGTTGGACTAGTAACAAAAAGCACAAGGGAAGTTAGACAACTGCCTCAGAGTGTACAAGATGATCAGAGGTTGGTTAAGGAGGAAGTGCCAGATTCGCTTAAAAAATATACATGTAAGGGTAAAGTTTATTCACATAGGCCAGGGGTAGCAGGTAAAGAGGTTACAATATTAAGGGAAACAGGATCCTCTCAGTCTGTAATACTGAGTCCTGAGGGACTATTACCAGAAAAGGTACTGGTAACAGGAATTCACGGTGAAACAACAAGTGCTCAGTTATGAAAAGAGAGACTAGAGAGTCCAGAGAACAGTGGAGAATATGTGGTAGGAGTACTGGACACACTCTCAGCTCCAGGAATACAATTTGCCCTTGTAAATAATATCGCTGATTCACCGGTAGGCATGCTGCCTACCCTAGTTGAAAAGCCAGTGGAGATGCAGGCAACTGAAGACCTGGAGTATGTTTATCCAGAAATTTTCCCTGATTGTGTGATCACAAGATCACAGAGGCACAAGTTGAAGCAGGAGAGATCAAGAGGCACAGATAAGGAAGTTGGCATAGTGTTATCTGAGACTATCCTTGATCAGATAAGTGGGACAGAGAAGGAGCAAATAGGTAAGCATGTCAGCATCTTTAGCTCTGATAAGCTGACTGAATTACAGCAGAAAGATGGAGTTAAAACAGTTATATCAAAGGCATTTACAAAGAAAGAACGTGAATGCATTCCTGTGTGTTATTACTTAACAAATGATGTCTTAGTGAGGAAATGGAGACCATCACACATTCAAGCAGATGAAAAATGGGCAGAGATTCATCAAATTGTTTTACCAGTAGGGTATAGAAAGGAGGTACAGCGAGTGGTGCATGAACTACCACTTGGAGGTCATTTAGGGGTGAGGAAAACACAGGCTAAAATACAAGGGCATTTTTACTGGCCTGGACGTCACAAAGATGTAGTTGAATTTTGCCAGACATGTCACACTTGTCAGCTAATCAGAAAGCCACAGGCAGTAATAAAACCTTAACCTTTTAAACCTCTTCCAGCATTTGGGGAACTTTTCACAAGAGTCTTGATTGATTGCATAAGTCCTCTAACTCAAACAAAAAGTGGGAATAAATATTTATTAACATTAATGGATGTGTTGACTAGATTTCCAGAGACAATCCCATTATGCAACATCACAGCTAAAAGGGTTGTAGAAGAATTACTTAAATGTTTTACTTGATATGGATTACCAATAGAAATCCAGTCAGGTCAAGGATCAAACTTCAAATCCAAACTATTCAAGGAGGTTATGGATAACTTGGGAATAAAGCAATTCAAATCTGCTGCATACCATCTGGAATCGCTAGAGAGAAGGCATGAAACATTAAAGACCATGTTGAGGGCTATGGTCAGGATTATCCAGATTGGGATAAGGGTGCTCAGTTTGTACTTTTTGTGATCAGAGATGCACCGAATGAATCAACCAAATTCAGTCCCATTTGAATTAATTTTGGGACATGAAGTAAGAGGGCCGTTAAAACTAATTCAGGAGAAATTAATATTCAGAATTCAGAGACCACCCATTAGACAATGTGTCAAATTTTAGAGAACGATTGAATAGAGCTGGAGAGTTGGCCAGACAGCATTTAAAAGTATCACAGCGTACAATGAAACAGGAAAATGAGAGGAAATTGAATGAGGTATATTATTTGATAAGAACTCCAGACAGGAAAAAAGTCTCAGAGTGTGTCATGTGAATATGCTCAAAAGGTATTTTGATCGGGAAGGAAAGCAAGAGGAGAAGGTGTTACTGATTACAGCACAGAAGGAAGAACCACGTTCAGAGGGTTTTGAATTGGACATTCCTCAAATTAGATTAGATTAGATTAGATTACAGTGTGGAAACAGGCCCTTCGGCCCAACAAGTCCACACCGACACACCGAAGCGAAACCCACCCATACCCCTACATTTACCCCTTACCTAACACTACGGGCAATTTAGTATGGCCAATTCACCTAACCTGCACATCTTTGGACTGTGGGAGGAAACCGGAGCACCGGGAGGAAACCCACGCAGACACGGGGAGAACTGAGTCGGGAATTGAACCCGGGTCTCTGGCGCTGCGAGGCAGCAGTGCTAACCACTGTGCCACCGTGCCGCCCACAAATCAAATTGGACAATGAGGAAGTTGTCCAAAATTGGGATAATATATTGAGTTACTGTCCACAAGAAAATTGAAATGACCTGAAAAAGTGAATTGGCCATGCTAAATTGCCTGTAGTGTTAGGTAAGGGGTACATGTAGGGGTATGGGTGGGTTGCGCTTCGGCGGGGCGGTGTGGACTTGTTGGGCCGAAGGGCCTGTTTCCACACTGTAAGTGATCTAATCTAATCTAATCTAAAGTTATTACTATCACATGGGGAGGTATGTAGAAATAAACTGGGAAGTACGAACCTAATTGTTCATGATGTAGATAGAGGAGATGCTGTTCCAATTAAACAACATCCTTATAGGCATAACCCTCTAAAGTTGGCACAGGTTCAGGAGATAGAGTGCATGCTCCAAGATGGCATAATCAAAGTGAGTTGCAGTGACTGGAGCTCACCCATAGTCATGGTGCCAAAGCCAGATGGTACTCAACAGTTATGAGTGGATATTTACAAAGTCAACACCGTTACAAAGACTGATGCATATCCAATTCATGATTGGAGGACTGTGTCAAAAAAGTGGGACAAGCAACTTGTATTTCTAAGTTGGACTTGCTCAGGACTACTGGCAAGTCCCTCTGTCACAGAGAGCAAAGGCAATTTCGGTTTTCGTAACATCCCCAAATGGAGTATATCTGCTCAAAGTCATGCCGTTTGGTATGAAAAATGCTCCAGTAACATTTCAGAGACTGACTAATTAGGTCATTGCTGTGTTACCCAATTGTGTTGTTGACATAGATGACCTGGTGTATTTTAGCCCCTCATGGAAGGAATATTTACAGTATTTATCAGACTTGTTCAATCGGCTTCGGAAGGCAGGCTTGATGGTAAACCTAGCTAAAAGTGAATTTGCCAAAGCCCAACTCACCTTCCTGGGCCATGTTATTGCACATGGACAAATAGCCCCATGAGAAATTAATTGGGGAGTTTCCCACACCGTCAACAAAAAAGCAGTACTACGGTTTCTGGGGTTGAGTGGATTTTACTGAAAGTTTGTGCCGAACTTTAGCAGTGTGGCTGCTCCACTCACCAAAACTGTTAAAAAAGGGCAAGGAGTTCCAGTGGACAGAGGACTGTCAAAAAGCGTTTGACAGCCTAAAAACTGTGTTAACTCCTGCCCCAGTATTCGCCACACCGGGTTACACGAAGCTTTTCAGAGTGGCTGTAAATGCCAGTGATGTGGGTGTTGTTGTGGTGCTCCTACAGATTAGATTACTTACAGTGTGGAAACAAGGCCTTTGGCCCAACAAGTCCAAACCAACCCTTCAAAGAGTAACCCACCCAGACCCATTCCCCTACCCTTTATTTACCCCTGATTCATGCACCTAACACTACAGGCAATTTAGCATGGCCAATTCACCTGACCTGCACATCTTTGGATTGTGGGAGGAAACCGGAGCACCTGGAGGAAACCCACACAGACACGGGAAGAATGTGCAAACTCCCCACAGATAGTCTCCCGAGGCTGGAATTGAACCCGAGTCCCTGCACTGTGAGGCAGTCCCTTGGGCCAAAAACCTGTTCTCCAATAACCAGAACAGGAAAAAAGACCCAAGATCCCTCACAATCTAGGACCCATGCGTTCTTCAGAAGTATCATCAATATCCCCACGTGGACATATTCCTTGCAGCGTTGTGGTTGTTAGATCATAATAACAGAGTGGTGGGGTTCCGTCAGAGGAGTAAATACTTCCTGGGGTAGCTGAAATGACCACAAGTTGGTGGTAGCATCCAATTATTCTCCCAAGACCACACGGGCATCTTCAGTATAATTGATAAATCTCTGCTGGTTGTGATAAATGTAATTAATCCATTCAGCATTCTTACTAACCCCTATCAATGGGATGAGAGCCTCCCAGCCCACGGCAATTTCATTGTGGGCCTTAAACTCATTAGGAATACCTCTTGGCTGTCCTACGCTATCAGTCCGAATTGTCGGATCAGGGACATACCATTGCTTAGTTCAGCGCAAAGCTGACTGTGACATCGCATCAAGCTGCGTGTGTGCCTATATAACTACCTCGTGTAGGAGCATTACACGGGCACAGCTGCCACTCCAGTCAGCGGGCAGCATTGGGCGCAACCCTCCTTTCCTACAACACAGCCACCAAGTATCTGCCAGTGGGATGCGTTGAGAATTTAAAACAGCCCCAAATGTGGTGTCCATCTTGATTTCAATCGTATTCCCACAAAGACCCTTAAAAAAGCTGACTGGTGTGGAACCATTTTGCTTAAAGCATTCAAAACTCAACCCTTCCCGTATCCTGAGAGCAGCCACGGGGATTGTGTAATTAGTCTGACTGGTGGACCACGGGGTACTATAGCCACACCACTGTTGGAGTTGCTGCCTGCCCACATCATCCTCCTGATAGAACATAGAGGCCTGAAGTAGGAGGCACCAAAACGGGCAATGGGATTGCCTGTAGTTGATGAATCATCCAGATTAAGAAGTTGGCTAGAATTCTGCAAATGCCGTTGAGTACAGGTGGTCGAGTTATAAGGCATAGGGACAACATACTATGAGGGGGTTGCCACAAGAAGCAGTCCTGTCTAGCCATCAGTGCGGCCGTATAGATTGCCCACTGATACCAGTGATTGTCACGGGCGCGTACCCATGTTGGGGCAGCGAGGTCTGCACTTCTAATATGTCTTTGCCTCCCAGCCTAAATGACCCTGGCATAACCAGTCTAGGTCTGCCAATCTAATGGTGTCCAAGTCTGAGTATGCGGGCCTGGCATCAGAGAGGGGGGTATCAGGAGCATCCCCCATGTCATCCCCATCCCCGCTGCCAGGAGAACTATGTTCCACATCTCTATCACAATCATTTCTAGAATGATCAGTATCCCCAAGAACTTCACCTGTACCTTGTTCGGGCCCCTGCTGAGGGGTACTAGCCTCATGTGTGCCCTGCTCATGTCCAAGTTCCTCGTTCTCAGCTCCATTTATCTCAGTGTTAGATTTGGTTTGTGCCGGTGGGAGAACTTTAGTACAATGATTAAGGTGGTACCATATGTGTCATCCTTCCACTTGGACGGCGGTAGGTGATGCCTTAGTCACGACAAAAGGCCCCCCTCTCCTCAGCTCATTCCAGCGTCTTCAAAAAACCCACACATGCACCCAAACCCCGGGTGTAATCGGTCCTTCCTTGTTGACAGGTGTTTCCTGCAGGTGGATAGTCTCATGTATCAGAGTTAGCTGCTGCATATATCGCTTATGTTTCAAGCTTAACCGCTCCAAGCTAGGCCTTTTGTATGGCCTCTCCACCTGGGCACTGGCATAGGTCTACCTGTGAGCAATTAAGGTTGGTGCTTGCGCAGATCTTGTTTAATTTGGCTTTCAATGTCCCATTGATCCTTTCCACCATCCCTTGTGAGCGGGGATGATACACTCACCCAAACCTCTGATTGATTCTCAAAGACTGCAGCACTAACGTAATTACTTTCTGAATGAAGGCACACCCATTGTCTGAACTAATTACCGACACTATACCAAACCTTGGGATAACTTCATTTGTCAGAATTTTCACTACTCTCCCAGCTCCTGGTTTCAACCCTATTTTCACTGGGCTAACTGATTTCACTCTTCCCACATCTGTATCATGCCATGACCACAAAGTGGCTGGTAATACATCCAGTCGCTCATTACCATATTGATCACCTTCCTCCACTGTCACTGACATGCTCCAATGGGGTGTTCCTTCGGATTCCCTGTCCAGGTGCAGCATGCGAGGATTTTAATATAGCTGCCATCCCTGGATTCCCAAACCCCTGTCATGAGCATATACCATTCCCTGACTGTTTATACATGCCTGGCCATAGATCCTAAGTCTTTAGATTGACATCCCTTATTTCCCAGTAAGGTTACACGTGGTGCGGCGCCTGGTACTCTGTACCACTTTTCCAGGAACACATTTCTCTCTATTTGCAGGATCACTCCCTGCTCTCCTAATACTATTACTTCACTTCTCAAATGTTGTGGAGCAGTGACTTCCTGCTGCCACTGCCTCTCTAACACCTCATCCTGAGACTCATCAAATATCACTGTACAGTGCAGCTCAGACTTAGGTGGTCTTGCTTTAGTCAACATTGTCAACACTTCTGCTTCCCACATCCCCAAATGTCTTGAATATCACTTGCTATATCCCCTATCCAAGAAACATTAACATCTTTAACTTCTTGCATCACTCATTGTGTATTGGCCTTTTCTACGACCAAACCCTGCCGTGTGCACTCCAATCTTACCTCTAACTGTAGTAAAGCATCCCTACCTAACAAGTTAATCGATGTCTTTTTAGACACTAATATTGGCAGAACTATCTCCCTACCTTCCATTTCTAATCTTCCTGGAGCTGTAAATTGGGTTAACTGTGATTTCCCTGAGCATCTGCATCCTTCACTTTCTCCTGTATATTTGACACGGGCTAGCATAGGAGGAGCTTTACTTCATGTCTAACCCTGTGCTGTATCTGTCCTGGGAGGGTTTGAAAGGAACAATACAGCAGTAATGTTATCAATGTCGAACCCATGCTGAACATGGCCTATGTATTTGCCAAGGGCCAGTGTTGGATGATCTTTTGTGTGATATCTGTCTTGGAATATTTGAGAGGAATAGTCCAGAGCGATCTTTCAGCATCTGTGGAGAGAAAGTGGAGCTAACGTTCTGAAGATGGGTGACCGGACCTGAAACATTAAGATTAGATTAGATTACTTACAGTGTGGAAACAGGCCCTTCGGCCCAACAAGTCCACACCGACCCGCCGAAGCACAATCCACACCATACTCCTACATTTACCCCTTACCTAACACTACGGGCAATTTAGCATGGTCAATTCACCTGACCTGCACATCTTTGGACTGTGGGAGGAAACCGGAACACCCGGAGGAAACCCACTCTATTTTCGCTCCACAGATGCTGCTCGACCTTTTGAAATTTATCCGTGAATATGTATTTTTATTCGCCTGATTTTCAGCATCAGCTGTTCCTTCTTTTTAAGCAGAGTGACCTTTATTCTGTATCTAACGCTGTGCTGCACTTGTCCTGGGAGTATTTTATGGGGACATACAGAGGGACCTTTATTCTGTATTTAACAAAGCGAGCTTAAACATGTGTTGCGGGAAAAGCGCAGCAGGTCAGGCAGCATCCGAGGAGCAAGAGAATCGACGTTTTGGGCATAAGCCCTTCTTCAGGAATGAGGAGGGTGTGCCAAGTAGGCTAAGATAAAAGGTAGGGAGGAGGGACTTGGGGGAGGGGCTTTGGAAATGCGATAGGTGGAAGGACATTAAGGTGAGGGTGATAGGCCGGAGAGAGGGTGGGGGCGGCGAGGTCGGGAAGAAGATTGCAGGTCAAGAAGGCAGTGCTGAGGGTTGGGACTGAGATAAGGGTGGGGAGGGGAAATGAGGAAGCTGAAGAAATCCGCATTCATCCCTCGTGGTTGGAGGGTTCCTAGGCAGAAGATGAGTCGCTCTTCCTCCAGGCGTCGTGTTGCCATGGTCTGGCGATGGAGGAGGCCAAGGACCTGCATGTCCTTGGCGGAGTAGGAGGGGGAGTTAAAGTGTTGAGCCACGGGGTGGTTGGGTTAGTTGGTGCGGGTGTCCTAGAGGTGTTCTCTGAAATGTTCCGCAGGTAGGCGGCCTGTCTCCCCAATATAGAGGAGGCCACATTGGGTGCAGCGGATGCAGTAAATGATGTGTGTGGAGGTGCATGTGAATTTCTGATGGATATGGAAGGATCCCTTGGGGCTTTGGTGGGAAGTGAGAGGGGAGGTGTGGGCGCCAAGTTTTGCATTTCTTGCGGTTGCAGGGGAAGGTGCCGGGAGTGGAGGTTGGGTTGGTGGGGGGTGTGGATCTGACGACGGAGTCGCGGAAGGAGTGGTCTTTCCGGAATGCTGGTAGGGGAGGGGAGGGAAATATATCCTTGGTGGTGGGGTCCGTTTGGAGGTGGCGGAAATGACGAAGGATGACACGATGTATCCGGAGGTTGGTGGGGTGGTAGGTGAGGACCAGTGGGGTTCTGTCCTGGTGGCGATTGGAGGGGCGGGGTTCAAGGGCGGAGGAGCAGGAAGTGGAGGAGATGCAGTGGAGAGCATCGTCAACCACGTCTGAGGGGAAATTGCGGTCTTTGAAGAAGGAGGCCATCTGGGTTGTACGGTATTGGAATTGGTCCTCCTGGGAGCAGATGTGGCGGAGGCGAAGGAATTGGGAATATGGGATGGCGTTTTTACAGGGGGCAGGTTGGGAGGAGGTGTAATCTAGGTAGCTGTGGGAGTCGGTCAGTTTGTAGTAAAGTCTGCATTGAGTCGGTCGTCCGAGATAAAAATGGAGAGGTCTCGGAAGGGGAGGGAGGAGTCTGAGACGGTCCAGGTAAATTTGAGGTCGGGGTGGAAGGTGTTAGTAAAGTGGATGAACTGTTCAACCTCCTCATGGGAGCACGAGGTAGCGCCGATACAGTCATCGATGTAGCGGAGGAAATGGTGGGGGTGGTGCCAGTGTAGCTGCTTAACAAAGCGAGCGCCAATCATGGGAGTAATTGATGAAAACATTGTAGAGGGAGATTTCTTTCTGTTTAAAATAATGAAGGGAGCTTTATTCTGTATCTAACTCTAACATGTTCCTATGCTGAGTGATGTTTGGTGGATACAAATAAAGGCAGCTTTATTTTAATTTTACTTTCAGGTTTAAACAGTCGTAGGAACATGGCATTGTATCTGACACCTCACTGCCTCTACCATGTGAGTGTTTAATGGGAACAGTATTGAGGGAGCCTTACTTGCGTTTTAAAAGAGTAGAGGGAGATTTAGTCCTGACCTGAGAGTGCTTGATAAAGGACAGTGCAGATGGAGATTCAAGTTGTATGTAATGTTGTTCTGTGTCTGTCCTGAGATTATGTCAAAGGATGTTTACTCTGTACCCAATTCTCTGCTTTACTTGTCCTCCAAGTGTTTGATGGGGCCACTGCAGAGTGAGTTTTATTCCATATCTAAACCAATGCTATAACTGTCCTTCAGTGTTTGGCAGGGACAGCTGAGAGCGAGTTTTAATCTGCATCTAATGGTGTGATTAACTTGTCCTGGGAATTCACCATTTAGGACTGTTTAGATGGTGCATCAGTTTGTATCTTATTCTGTCCTGCGAGTGTTTGATTGGGCACAGTGTAGGGCCTGATTTAATCAACATCTAACTCCAGGATTAACATCGCCTGGAAATTTGAAAAGTGCTGGAGTTGTGGGATCTTTAGTCTGTATCTAATCTCATGCTTTCCCCATCAAACACTGAAGGTCAGGGAGCGTGGTGGGTGATTTAATGAATATCTAAGGGGTGGCACGGTGGCACAGTGGTTAGCACTGCTGCCTCATAGCACCAGGGACCTGGGTTCAATTCCAGCCTCTGGTAACTACCTGTGTGGAGTTTGCACATTCTCCCTGTGTCTGCGTGGGTTTCCTTTGAGTGCTCCGGTTTCCTCTCACTGTCTAAAGCTGTGCAGGTTAGGGGAATTGGCCACGCTAAATTGCCCATAGTGTTCAGGGATATATAGATTAATTGCATTAATCAGAGGTAAATATAGGGTAGAGGAATGGATCTGGGTGGGTTACTCTTTGGAGGGTCGGTATGGACTTATTGGGCCAAATGACCTGTTCATAGAACAACACAGCACAGAACAGGCCCTTCGGCCCTCGAAGTTGCGCCGACCTGTGAACTATTCTCAGCGCATCCCCCAACACTACCCCATTATCATCCATCTGCTTATCAAAGGATCGTTTAAATCTCCCACATAGAACATAGAACAGAACAGAACAGGCCCTTCAGCCCACGATGCTGTGCCGACCACTGATCCTCATGTATGCACCCTCAAATGTCTGTGACCATATGCATGTCCAGGAGTCTCTTAAATGTCCCCAATGACCTTGCTTCCACCACTGCTGCTGGCAATGCATTCCATGCTCTCACAACTCTCTGTGTAAAGAACCCACCTCTGACACCCCATTTATACTTTCCGCCAAACAGCTTAAAACTATGACCCTCGTGTTAGCCATTTCTGCCCTGGGAAATAGTCTCTGGCTATCGACTCTATCTATGCCTCTCATTATCTTGTATGCATCAATTAGGTCTCCTCTTCTCCTCCTTTTCTCCAATGAAAAAGTCCGAGCTCAGTCAACCTCTCTTCATAAGATAAGCCCTCCAGTAAAGGCAGCATCCTGGTAAACCTCCTCTGAACCCTCTCCAAAGCATCCACAGCTTTCCTATAATAGGGCGACCAGAACTGGACGCAGTATTCCAAGTGCGGTCTAGCCAAAGTTTTATAGAGCTGCAACAAGATCTCACGACTCTTAAACTCAATCCCCCTGTTAATGAAAGCCAATACACCATTTGCTTTCTTAACAACCCTGTCCACTTGGGTGGCCATTTTAAGGGATCTATGTACCTGCACACCAAGATCCCTCTGTTCCTCCACACTGCCAAGAATCCTATCCTTAATCCTGTACTCAGCTTTCAAATTCGACCTTCCAAAATGCATCACCTCGCATTTATCCAGGTTTAACTCCATCTGCCACCTCTCAGCCCATCTCTGCATCCTGTCAATGTCCCGCTGCAGCCTACAACAGTCCTCTATACTGTCAACGACACCTCCAACCTTTGTGTCATCTGCAAACTTGCTGACCCATCCTTCAATCCCCTCATCTAAGTCATTAATAAAAATTACAAACAGTAGAGGCGCAAGGACAGAGCCCTGTGGAACACCACTCACCACAGACTTCCAGGCAGAATATTTTCCTTCTACTAGCACTCGCTGTCTTCTGTTGGCCAGCCAATTCTGTATCCAGACAGCTAAGTTCCCCTGTATCCCATTCCTCCTGACCTTCTGAATGAGCCTACCATGGGGAACCTTATCAAATGCCTTGCTGAAGTCCATATACACCACATCCACCGCTCAACCCTCATCAACTTGTCTAGTAACATCCTCAAAGAACTCGATAAGGTTTGTGAGGCATGACCTGCCCCTCACAAAACCATGTTGACTGCATTTAATCAAGCCATGCTGTTCCAGATGGTCATAAATCCTATCCCTCAGAATCCTTTCTAACACCTTGCAGATGACAGACGTGAGACTGACTGGTCTGTAATTGCCAGGGATTTCCCTATTTCCTTTCTTGAAGAGAGGAATTACATTTGCCTCGCTCCAGTCCTCAGGTACGACTCCAGTGGAGAGCGAGGATGAAAAGATCTTCGCAAGTGGCAAAGCAATTGCATTTCTCGTTTCCCAAAGCAGCCGAGGACAAATCTGGTCAGGGCCTGGCAACTTGTCAATCTTAATGTTTGACAAAATTTTCAGCACATCAGCTTCCTCTATCTCTATCCATTCCAGCATGCACACCTGCTCTTCAAAAGTTTCATTCACTACAAAGTTGATCTCTGTACCAAACCAGACTGATTGGAGCCCGGCTCAGTTTATTACTCCTCTGAGAAAAATCAAGGACACAGTCTCCTTGAGCCAAGGAACAGCATTTAGACAAAATTAGGACTACCTTTGTGACAAAGGATATTGACAGCAGATACATGGGAATACCACCATGTTCAACTTCTGTTCCAAATTCTCACCATCCTGATGTGGAAATATGTTGCCGTTCATTCAGTGTCACTATTTCAATATCCTCCACATTGTAAGTTTTCCTGTTGCATTCGGACGACAAGAGTTCAAGAAGGAAATTCACCAACACCGTCTCAAGGGAAACGAGGCAATGGGTAATGAATTCTGGCTAATCAGTGATGCCCATATTTCATCAATGAATTAAAATTAAAAATATTGTCAAAACATGATCAATGTTGGACACGGAGTTTTGTATTTGGAGACTGCAGACTGGTTGGATCCAGTCAGTCCCTTGAGGAGAAAGTGAGGACTGCAGATGCTGGAGATCAGAGCTGAAAATGTGTTGCTGGAAAAGCACAGCAGGAATTCTGAAGAAGGGCTTATGCCCGAAACGTCGATTCTCCTGTTCCTTGGATGCTGCCTGACCTGCTGTGCTTTTCCAGCAACACATTTTCAGCTCCAGTCAGTCCCTTGCTTGTTTCTGGAAAGTGTGGTGGAAATGAAGGGCTTATGCCCGAAACATCGACTCCACTGCCCCTCGGCTGCTGCCTCACCCGCTGTGCTTTACCCACACAACAAGTTTTATCTTTAATCCCCAGCATCTCCAGTCTTCACTTTGCACCTTGTTTGTTGTGAACAGCTGAAGGAATATGCTGTTTGAAACAGTTGGTTAGTCTTTCAGAGGCATGGCCTGCATACCCAGCATCACATGGACACGATATTCACACACCACATGACCTGTGAGATTGACAGACGCAATTCAAAATGTACTCACATCTGGACTGTAGAACATTAGACACAGTTATAGTACTGCCATGAAAATGATTGTGTGTGAATATTAGCACGCAATATTCCTACAGGAGAAAAACAATTGTATATTTTCAAAGTACTTGCACTTAATGATTTCATAGAAGATAGAACATAGAACAATACAGCACAGAACAGGCCCTTCACCCCTCGATGTTGCACTGACCTGTAAATTATTCTCATCTCGTCCCCCTACACTATCCCAAAATTATCCATGTGCTTATCTAAGGATTGTTGAAATATCCCTCATGTGGCTGAGTTGACTACCTTAGCAGGTAGGGCATTCCACGCCCTTACCACTCTCTGCGTAAAGAACCTGCCTCTGACATCTGTCTTAAATCTATCATCCCTCAATTTGTAGTTATGCCCTCTTGTACAAGGTGACGTCATCATCTGAGGAAAAAGACGTTCACTGTCTACCCTATCTAATCCTCTGATCATCTTGTATGTCTCTATCAAATCTCCTCTTCACCTTCTTCTCTCCAATGAGAACAGACCCAAGTCCCTCAGCCTTTCCTCATAAGACATTCCCTCCAGACCAGGCAACATCCTGGTTAATCTCCTCTGCACCTTTTCCAATGCTTCCACATCCTTCCCGAAATATGGGGACCAGAACTGTACACAATATTCCAAGTGTGGCCGCACCAGCGTTTTGTATAGTTGCAGCATGATATTGCTGCTCTGGAACTCAATCCCTCTACCAATGAAACCTAACACACTGTATGCCTTCTTAACAGCACTATTCTCCTGGGTGGCAATTTTCAGGAATCTGTGCACATGAACTCCAAGATCCCTCTGCACATCCACACTACCAAGAATCTTTCCATTGACCCAGTACTCTGCCTTCCTGTTATTCTTCCCAAAGTGCATCACCTCACATTTAGCTGCATTGAACTCCATTTGCCACCTCTCAGCCCAATTCTGCAGTTTATCCAATTCGCCCTGCAACCTGTAACATTCTTCCAAACTATCCACTACTCCACCAACGTTAGTGTCATCTGCAAATTTATTAATCTATCCATTGATGCTTGCGCCTAAGTCATTTACAAAAACGACAAACAGCAGTGGTCCCAAAACAGATCCTTGTGGCACACCACTAGAAACCGGACTCCAGGCTGAATATTTTCCATCAACCACCACTCGCTGCCTTCTTTCAGAAAGCCAGTTTCTAATCCAAACTGCTAAATCTCCCTCAATTCCATGCCACCGCATTTTCTTCAACAGCCTACCATGTGGAACCTTATCAAAGGCTTTACTGAAGTCCATGTATACCACGTCAACTGCCCTAACCTCATCTACATGCTTGGTCACCTTCTCAAAAAACTCAATGAGGTTTGTGAGACATGACCTACCCTTGATGAAACCATGTTGTCTATCTGAAATCAAATTGTTGTTTGCTAGATGATTATAAATCCTATCTCTTATAATCCTTTCCAAAACCTTTCCTACAACAGAAGTAAGGCCCATTGGTCTATAATTACCTGGATCATATCTACTGCCCTTCTTGAACAAGGGCACAACATTTGCAATCCTCCAGTCCTCAGGTACTAAACCCGTAGACAATGATGACTCAAATATCAAAGCCAAAGGCTCTGCTATCTCTTCCCTAGCTTCCCAGAGAATCCTCGGATAAATCCCATCCAGCCCAAGGGACTTGTCTACTTTCACTCCTTCTAGAATTGATAACACCTGTTTGTAACTAACCTCGATCCTTTCTAGTCTAATATCTCGTACCTCATTCTTCTCCTCTACAATATTCTCCTTTTCCTGAGTGAAAACCGATGAGAAATGTTCATTTATCACCTCTCCGATCTCCACAGGGTCCACACACAACTTCCCACTTCTCTCTTTGACTGGCCCTATTCCTACCCTCGTCATCCTTTTATTCCTCACATACCTATAGAAAGCTTTAGGGTTCTCCTTTATTCTATTTGCTAAAGACTGCTCATGTCCTCTCTTTGCTCTTCTTAACTCTCTCTTTAAATCCTTCCAAGCTGATCTGTAACTCTCCATCGCCTCATCTGTACATCTTGCCTCATCAACACATAAGCCTCCTCCTTCCACTTAACAAGAGATGCAATTTCTGTTTGTCAGCAGCAACAGCAACTCGAAGGGACAGAGCTTGCACCAGGGGCCTGTCGGGAGCGGTGAGTCACTGATTGGTGCTTTTATATTTGAAGTCAGAGAGCAGAGGTTTCTGGGAAAGGAGGGACTTCTTATTTTTATTTCCGTCCTGCTATATAAGTCAGTGTTTTCTCAACATGAGACCCTACCATTGTAGGGCCTCCCACCCAACCACCTCCTCGAACCTTATAGACCAGGAACTTATCAGGTAAATGTCTCTTTTTTACTTTGTGACTAGGGGACTAGCAGAGATGGCAGTGCAGGGAGAGCAATGTTCCTCCTGCAGGATGTTTGAGGTCAGGGACACCAATAGTGTCCCATCCAAGTACTTCTGCAGGAAGTGCACCCAACTCCCGCTCCTCCAAGACCGTGTTAGGGAACTGGAGCGGGAGCTGGATGAACTTCGGATCATTTGGGAGGCAGAGGCTGTGATAGATAGGAGTTAAAGGGAAGTAGTTACTCCGAGGCATGAAGAAAGCTGGGTGACTGTTCGAAGGGGGAGAAAACAGTCAGTGGAGGGATCCCCTGTGGTCGTTCCCCTGAAAAACATGTATACCGTTTTGGATACTGTTGGGGGGGACTTACCAGGGGTATGCAGTGGGGCCCAGGTCTCTGGCACAGAGCCTGTCCCTGTTGCACAGAAGGGAAGGACGGAAAGGAGGAGAGTGTTAGTCATTGGGGACTCAGTAGTTAGAGGCTCAGAGAGAAGGTTTGTTGGGAATGAACGAGACTCGCGGTTGGTGTGTTGCCTCCCAGGTGCCAGTGTCCATGATGTCTCGGATCGTATCTCTGGGGTCCTGAAGGGAGAGGGTGACCAGCCTCTAATCGTTGTCCATATAGGTACCAATGACACAGGTAGAAAGAGGGATAGGGATGTAAGGCAGGATTTCAGTGAGCTAGGGTGGAAGCTGAGAGCTGGAACAAACAGAGTTGTTATCTCTGGATTGTTACCTGTGCCACGTGATAGTGAGGCAAGGAATAGGGAGAGATATCAGCTGAACACGTGGCTGCAAGGATGGTGCAGGAGGGAGGGTTTCAGGTACATGGATAACTGGGGCTCATTCTGGGGAAGGTGGGACTTATACAAACAGGACGGTCTTCACTTAAACCAGAGGGGTACTAATATCCTGGGTGGGAAATTTGCTGGTGCTATTCAGGTGGGCTTAAACTAGCTCAGCAGGGGGATGGGAACCGGAGGTGTAGTTGCAGTGCACAGGAGGATGAGAGTAGGAAGGACAGGGACAGGATTTCAGTGTCACAGGGATGTGCTGGCAGACGGCGAAATGGTTTAAAGTGTGTCGACTTCAACGCCAAAAGTATCCGAAATAAGGTAGGTGACCTTGCAGCATGGATAGGTACCTGGGACTTCGATGTTGTGGCCATTTCGGAGACATGGATAGAGCAGGGTGAGGAATGGATGTTGCAGGTTCCAGGGTTTAGATCTTTCATTAAGAACAGGTAAGGCGGTAAAAGAGGGGGAGGTGTGGCCTTGTTAGTCAAGGACAGTATAACGGTGGCTGAGAGACCTTTTGACGAGGACTCGTCTACTGAGGTAGTGTGGGCTGAGGTTAGAAGCAGGAGAGGAGAGGTCACACTGCTTGGAGTTTTTTATAGGCCTCTGCAGCATTCCAGGGAGGTGGGAGCAACATTATCTGAGGTAGGAGTGAAAGGAACAGGGTGGTCATTATGGGGGACTTTAACTTCCCCAACATTGACTGGAAATGCTATAGCTCTAGTCGGTCGGATGGATCAATTTGTGTCCAGTGTGTACAGGAGGGTTTCCTAACACACTATGTCGAAGGGCCGACAAGAGGGGAGGCCACACTGGATCTGGTGCTTGGTAATGAACCAGGCCAAGTGTTTGATTTAGTTGTAGGTGAGCACTTTGGAGACAGTGACCATAATTCAGTTACGTTTAGTTTAGCGATAGAAAAAGATGGGTACATGCCACAGGTCAAGAGTTATCGATGGGGTAAAAACAATGACTGCAGATGCTGGAAACCAGATTCTGGATCAGTGGTGCTGGAAGAGCACAGCAATTCAGGCAGCATCCGACGAGCTGCTAGTCGGATGCTGCCTGAATTGCTGTGCTCTTCCAGCACCACTGATCCAGAAGAGTTATCGATGGGGCAAGGGCAATTATAATGCGATTAGGCAAGACTTAGGATGCATTGAATGGGGTAGCAAAATGAAGGGAATGGGGACAATGGAAATGTGGAGCTGGTTTAAGGAACAGATATTGCGTGTCCTTGATAGGTATGTCCCTGTCAGGCAGGGAGGAAGTGATAAGGTAAGGGAACCGTGGTTTACGACAGAAATTGCATCTTGGATGAAATAATCAAACTCATTGTTTCAATGTCTCTTATTGTGATTTGTGCACAGTTTTCATTGTATTCCAGTTATAAAATTGAGCAAAACAAATGAGTGTATTGGTGCTTATTGAACAATCAAAAAATGGATATTATCAAATGATGTTGGACCTTCAGGAATGAGCCTTCCTGTGAATGATCAGACCGAAGCTTAAAATATTTGCATAGAAACGTCTATTTCGAGTCACACAAAAGGATGCTGGGCTGGGATGATGCTGACCATCAATATAGCTGAAATGTGTGTTGCTGGAAAAGCACAACAGGTCAGGCAGCATCCAAGGATCAGGAGAATCGACGTTTTGGGCATAAGCCCTTCTTCAGGAATGAGGAGGGTGTGCCAAGCAGGCTAAGATAAAAGGTAGAGAGGAGGGAATTGGGGGAGGGACATTGGGAATGCGATAGGTGGAAGGAGGTTAAGGTGAGAGTGATAGGCCAGAGAGGGGGTGGGGGCGGAGAGGTCAGGAAGAAGATTTCAGGTCAAAAAGGCGGTGCTGAGTCCGAGGGTTGGGACTGAGATACGGTGGGGGGAGGGGAAATGAGGAAGCTGGAGAAATCTGCATTCATCCCTTGTGGTTGGAGGGTTCCTAGGCGGAAGATGAGGCGCTCTTCCTCCAGGCGTCGTGTTGCTATGGTCTGGTGATGGAGGAGTCCAAGGACCTGCATGTCCTTGGCGGAGTGGAAGGGGGAGTTAAAGTGTTCAGCCACGGGGTGGTTGGGTTAGTTGGTGCGGGTGTCCCAGAGGTGTTCCCTGAAACGTTCCGCAAGTAGGCGGCCTATCTCCCCAATGTATAGGAGGCCACATCGGGTGCAGCGGATGCAGTAAATGATGTGTGTGGAGGTGCAGGTGAATTTCTGATGGATATGGAAGGATCCCTTGGGGCTTTGGAGGGAAGTGAGGGGGGAGGTGTGGGCGCAAGTTTTGCATTTTTTGCGGTTGCAGGGGAAGGTGCCGGGAGTGGAGGTTGGGTTGGTGGGGGTGTGGACCTGATGAGGGAGTCGCAGAGGGAGTGGTCTTTCCGGAACGCTGATAGGGGAGGAGAGGGAAATATATCCTTGGTGGTGGGGTCTATCACCTCCATCCCCACCGCCATTCACTTATTGCACTCTATGCTACTTTCTCCCCACCCCCACCCCCCCTCTCATTTATCCCTCCACTCTGCAGGCTCCCTGCCTCTCTTCCTGATGGAGGACTTTTGCCCGAAATGTCGATTCTCCTGCTCCTCGGACGCTGCCTGACCTGCTGCGCTTTTCCAGCAACACATTTTTCAGCTCTGATCTCCAGCATCTGCAGTCCTCACTTTCTCCCATCAATATAGCTGCACAATTCTGTTCAGATATTGACGTTGTGGAGCTGACATACACTGGGTATGGTTAATCAGGGATTCAATGTAAGATGCCATGTGCTACAGGGGTCCATCACCTTTATACAACCTTCATTCAGGATCGGATCCAAGGTGCAGAGTTACAGAGTTTAGGTGGCACACCAGAGTCATCAGCAGAGATAAACCTGTGAGACATGGTTGTTGACTGGTCAGTTTTACAAATGTTAAACTGCATTTGAAGCAGCACTGAGCTTTGTGCTAGTACAGCGGCCAAGTCTGCTACATGCATTTCCTCATTTTTCAGGGATGTCACTAACTGGTTTGTCACGAGCGATTGTGTGATAACTGTCCAGACACAATTTGGAAGCTTTCTGGCCAGATTGAAAGATGGCCTATGTAATGAGGCCTGGTAACACTGTCTAAATTCAGGCTCTTTTTAAAATCATATTCAATTTGCTAACTGAAAGATGGTGTGTTCACTGATCGGAACATGAGTCAGCTGTTTACTAAGGTCAGTAAATTGCATAATAATGTGTACTCTAGTAATTTCATTACTGTTCATTTGAATTATCTTCAATTGAAAAGCAATGATGTTTGGTTTATTTTTAACTCCCTAAGAAATAACATAAACCTAACCCTTTAAGGTAGAAAATATAGAAAGTGACATGCGATATGTTTCTCACAAACTAATCAGACAACAGTCAGACATTGTCTGTAATACAGCATTCTGTCAGCATGAGGGGGACCCAGAGGACACCAGCACCAGACGGTCTGCACTATGGAAACAGGCCCTTCAGCCAAACTTGTCAATGCTACAGTTTTCACAGTTAAACTAATCCCATTTGCCTGCACTTGGTCCATAGCCCTCCAAACCTAACTCACTCATGGGCCTGTCGAAATCTTTCTTAAATGAAGAAATTGTACCCCCTCCACCGCTCCCTTTGTACCCCCTCCACCGCTCCCTTTGTACACCCTCCACCGCTCCCTTTGTACACCCTCCACCGCTCCCTTTGTACTCCTCTCCACACCTCTCCATTTACAAGCCTGTTCCAGGCACCTGCCACAGTCTGAGAGGTGAAAATAAACACCCCTCTGGACCCTTTTGTATTTCTCTTCTCTCACCTTAAACCTATGCCCTTCAGTTCATGGAGAAAAGTTGTTGCCCGTCGACCTTATCTATGCCTGTCATGATTTTACATCTCTATAAGGTCACCCCTCTGTACCAGAGATAATAGCCCAGCCGATCTAACCTTTCCTTACCACACAAACCTTCCAGTCCAGGTAACGTCCTAGTAAATCTTTGCAATACTGTTTCTAGTTTAATAATATCCTTCCTATAGTAGGGTGACCAGAACTGTGCTCAGTCCTCCAAATGTGGCCTCACTAATGTCTTATACAGCTGCAATAAGACCTCCCAACTCCGATACTCAATGCTCTGACAAAGGGAAGCTCGGATGCTGAAAGCTTTCTTTACTGCCCTGGCTCCCTGTGACTCCAATTTCCAGGAACTATGTTCCTGTACCTCTGGGTCTCTTTGCTCTCTAAAACTCTCCAAGGCCCTACATTGTACTGTCAATGTCGTGCCTTGGTTTAACCTACCAACGGCTATGGGGAACAACTCTGTCTCTGTGGTCGCCGCAGCCACTTCCGCCCCCCAGTGACGTCACTAACCTACACGCCCACAACGTCGCATGTCTCCGCCCCCACGCCGGGTCCCGTCACCACGCCTAACCCCGCCCATTTCCGTCACCACGCCTAACCCCGCCCATTTCCGTCACCACGCCTAACCCCGCCCATTTCCGTCACCACGCCTAACCCCGCCCCCCGCCCATTTCCGTCACCACGCCTAACCCCGCCCCCGCCCATTTCCGTCACCACGCCTAACCCCGCCCCCGCCCATTTCCGTCACCACGCCTAACCCCGCCTCGCCCATTTCCGTCACCACGCCTAACCCCGCCCCCGCCCATCTCCGTCTCCACGCCTAACCCCGCCCCCCGCCCATTTCCGTCACCACGCCTAACCCCGCCCCCGCCCATTTCCGTCACCACGCCTAACCCCGCCCCCCGCCCATTTCCGTCACCACGCCTAACCCCGCCCCCCGCCCATTTCCGTCACCACGCCTAACCCCGCCCCCCCGCCCATTTCCGTCACCACGCCTAACCCCGCCCCCCGCCCATTTCCGTCACCACGCCTAACCCCGCCCCCGCCCAATTCCGTCACCACGCCTAACCCCGCCCCCGCCCATTTCCGTCACCACGCCTAACCCCGCCTCGCCCATTTCCGTCACCACGCCTAACCCCGCCTCGCCCATTTCCGTCATCACGCCTAGCCCCGCCCCCACGCCGATCTCCGCCCCCGCCCCCAGGCCTAACCCCGCCCCCACATCCAGCTCCAGTCCCACACCAGGTCCTAGCTCCCCGCCCTGCCGTGTGTTCACTATCCCTCCGGACCTGCCCCTCTCTGAGGATGAGAGATCAGTCCTCAGGAGAGGTCTCACCTTCGTTCCCACACGTTCTCGGGTCAATGAATTCAATACACGGAGTGACATTGAACAATTCTTCCGCCGCCTTCGCCTCCGTGCCTTCTTCTTCAATCAAGACCCTCGCCCACCCTCTGACGACCCCTTCTCCCACCTCCAACACACCCCGTCCACCTGGACACCCCGTGCTGGCCTCCTACCTGCCCTCGACCTCTTCATAGCAAACTGCCGCCGCGATATTAACCGCCACCTGAACTCCCACACCCCTCCCACCCACTCCAACCTCTCACCCTCGGAACGCGCAGCCCTCCACTCCCTCCGTTCCAATCCCAACCTCACCATCAAACCAGCTGACAAGGGAGGCGCAGTAGTAGTTTGGCGCACTGACCTTTACACCGCTGAGGCTAAACGCCAGCTCGCAGACACCTCCTCCTACTGCCCCCTTGACCATGACCCCACCCCCCCACCACCAAACCATCATCTCCCAGACCATCCATAACCTCATCACCTCAGGGGACCTCCCATCCACCGCCTCCAACCTCATAGTCCCACAACCCCGCACCTCCCGTTTCTACCTCCTGCCCAAAATCCACAAACCTGACTGCCCCGGACGACCCATTGTCTCAGCCTGCTCCTGCCCCACCGAACTCATCTCCGCATACCTTGACACCGTCCTGTCCCCCTTAGTCCAAGAACTCCCCACCTACGTTCGGGACACCACCCATGCCCTCCACCTCCTCCATGATTTTCGCTTCCCCGGTCCCCAACGCCTTATCTTCACCATGGACATCCAGTCCCTGTACACCTCCATCCCCCATCACGAAGGACTCAAAGCCCTCCGCTTCTTCCTTTCCCGCCGTACCGACCAGTACCCTTCCACTGACACCCTCCTTCGACTGACTGAACTGGTCCTCACCCTGAACAACTTCTCTTTCCAATCCTCCCACTTCCTCCAAACGAAAGGAGTAGCCATGGGCACCCGCATGGGCCCCAGCTATGCCTGCCTCTTCGTAGGATATGTGGAACAATCCATCTTCCACAACTACACTGGCCCCACCCCCCACCTTTTCCTCCGCTACATCGATGACTGTATCGGCGCCGCCTCGTGCTCCCACGAGGAGGTTGAACAGTTCATCCACTTCACCAACACCTTCCACCCCGACCTCAAATTCACCTGGACAGTCTCAGATTCCTCCCTCCCCTTCCTCGACCTTTCTATTTCTATCTCAGGCGACCGAATCAACACGGACATCTACTACAAACCGACCGACTCCCACTGCTACCTGGACTACACCTCCTCCCATCCTGCCCCCTGTAAAAACGCCATTCCATTCTCCCAATTCCTTCGTCTCCGCTGCATCTGCTCCCAGGAGGACCAGTTCCAAAAACGTACAACCCAGATGGCCTCCTTCTTCAAGGACCGCAATTTCCCCCCCCGACGTGGTCGACGATGCCCTCCACCGCATCTCCTCCACTTCCCGCTCCTCCGCCCTTGAGCCCCGTCCCTCCAACCGCCACCAGGACAGAACCCCACTGGTCCTCACCTACCACCCCACCAATCTCCATGTACAGCGCATCATCCGCCGTCATTTCCGCCACCTCCAAACGGACCCCACCACCAAGGATATATTTCCCTCCCCTCCCCTATCAGCATTCCATAAAGACCACTCCCTCCGTGACTCCCTCGTCAGATCCACATCCCCCACCAACCCAACCTCCACTCCCGGCACCTTCCCCTGCAACTGCAGGTGGTGCAAGACTTGCGCCCACACCTCCCCCCTCACCTCCCTCCAAGGCCCCAAAGGAAACTTCCATATCCGCCACAGATTCACCTGCACCTCCACACACATCATCTATTGCATCCTCTGCACCCGATGTGGCCTCCTCTATATTGGGGAGACAGGCCGCCTACTTGCGGAGCGTTTCAGAGAACACCTCTGGGACACCCAGACCAACCAACCCAACCACTCTGTGGCTCAACACTTTAACTCCCCCTCCCACTCCACCAAGGATATGCAGGTCTTTGGACTCCTCCATCGCCAGATCACAACAACACGACGGTTGGAGGAAGAGCGCCTCATCTTCTGCCTAGGAACCCTCCAACCACAAGGGACGAACTCGGATTTCACCAGTTTCCTCATTTCCCCTCCCCCCACCCTGTCTCAGTCAAATCCATCGAATTCAGCACCACCTTCCTAACCTGCAATCTTCTTCCTGACCTCTCCGCCCCCACCCCAGTCTGACCTATCACCCTCACCTTGACCTCTTTCCACCTATCACATTTCCGACACCCCTCCCCCAAGTCCCTCCTCCCTACCTTTTATCTTAGCCTGCTGGACAAACTTTCCCCATTCCTGAAGAAGGGCTTATGCCCGAAACGTCGATTCTCCTGTTCCCTGGATGCTGCCTGACACTGTAAGTATTGTGCAGGATTACAGAAATAGATATTGTACTGAGTGCAGGATGAGATTTTTGAGATTGGACATGTTATCGATACTGGAGCAATTTACACATCGGGAGACTAGTCAGCATTGGTGTAGTTTGAAATATACAGCAGGAATATGGGAGGGGTGGAGGTTACAGAAACAGGAAATTTTCTGGGAATTACAAGCATTCAAGACCCTGGACTGAAAGGCATGTTTCCTTGCTGTATGACACGACAAGAGACAGTGTGCGGGGTAATATAGAACAGAAAGATCTCAGGTTTCAATACCATCTCCTTGAGGGAGGCCTGCTTTCCCCTCTGTTGTATTGATCCTCACTAAGACAGCACAGGCCTGGATTGATAACTGTCAACTTCCTATATTGACACTGGAAGATTCAGCACAGCAGAGATGAAAGTTAACAAGAGGGTGGGGATTGAGCCTGGGACCATCATGCCCTGTGTTCGTGCTTCAACACTGTATCTATGTCATGTCTTCTGGACCAAAGTTCGATCCTTTAAATACACTCTGCTCTGTTCACTGTGGGTGATCTTACCGATCTGCAGGATTTACTGAAGGCTCCAGATCTCTCTCTCTCCATCTCTCTGGCTGACCGACTGTCTTCAATGTGGTGATGAACGAAACAGGAATTGGGAGTTCTGCTGAGTCAGGAGCATCCTGAGTCCCTCCAGGAGACAGAGAAACAGACAGAATGGGAAATTAGACTGATGCAGTGAGGGTTACATCTGAAAAATGGCACTGACTCTCACAGAGACCTGGAAAATCCCAGTCTCCATCCCTGGCCTGTGCTGCCCATCTCTCTGGAGTTGAGAAACCTGTTGCCTCAGGATCTGGAGTAGCTGCAAAATTAGCATCACTAGCATCAATTAAACCCACATGGTAACAGATACCACATGGAGAGAGACTGTGTGATAGCACCAGAGTGCAGGAAGGTATCAGGATCAAACCACGGTCAGGAAGAAGGGGGTTTAATTCTTGGTGCACTGGGGGCAGTACACAGGGATGAGGGAGCAATCAGTGGGCCAGGGAATGGCCTGGTGTTACTCTCACTCGACAGTTCGTCCAGATTTAATGCCAGTAGCAGGGATACCTATCTGACTGCTTAATACACTTTAAGTAATGAAATCTGTTATGGGCTGCCAGTCTGGCCAATGTATGAATCTAGACCCAGAGCAAGGAGGTTGACTCTCAACTGCCCTGTGAAATGATCTGGCAAGCCACTCAGCTCAAGGGCAGCTCGGGGGTGGGCATGAAATGCTGGCCAGCCAGAGACAGCAACATCCCACGAGTAAATTAAAAACAACACATCCTGGCCAATCATATTGGTAGCTTTATGGACAGGGCTTTAAACTGACAGAGAGGATGCAGGGACAGGGTTCAGGTGAAAGGAGCTTTCCAAATCCAAAGAGAAAAGGTGACTCATCAGAACAGCATGGGAATGTGACTGAAGACAAGCAGAAAGGAACAGGTAGGGACAGTGAATTCTGACAGGAAATTCAGGGAATAAGTTAATTACATTTTTTTTTGGAAATGTCAAAGTATTGGCGAGATTTGGTCACCAGAAAGATGTGGTTACAGGAGAAAATGTGTTGTACTGTTCTGTGTTCTAAACAGGGAGGGTGACAATGGCAGCAAGAGGTTTCAGGAGGCTGAAGAGGATGGGATCTGAATGAATAGACACAATTAGGAAGGTTTGCTCAGAATGCCAGAGGTAACAGAAACACCAATGGCCTGATCTGAAGCAGACGACCCCGACTGGGAGGGTTGTGGAGATTGGAGGTGGTTTCACAGGGACGGAGGACCATAGAGCCATAGGAGGTTACAGAAATGCGGAGAGCTGTATGGCCTGCAGGAGTGCATGGAGATGGGGAGGTTGGGAGGGATGGGTCAGTTGACAGGGATAAGGATGTTGTTGGATGGAGCGGTTTACACAGTCAGGAATGTTTTAGGCGAATTGATCAGATTATAGCGTTAAAGTGGGTTGTATTGACTGGAGGAAGAAACAGAGATATGGAGGATAGTCATGGCTGAAGATGTTTATAGATACAGGAAGGTTTAGGCTCTGCAGATTATCTAGATATGGAGGGTGTGGAATCTGACAGATTTTCCAGAATGGCAGTAATTTTGGTTGGAATCAGGATTCCTGAAGAAGGGCTAATGCCCGAAACGTCGATTCTCCTGCTCCTTTGATGCTGCCTGACCTGCTGCTGCTAAGCTAAAGTTAAAAATCACAAAACACCAGCTACAGGTGCAATAAGTCTATTTGGAGGCACTAGCTTTTGAAGTGCTGCTTCTTCATCAGGTGGTTGTGGAGCACAGTCATAAGCCACAGAATTTATAGCAACAGGATGGCAGCATCATGGAATGAAATATTAAACAAGTTTTGATTAAGTCTTTCATCTTTTAGAATGATCACCAGCGCTTCCAAATCTAGCGCTTCCAAACACGATTATCCAAATATCAACTATCCGAATATCGGATTATTCAAAGGAGATCTCGAGGTCCTGACAGAAACATTATATCAATGAGCTGTTTCAACCCTGATTGTGTTTTTTTTGTTTACAATGATTAAAACAGATCTCGGCTCACTGAAATGCTGCCGAGAACAGTCCTGGACATCGAGCACAGGTACCATCTTGAAATGACTGACCTTCCACCCTCTCTGGCTCTCCCCATACTTAGCCTGGAGTTCTACATAGGGGTAAATATTAATTCTCCCCTCCCCAGATACTCTCTCGAACATTGTCCTGCACAGGGCAGAGGTGGAACTTTTCGAAATGATGAAGTTGTGCGTGTGGCATGTATGTGTGCGTGCGTGCATGTGTGTGTGCATGTATGTGTGCATGTATGTGTGTGTGTGCGTGCGCTATTTGGAGACTTAACCAACAAAGGCAGCAGCTGTCTTACTGTTGGTGTCCATTCCGGCTGCCCAGGAGGGGGAGGAGATGATGGGGGCAGGGGCGCACTGGGGCGGGGCAGCTGGGGGTATGGGCGCGAACGGTGGGTGGGGCGGGTGGGGGATGTAATGTTGGACGGGTTTGGGACCGGGCAGGGGGGGCACTGTCGGAGGCGGGCGGGGGCAGTGTTTGACAGGTTTGGGGACGGGCTGAGGGTGATGTTGGATGAGTTTGGGGGCGGGCGGAGTGCTCTGTTGGAGGCGGGCGGAGGGTGAAGTTGGATGGGTTTGGGGGCATGGGCAGGTGGCGAGTGTAGGGTGGCGTTGGACGGTTTTAGAGGTTTGGGGCAGGCGGGGTGTGCTGTTGGAGGCGGGCGGAGGGTGATGTTGGATGGGTTTGGGGGAGGGCGGGGTGCTCTGTTAGAGGCGGGCGGAGGGTGATGTGGGATGGGTTTGGGGCGGGCGGGGTGATCTGTTGGAGGCGGGCGGAGGGTGATGTGGGATGGGTTTGGGGGCAGGCGGGGTGTGCTGTTGGAGGCGGGCGGAGGGTGATGTTGGATGGGTTTGGGGGCAGGCGGGGTGCGCTGTTGGAGGCGGGCGGAGGGTGATGTTGGATGGGTTTGGGGGCAGGCGGGGTGCGCTGTTGGAGGCGGGCGGAGGGTGATGTTGGATGGGTTTGGGGGAGGGCGGGGTGATCTGTTGGAGGCGGGCGGAGGGTGATGTGGGATGGGTTTGGGGCGGGCGGGGTGATCTGTTGGAGGCGGGCGGAGGGTGATGTGGGATGGGTTTGGGGGCAGGCGGGGTGATCTGTTGGAGGCGGGCGGAGGGTGATATTGGATGGGTTTGGGGGAGGGCGGGGTGATCTGTTGGAGGCGGGCGGAGGGTGATGTTGGATGGGTTTGGGGGAGGGCGGGGTGCTCTGTTGGAGGCGGCCGGAGGGTGATGTTGAATGGGTTTGGGGGCATGGGCGGGTGGCGAGTGGAGGGTGGCGTTGGACGGTTTTAGAGGTGGGGGTGGGCATGGGTCGGTGTTAGAAGGGTTGGGGTCGAGCAGCGGGGTGTTTGTGGGGGCTGGCAGGGCGTGAGGGCTCACTCATGGTTTGCTGCTGCCTAGTCACCTCAATGGGGACTAGACATTACCGAAAACTCCGAGCCCCAGAGGAAAGGCATTGAATAGATTAATCGAATCATCAATTATCCGAGTGAACTATTGCCCGTCCATCTCGTTCAGATAATCGAGGTTCCTGTGTAAACCAGCTGGATGGTAACCTGATGTTGTGTGATTTTTACCTTCACCACCTAATTAACCCCTGCTCGATCCTGCTGAATGGCCCAATATTGACCCTGTTCCAGTTTAAGAGCTTAATCTGTGGACCTGTCTGATCTTTTTCCATAACTATGTTAAAATGAAGACAGTTGTGGTCACTGGACCAAAAGTGCTCTCCGACCGATACTTCAGTCACTTGCCCGACCTCAGTTTCTGAGGGGAGGTCCTGTGTTGCATCCGCCTGAGTAGCATAGAGTCCTCTACATCTTGATTTAGGAAACATTCTTAGACATATTTGACAAATTCCACCCCATAGGTCCTTTTACAGTCTGGGTGACCCAGTCAATCCATGGGAAGTTAAAATCTCCATCCAATACTACTCTATTATTTTTATAGGTACCTGCAATCTGACTACACATTTTCTCCTCTCGTACCCGCTGGCTATTTAGGGGACTAGAACACCATTCCAGCAGACTGACCATCCCCTTCTTGTTTCTAACTTTTAAAAATATGGCCTCATTTGATGACTGCTTAACAATATTGTCTCTAAGCACTGTTTTTATGTCCTCCCTAATCAAAGGGACAACTCCCCCTCCTCACTTATTTATCTTCTGCCCCTCCTGTAGCTTCCGTGTCCTGGAACACCGTTCTGCCAGTCCTGCCCTTCCCTCAGCCACGTTTCTGTTATGGCTATAATATCCTAGTCCCCAGAACTAATCCATGGTCTGAACTTGTCTGCCTTGCCAGTCAAGCCTCATGCGTTGAAATTAGTGCCCTTTAAACCAGAAGTCTTTTCGCTCTCTATACTGTGCCCTGGATATCCTGGATAGGAAACTTGCTCTCGATGGCTGATGTATTTTCCCCTGGCAAGTTGATGGCCCCTCTCTTATTCAGAGTCTCAAGTCCCTGCCAAACTAGTTTAAATCCTGCCGGGTAACACTAGCAAATCTCCTTCCAGGGATACTGGTGCCCCTCTGCTTCCAGTGCAAACCATCCCCCTGGTACAGGTCACCTCTACCCCAGAAGATATCCCAATGACCCAAGAACTGAAAACCCTGCTCCCTACACCAGCTCCTCAGCCATACATCCATCCGGCCTATCTTTCTATTTCTATCCTCACTGGCACGTGGCACTGGGAGTTACATCAAGATCTTTAACTTCAATATCCTGTTTTTTAAACTTCTTACCTAACTCCCTGTACTCATTTCACAGGACCCCATCCCTTTGTCTACCCCTGTCATGTGACCGATGTGCACAATGTCCTCTGGATGTTCACCCTCCCCTTCAGAACGTTCAGTAACCGCTCAGAGACATCCTTGACCCTGGCACCCGGGAGGCAGCACACCATCCTGGGGTCTCTTCTGCAGCCACACAGTCTCCTGTCTGTCCCCCTCACAACCGAGTCTTCTATCAGTATTGCGATCATTAGACAGGATCTGGCAAACAGAGACAGGGAGGAACTACCTGCAGTTGGGTTGATATTAGGAAAGTGGGAGTATTTAAAAGTGATGCTGTGAAAACTCGGGGCCAGTGTGTTCCTTGAAGAGTGAATAGTGAAGGCAGCAACTCCAGCGAATACTGATCAAGTGATATCGTGAGTTTGATAAAGAAACTCCAGTTCAATAAAAGGTGAAGCCATTCACAAGTATAGAACATAGAACAGTACAGCACAGAACAGGCCCTTCAGCCCACGATGTTGTGCTGACCACTGATCCTCATGTATGCACCCTCAAATTTCTGTAACCATATGCATGTCCAGGAGTCTCTTAAATGTCCCCAATGACCCTGCCTCCACAACTGCTGCTGTCAACACATTCCATGCTCTCACAACTCTCTATGTAAAGAACCCGCCTCTGACATCCCCTCTATACTTTCCTCCAACCAGCTTAAAACTATGACCCCTCGTGTTAGTCATTTCTGCCCTGAGAAATAGTCTCTGGCTATCAACTCTATCTATGCCTCTCATTATCTTGTATACCTCAATTAGGTCCCCTCTCCTCCTCCTTTTCTCCAATGAAAAAAGTCCGAGCTCAGTCAACCTCTTCTCATAAGATAAGCCCTCCAGTCCAGGCAGCATCCTGGTAAACCTCCTCTGAACCCTTTCCAAAGCATCCACATCTTTCCTATAATAGGACAACCAGAACTGGACGCAGTATTCCAAGTACGGTCTAACCAAAGTTTTATAGAGCTGCAACAAGATTTCACAACTCAAACTCAATCCCCCTGTTAATGAAAGCCAAAACACCATATGCTTTCTTAACAACCCTGTCCACTTGGGAAGCCATTTTAAAGGATCTATGTACCTGCACACCAAGATCCCGCTGTTCCTCCACACTACCAAGAATCCTATCCTTAATCCTGTACTCAGCTTTCAAATTCGACTTTCCAAAATGCTTCACCTCACATTTATCCAGGTTGAATCCATCTGCCACCTCTCAGCCCATCTCTGCATCCTGTCAATGTCCCACTGCAGCCTACAACAGCCCTCTGTACTGTCAACGACACCTCCAACCTTTGTGTCATCTGCAAACTTGCTGACCTATCCTTCAATCCCCTCATCCAAGTCATGAATAAAAATTACAAACAGTAGAGACCCAAGATCAGAGCCCTGTGGAACACCACTCACCACAGACTTCCAGGCAGAATATTTTCCTTCTACTACCACTCGCTGTCTTCTGTAGGCCAGCCAATTCTGTATCCAGACAGCTATGTTCTCCTGAATCCCATTCCTCCTGACCTTCTGAATGAGCCTACCATGGGGAACCTTATCAAATGCCTTGCTGAAGTCCATATACACCACATCCACAGCTCGACCCTCATCAACGTTTCTAGTCACATCCTCAAAGAACTCGATAAGGTTTGTGAGGCATGACCTGCCCCTCACAAAGCCGTGTTGACTGCATTTAATCAAGCCAAGCTCTTCTAGATGGTCATAAATCCTGTCCCTCAGAATCCTTTCTAACACCTTGCAGACGATAGACTTGAGACTTACTGGTCTGTAATTGCCGGGGATTTCCCTATTTCCTTTCTTGAAGAGAGGAATTACATTTGCCTCTCTCCAGTCCTCAGGTACAACTCCAGTGGAGAGCGAGGATGAAAAGATCTTCGCAAGTAATGAAGCAATTGCATTTCTCATTTCCCAAAGTAGCCGAGGACAAATCTGGTCCGGGCCTGGCAACTTGTCAATCTTAATGTTGGACAAAATTTTCAGCACATCAGCTTCTTCTATCTCTATCCATTCCAGCATGCACACCTGCTCTTCAAGAGGCCAAGGGAATTGTGGAAAATGAGGGACAAACAATGGTCATGAAATACATTTGGCAGATATACCTGAGGAAAAGCCACAAGGTATTTCATCACCATCGTTACCATAAGAGGCTTCCCAGCAAAACAGTGAGGCTTGTTAGAAACCAAAGGGAAAATCTGTGCATGGAGCCAGAGGAAGTAGATGAGGTCTTCAATGTATACTTCCCATCTGTATTCACACAGGAAAAAGGCATTGTAGCCGGTGATTTCAGTTGGGATGGTGAGGCTCAAGAACATGGTAAGATCAATAAGGAGGGGGTATTAAATGTTTTCACAGGCATAAAAAGGTGGAGAAATCCCCACAGCCCAATGAAATGTATCCCAGGCTGCTATGGGAGGTAAGGGAGGAGATTGCTGGATCCCTGGTGGATATATTTAATACTTTACTGGCCACAGGTGAAGTGCCGAATGACTGGAGGACCGCTAATGTGGTTCCTTTGCTCAAGAAGGGAAGCAGTGATAGGTAATTACAGAGCAGATAGTCTGACAGCAGGGGGAGGGAAAGTATTGGAAACAATTCTGAGGGACAGTTTAAATTCTTAACTGGAAAGGCAGGGATTGATTAGGGTTAGTCAGCACGGATTTGATACAGGAAGATCTTGTCTGATGAAATCAGTTCAGTTTTTTGAAATGATATCTGAAAATATTGATGAGCGCAGTGCAGATGATGTGGGTTCCATGGAGTTCATTAAGGCCTTTGAAAAGGTCCCACGTGGAAGGCTGGTCCAAAAGGGAAGAGCCCATGGGATCCAAGGCAAGTTGGCAATTTGGATCCACAATTGGTGGAGGGCTGTTTGCGTGATTGAAAGCCTTTGCCCAGCGGGTGTACCGCAGGGATCTGTGCAGACACCATTGCTGTTCATTATGGGCATTAATCACTCGGATGTGAAAACAGAAGGTATCATTATTAGGTTTGCAGATGACATGAAAGGTGAGGGTGTTGTCCACAGTGAGGGTGATGGTCTCAGGCTGCAGTCTGAAGGTTTTGGCTGGGACAGAATTTCAACACAGTAATTTCAATTGATAAGCCAGGCAAGAGCACAGCAGGCAATGAGGAAAACTGATGAACTAAGCTGCATTTACTTTTTTGCAAAATGCCTGACAGGTAAGGCAGATGAACACACGGCATAGATGGGAACATGGGACTGGGAAATCACAGGAATTTCAGAAACACAGCTGAGGGAGGGACAGGGCTCGCAGATCATTGTTCCAGATTCAACAGGACGGATAGAAGGGGAGGTAAGAGAGGAGGGGGAGCGGAGTTTGTGATCAGTGAAAACATCACTGCAGCACTGAGAGAGGATATTCCTGGGGATCGCCCAGTGAAGCTGTGTTAGTGGAACTGAGAAATAAGAATGAATAATCAGTTTGATATGACTGTACTACAGTAGTCAGTGGGAAATTGAGCAGCAAATATGTGGGAGACCTCAGATATTTGTAAGAATGATAGGGTTGTAATGGTCAGGGATTTTAACTTTCCAAACCTAGACTGGGACTGCCAGAGTGCTTGGATGGGAGGAATTTTATTTTTCGATTACATTACTTACAGTGTGGAAACAGGCCCTTCGACCCAACAAGTCCATACCGACCCGCTGAAGCGCACCCATCCAGACCCATTCCCCTACATTTACCCTTCACCTAACACTGCGGGCAATTTATCATGGCCAATTCACCTAACCTGCACATTTTTGGAGGCGGGAATTGAACCCGGGTCTCTGGCACTGCGAGGCATACTGTCTCAATCAGTATGTAACTGGTCCAACTGGAGAAAGGGATAAAACCTGACCTCCCCTTGGGAAACAAGGCAGTGAAAGGGGCTGACGAGTTTGTGGGGGATCACTTTTGCAAAGTCACCACAATTCTATTAGTTTGAAAATAGTGATGGAAAAGGACAGGTCTGGTCCACAAGTTAAAGGTCAAAACTGGCCTTGCCGCAATCTAGACGGTATTAGACAATACCGTCCAAAAGTTGATTCTTGGAGGCTATTTGCAGGTAAAGGGACACTGGGCAAGTGGAATTCTTTCAAAATAGAGATAAATTAAGATTTCAGGGCCAGCATATTCCTGTTAGTGTGAAGGACAATGCTGACACAAGTAGGATACACTGGATGACTGGGGATATTGAGACTCTGATCAAGACAAAAGGGGCACATGTCATATACAGCCAGCTGGATTAAGGGAATCCCTTGAAGAACATTGTGGGTGTAGTAATACTCTAAAGGGGGAAACCATGAGGGCCTAAAGGGGAACTGACAGAGCTTTGGCAGAGAAGGTTCAGGAAAATCCAGAGAGATTCTACAAGTATATTAACAATAGAAGATTAACTCTGGACAGAATGTGACTCCTTAAAGATTAACGAAGCCAACCATGTGTGAACCCACAGGAAATGGGTGAGATCCGAAACAAACACTTCACGTCAGAACTTACTGTGGAAAACACACCGGGGAAGCAGGGAAATAAACAGTGATGTTTTCAAAACAGTCCACATTGGAGAACAGGAGGTGCTGAAGGTTTTCAAACACATTAAAATTAGACAACTCCCTGGGAACTAATCAAGTATATCCCAGGACATTGGGGTAAGTTAGGGAAGAAACTTACAATGATATTTCTATCACTGACAGCCATGGGTGGTGAGCTCGGAGCCTGGAGGTTGCCTAATGTTGTGGCAGTATTTCGGAAAGGCTGCAACGGAAAGCTAGGGACATAAACACCAATTAGCTTGATGTCAGTGGTACAAATGTTGTTGGAAGCAATTCCGCAGGACAGGAGTCACATGCATTTGGAAAGGCAACGCTTGATTAGGGAGAGTCAGTATAGCTTTGTGCATACAAAGTCGTGTCTCTCAAACTTGATCGAGTTTGTTGAAGAGGTGACCAAGAAGGTGGATGAAGGCAGAGTAGTAGACGTTGTCTATCCTGACTTCAGCAAGGCCTTAGACAGGGTTTAGAGTGGTGCAGTGGATAGTAAGGTTAGATCACATGGGATCAGGGAGAGCAAGACAAACGGACACAAAATTGGCTTGAGAGTAGGAAACAAAAGATGGTGGGAGAGGGTTGTTGTGCAGATTGGGGGCCTCTGACCAGCGGTGTGCCATAAGCATTGGTGCTGGGGCCACGCATGTGCATTATTGACATAAATGCGAATATATGAATTATTGTTAGTAAGGTTGTGGATAGTAATATAAGTGTTATAGTGGGCAGTGAATACAGTTATCAAAGGTGATCTTAACCAACTGAGCCAGTGGGTCAAGAAATGAAAGATGGAGGTGAATTCAGGTATTGGATTTTGTTAAGACAAACCAGGGATGACTGACACAATTAATGGCAGAGCCCTTGGCAGTGTTGTCGAGCAGAGAGAGACCAAGAGATGCAGTTACATTGTTCCTTGGAAGTGGCGTCACAGGTGGACAGGATGGGGAAAACGGATTAGGCACACTAGCCCTCATGGGTCAGAGCATTGAGTACATGAGTTGGTCCATCATGATACGGCTGTATCAGACATTGCTGGGACTCCAGTTGGAGTACTGTGTAGAATTCTGATCCTCCTGCTTTAGGAAGCATATTCTGAAACTGGAAATAGAGCAAAGATTGACGAAGATGTTACTGATACTGGAGCGTTTGATAGAAACAGAGAGGCTTGATAAGCTGGAAAGCAACATGGGGGGAATGAGATAGATTTGGCAGATAAGGTTAAGGAGAATCCAAAGAGATTCTACAGCATACAAGTACAAAAAGGCTACTAGAGAGACAATAGAGCCCATCAAAGATCAATAAGGCCATCCATGCAGTGAACCACAGGAGATGGGGGCGACCTGAAATGAATATTTCATGTCAGAAAGTACTGTGGACAAAGACTAGGAAACAAAAGGAAATAAACAGTGATGTATTGAAAAGAGTCCCCATTACAGAAGAGGTGATGCTGGAGGTCTTAGAACACAAAGGTAGAGAAAGCCCTAGGTCCTAAACAAGTGTATCCCAAAACATTGTGGCAAATTTGCAGTGGGGACCGTGGCAGAGATATTTGTATCATTATCCTTCGTATTTCCATTGGGTGTAGGTGGCTGAGGGGTGACCTTATAAAGGTTTATAAAAACATGAGGGGTGTACGTAAGGTGAATAGTGAAGGTCTCTACCCTGGGGTAGGGGAATCTATAACTAGAGGGCAAAAATATGAGGTGGGAGCGAAAATACTTAAAAGCGACCAGAGGAGCACATTTTCACACAGAAAATGGTGCCCATATTGAATGTGCTGCCACTGAAGTGGAAGAGAAAAGTACAATTACATCATGGAAAAGACATTTGGGCAGGTACATGGAGAGCAGAAGGTTTGACGGGATAGGGACCAAACGCAGGCAAATGCGACTCATTCAGGAACCGTGATCAGCATGGACTAGTTGGATCGAAGGAACCGTTTCTGTTCTGCATGGCTCTTTCTCCAGTTATTGGAGGAGGAGACTACTGAGATAAGGCATGTTGTAGACACTGAAGTTAGTTACAGTGATAGAGATGGTAGTCTGGAATGCAGTATATTTCAAATATGTGGAGGGACTATCAGGAAGGGAGGAGGTTACCGGGAGAGGAACTGTTATAGGAGTTAAAATTTTTGAAGACACTGGTCCACAAGACATGGTATATGTACAGTGTTGGAGAGGGAACACGGAACTGAAAGATCCCAGGCAGCATTCCCACACACTCATGAGAAACCTGCTTTCCCCTCTGTTATACTGATGTTCGCTAAGACATCACAGGCCTGGATTGATAACTGTGACACTCCCGATGCTGTCTCAATGCAACAAAACTTACAGTAGGGCTGGTGATTGGCCTGGGGTGTGTCTGTACTGTGCTCCCCCTCCAGCACTGCATCTATGTCATGTCTTGTTAGCCGATGTTTGGAGCCCTCTCATTGCTCTCTGCTCTGTGCACTGTGAGTGATCTTACCTCACTGCAGGATTTATTGAAGGCTCCAGACCTCCCTGCCCTTTGTCTCTCTGGCTGACCAACCATCTTCAATGTGGTGATGGACGAGACACCCAGCAGTTGGGAAGTCTACTGAGTCAGGAACTTCCTGATTATCTGCAGGAGACAGAGAAATAGACAGGATGGGAAATTAGACTGATATAGTAGGGATTACACATGGAGAATGGCACTGAGTCCCACAGAGATCTGGAAAATCCTAGTCTCCATTCCTGGCCTGTGCTGTTGTGTCTCTCTGGAGTGGAGAATTCTGTTGGCTCAGGATCTAGTGTAGCTGTAAGAGTGAGAGACACTGACAGAGGCAGAAATTGGACTCCCATAATGAGGAATACCACATGGAGAGATACTGAGTAATATCACTAGAGTGCAGGAAGGTATCAGGATCAAACAATCATGAAGGAAAAACAGGTTTGTCTCCATGATGCACTGGTATCAGTGTTTAGGGATGAATAGCCTGTGAGCAGGCGAAGTGATGGCCTAGTGGTGTTATTGCTAGAGCATGTATCCAAAACCTCAGCTAATGTTAGGGGGAGGAAGGTTTGAACCTCACCATCTGAAATGGTGGAATTTGAAATAAATTATTTTAAAAATAGTAATTGACAATCCATCAATACCATTACTGATGTACAATAAATCCAAACACTTTGCCTTTCAGGAAGGATATCCTCACGTTGTCTGCATGACATCCCCACAGCAAATGTTTGCCTCTCAATTACCCTCTGAAATGGCCGAGCAAGTTAGTCAGCTGAATGGTAGCTAGGGCTGGGCAAGAAAGTTTGGTCAGCCAGAGACATCCATATCCCATACTTAATTTTTTTAAAAATCCATTCCGATGGTCCCACTGGAACTGTGCTGTGGCCAGTGACGTGGCCAATCATGTCTGTAGGTTTATGGACAGAACTTTAAACTGACAGAGATGATGCAGGGACAGGGTTCAGGTGAAAGGAACTTTCCAAATCCAAAGAGAAAAGGTGACGCATCAGAACAGCATGGGAATGTGGCCGTAGACAAGCAGAAAGGAACAGGATGGGACAGAGTTAACTAAAACTATACATCAGCGCATCGATTTGTGACAGGAAATTGTGGGAAAGAGTAAATTATGTTTTTTTTTGGAATGGACAAAGTCTCTTCAATAAGGTGGATGGATTTGTGACACAGAGGTGAAAGAGATTTAAACACCAGAGATATGTGGTTACAGTGCGAACAAAAGGTGGAAAATAAATACTCAATATTTCACAAGCATGCAGAAACTCAGGCAAAATGGGTAACACTCACAATAATGGATAACAAAGGCATTACAGAGAAAGCATTTGGTCTCAGATCATGAAGTAGAGTCAGTCTGAATGTAAATTCTGGCTACTACTTGACAAGGACACAAGGAGCAGAAGAGAATTAGCCACCGAACAGCATTTCATTGCTCATCACTGCATTAAACAGGAACTCACTGGAACTTTTAATAAAGGTGTTGTGATAATTTAGTGAAACTTCAACATTCATATAATATCGACAATCATACTGACAGGAGTGATATTCGAAGAGGAGATTGTAGAATTCTTTTTCAGTGTTTCTTTGAATAACACATTGTGCAACTGGCTAGGGACATAACTATCTCAGAGCGACTGTTGTGTGATGAAACTTAGTGACTGAGTAATGTCACCGGGAGAGATCCTCCGGGAAATTGTGATAAAGTGCAGTTTAAAGAAATATAAAGTTTTAAAGTGAATCACAGAAAGGACAAATTACAACTAGAAACAAAAATAGCCAGTAACATGAGGTTGAGAGGAGAACTGACCAAGATAAACAGGCTAAACAAACTGAAATATGTATCTGTAAATGAACAGTGGAAAACATTTAAAGGGACAGTGAAAAATACTCTACAAAAGGACATTCAATGAAACAGATCAAACCTCAGCAAGAAATTCCCACCTGTCCCTCACTCAGGACAAAATGGATCATATTAGATTATCAGGCTGAGAAGATCACCAAAAAGTACTTAAAATCCTGAAGAGAGAGAGTGTTTTAGGGCTCATTCCTGAAGAAGGGCTCATGCCCGAAACGTCAATTCTCCTGCTCCTTGGATGCTGCCTGACCTGCTGCGCTTTTCCAGCAACACATTTTCAGAAGGGGAATCATTGTCAGGGTTTAATGACACAATAGGAACAGGGAGAGGTGAAGGTGCTGGAGGTGGTGAGAGTGTCATGACAAGCAACATGAATTCGACTGGGACAACACTACTATTATAGGACAAGCCAAACAGAGAACAGCCAGGGAATTCCTAGAGGCATGGCACTCATCCACAGATTCAATCAATAAGCACATCGACCTGGACCCAATATACCGACCACTGCAGTGGACAGATGAAACTGACAACCAATATCTCATTCAAACCACTACAAATGCCAGAGGAAACATCACATAAGGGCTTCACAGGAGGCCCCCAAGCACTGAGGATGTCACCTAGACAGGGGATGAAACGTCTGCAACACAAATTCCCAGCTCGGTGAACAGAACCACAACAACGAGCACCCGAACTACAAATCTTCTCACAAACTTTGAATTCTTTGTCCCACTGCGAACTGCCCAGAGGGTAGCTCAGAGTCAGCCATATTGCTGTGGGTCTGGTGTCACATGTAGGCCACACCAGGTTAGAATGTCAGATGTGCTTCCCTAAAGGAGGTAAGTGAACCAGATGAGTTTTTCCTACTGATCAGCAATGCTTTTACGGTAATCTCACCAGTGTCTTGTACAGGTACAACATGATAAAAACGAGGGCTGCAGATGCTGGAAACCAGAGTCTAGATTATAGTGGTGCTGGAAAAGCACTGCAGGTCAGGCATCATCTTGACATCCCAACTCTTACTCTCAATGCTCTGCCCAATGAAGGTAACCATCCCAAACGCCTGCTTCACCAGCTGTCTACCTGTGACACCACACTCAAAGAACTGTGTACCTGCGTCCCTGGGTCACTGACTGATAACACTCCCCAGGGCCCGAACATTAACTGTACAAGTCCCACCCTGGTTTGTTTCACCAAAATGGAACACTTCACATTTATCTAATTAAACTCCATCTGCTATTCTTCAGCCCACTATCCCAGCAGTACTGTTCGTCGCGTTGTATCACAGATAACCTTCTCCACTGTCCAATTTACCACCAATTTCAGTGTCACCCAAAAACCTTACTTACCAGGAAACCAATATCTCATCCAAACCATTTGTCCAAATGACAAACAACAGTGGACCCACTCCACCGCTGGTCACACGCCTCCAATCAGAAAAACAACATGTCACCCATCACCCTCTGTCTCCTACCATCAAGCCAATTTTGTATCCAGTTCCCTCGCTCCTCCTGAATGCCATATCCTTTTACATTGATCTGAGCTTATTACCCAGTTTACCACACGGAATGTAGAACACAGAACAGTGCAGCACAAGACACTTCGGCCATGATGCCATGCCAACCTTTTACCTGACTCTAAGATCAAACTAACCTACACACGCTTCATTTTATTATCATTCATGTGCCTATCCAAGAGTCTATTAAATGTACCGTTCCACCCACCCACCACTCTCTGTGTAAAGAACCTACATCTGAAATCTCCCCATACCCATCCTCCTTAAAATTATGCCCTCTTGTAATAGCCATGCATGCCATGGGATAAAGAGGTCGCTCACTATTCAATCTATCTATGTCTCACACCATCTTGTTTACCTCTAGCAAGTCGCCCCTCACCTTTCTTTACTCCAATGAGAAAAGCCTTAGCTCCCTCAACCTTTCTTCATAAGACATGCTCTCCAGTCCAGGCAGTATCCTGGTAAATCTCCTCTTTACCCTCTCTGAGGCTTTCACATCCTTCCTGTAATGAGAGGATCCAAACTGACACAATATTCTAAGTGGCGTCTAAACAGGGCCCTATAGAGCTGCAGCATAACCTCACAGCTTTAAAACTCAATCCCCCAGCTAATGAAAGCCAATACAACATATTCCTTCTTAACAACATTATCAGGTTGGGTGGCATATTTGACGGATCTCAGGTCATGAAATCCAAGAGGATTATTGTTCCCTTATTGTTTCCCATTCTATTTCTCTGTGTCCTGTAGGTATTCCCGATGTCCCTGACTCAGCAGAATTCCCAATTCCTGTCTCGTCCATCACCACATTGAAGACAGTTGGTCAGCCAGAGAGGTGGAGAGTGAGATCTGGAGCCTTCAGTAAATCCTGCAGCCGGTAAGATCACTCACAGTAAACAGCACAGGGAGGAGTTCATGGGCTTTAATTCAGACCCTGAGGGCATGATGTAGGAACAATGCTGGGCACGGAACATGAGAACAATCTCGGGCTTCATTATCGCCATCTTGTCTATAAATTCATCTGTTCCACAGAACCCTCCCTATGTCTGTCAGTTTCTCCACTGTCTGTTTCATAGATACCACTTCCCCTATCTCTATCAGCCCCTACAATCCTGTCTATCCATGTAAGCTCCTCCGATCAGTAAAACTCTCCAAGTCTCTGCCTTTGCCTTTAATCCCGGGTTCTGTCACATCTCTCCTTATCTGTGAAAAACAACTCTTCAGTTCCTTAAGCCATCCCTGTCAGTGTAGTCCTTTCCAGACCTGAAAAACCTCCCTGTCTTTCTGACTTTTTCAAACTCCTACTACCTTCATGATCTCTGTAACCTTCCCAACACGACAACAAAAAAGCTCTGTACCTTAGCAACCTCCTCCAGCTGTTAGACTCCTCCTTGTCTCTGGACACAAAGCAGAGTGACCCTGCTTCTCTCATAAATTAGTTTCTGCATTTCTAATGATGACAATGAACTCTTCCTGTCTCTAAAACACACTCAGTCTCTGTAAACTCTGCTGGTCCCGATTGATGTAATTTCCTTCAGTAACTACAAACCTCTATGCCTTTAACCTCCTCCAGGCGCGACCACACAGTTTCTTTCTATAACCTCTATGAGTCAGAGAGTCATAGAGATGTACAGCATGGAAACTGACCCTTCGGTCCAACCTGTCCATGCCGACCAGATATCTCAACCCAATCTAGTCCCATCTGCCAGCACCCGGCCCATATCCCTCCAAACACTTTCTGTTCATATACCCATTCAGATGCCTCTTAAATGTTGCAATTGTACCAGCCTCCTCCACTTCCTCTGGCAGCTCATTCCAATCACGTACCACCCTCTGTGTGAAAAAGTTGCTCCTTAGGTGTCTTTTATATCTTTCCCCTCTCACCCTAAACCTATGCCCTCTAGTTCTGGACTCCTCGACCATTTCTACAGTAACGGTAAATAGGCCAACACAGTGAAGTAGCATTGTGTATAAAGGATGGGATCAGTATTATTGTGATGCTAATCAATTTACACACTGCTCCTCCCTGCCCTCTCCCCTCACATCTGCGTATTGATCCTGTCAGATATTGGTAACCTTTGAAAACTTCAGAAAATAGCAATATAGAGGAGATCACTCTGTCCACTGTCTGCATTGGACAAGATGTAACGTTGTTGTTTGAAGTCCCAGTTCTGACTCCCCAGAGAATATGGGACTTCAGGGGCAGAACCCGGCAGCTTTTTAAAATGGTTTGAGAGTTTCTGTCTCTACTCCGCTTCCACGTGTGCCTCCCAGATCCGACCATAAACTGCGTGTAATAACAACTTTCCTCACCACTTCTCTAATATTTCATCCAATTAGATTAAATATTCACCGCTGGTAACTGAGCTCTCCAACAGGAACAAAGTGTTCTCTTCCTTTCTACCCAGGCTCCTGACAATATGTGCACCCCAATCAAATCTCCTCTCAGCATCCTCCGTTCCAATCTTTCCTCATAATGGCACTTCCACTGTCACAGGGTGAAGAATCTCCTCTGTACCCTCTCCAGTCCAATTCCATCCTTCCATGTGATGGGGTGACCAGAACTGTACACAGTCCCCAAGCTGTGACTGAACTCATTACTTATACAGTTCCTGCATAAGCTTCCTGCTCTGAAGAGTATTTTGCCTGATGGAGGAAATAATGCCATTTGCTACATTAACAAGATTACTGATGTTTCCAGCTTCCTGCATTTATCTGCCCACACTGACCATACTCTCATTTATTGTACATTCCTCTCTATTGTTGAAGTCCCCAAAAGCCTTGCCTTGCACTTCTCTGGGTTGTTTGCTCCATTCACCTGAACCCCATAGTTTCTGTTTTTATACAGTCTGCCATGGGATCTCTCGTCAAATCCAAGTAAGTCACATGCAGTCACAGGTTAGTGCCTCAAACCGACACAGATTAATTACACACGATCTTCCTTGAACAAATCCAGACCGACTGTCCTGGAGGCCCAGGAACTTTCTCAGTGACCACTGTCTTAGAATTCCAGCCTCGACCTATTCAGTCAGTCCCTCGCTCCACGTTAAACAAAGCTGCAGTGTTAGCCATTCTCCAGTCCTCCGGCACCATCCCTGCATCCCGGGAGGATTGGATAATGTGGGTAGCTATAAGGCAGGGGATTTTCCCCACCTCCTTTTAACTGTCTGGAACATTGTGTTACCCCTATTTTAAGGATTTGAATCTCCTGTAAAATTCTCTGCTCCAAGTTTGTTGCTCCAAATATTTCATCCCTATTTTGATTCAGACAGCCAGAAACCTAAACCATCTTACGATTTGGTCAAGTCCCATTTTAGTTGGGTTTCATGGACTCCACAAAGTGAAGTGCATTTTCTCATGACACCATCCCCAATCTGCCTCATTAACTACCCTCCCTGCTCGCGTGGTCTTCCTCTCATCTGACACTAACCCGATGTTTTTTCCCATCGTCATAACAACTGTCTACTGCCTGGATATCCCAGAATGCACCTGCCTCCCAGTTAAAGTGGCCGTCTCTAAAAAGTCATTATACTCTTGAATTGTCAATCTGAAACTGCCCAAGAAATGGCAGAGGGGGTAAAACTGGGGCCCCACTTTGTGGACAAGCCCCTGAGATTCTGGTGGATGACATGGTGCAGGAGAGAGACATTATCTTTCTCTAAGACTGGCAGGGGAGGCCATGGCACCAGACTCTGCCAGCTTCGGCCGAGGTTGACCACTGTGTCAGTGAGGTGCCAGCCTTCTGGGTGAATGCCCAGCAGTGTAGGAAGGAGGTCAGTGACCTTCTCCACTCCACCAGCGTAAGTGCCACCATCTGCACTTTGTGGCCTCTCCCTCACTCTCTCTGTTACTGCACCCACCTTCCACCAAGACTCATGTTCTCCCACTCTCACTGAATGCAGCACCTTTTCTCAGTCTCTCTCTAACCGCTTCTCTGTCCATCTCCCCAACTCTGCCTGGTGTCTGTGCTGCCTACTCACTCACTCGGGACACCTCGCTACCTTTCCCCCAGCTGTACCAGCTGTTACAAATAATTCCACCTCCCTTAGTACTGTTTGGTAATTCTCACATTTCGGAAGGAACCAACCCACATGAGCAGAAAGAGCCAAGAGGGATAGGGGCTCCCCAATATTCAGCTCCTCACTCTATCACAGGGGAAGGATCCTGACCCTAACAACCATGAGAGGCTGACTGACCGTGTCCAAGCTCCCGGACTGGGATCTGAGACTCCCCCTGACTCACTGTGCTGGGCACCGTGACTGACCGTGTCCAAGCTCCCGGACTGGGATCTGAGACTCCCCCTGACTCACTGTGCTGGGCACCGTGACTGACCGTGTCCAAGCTCCCGGACTGGGATCTGAGACTCCCCCTGACTCACTGTACTGGGCACTGTGACTGACTGTGGACAATGATATCAAGCTTTCTCGTTTTGTGTCTGTGCTAAACACCAAGGCAATACAGCAGGCGTGTGAACCTCGTAGCTCTGGCTGAGGAGAAATACTGCTGAGAGCAGGGTAAGGCAAGGCAATAATTCTGTGAGCATTCAAGTCAGTTCAAAGTGAATGTGTACAAACACCGAATGAGCAGCCCAGAAGGACAGCTAATGAGCTGGGTATGCCCCCTGAGCACCGTGTCCTTGCAGCAGCATTGAGTGTGTACAAACACGGAGAGAGCAGCCCAGAGGGACAGTCCATGAGCTGGGTGTGTGCCCCTGAGCACAGTGCCCTTGCAGTAGCATTGCAATGAGAGTTGTGAGTGCACCCTGAGCTGCAGCATTGAAGTACAAAGTGTACTGTCAGTGGGTCGGAGATGTGCTGGGATGGCGTGGTGAGGCTGGCATGTGACATGTGCCAGCATTGGTGGGTGTGGATTACATGCAGCTTCTGTCTGTGCAGTGTCCCCCGAGACATTGGTGTCCAAGATAGAAGGCTGCAGGAGCAAGGGGCAAGATGGAGCCGCCAGTTACCAGCTCTAACTTTCACATCCAATTCTCCATATTGAGTTTCCCTACTGTGGGAGGGAGGGTATGAAGCTGCAAGTTGTTGAGGAGAGATCCACTGAATGTGGCTGTTGATCATCAGCAATCATTCAGTCAACATCTTGCCACTCCTTTGCTCAAATTTTGTTTTAAAGATCAGTTCAGCACAGGAACAGGCCCTTCAGCCCAGCAAATCCGCACTGACACATGATGCCCTTCTAAAGTTAAAACAAAAGTTTTTGCTCCGACATCTTCTTTATCATTCTGTTCCCTACTTACTCATATTTGTGCGAAGATCCCTCTTCAACCTTGCAAAATTAGCTTCTTCCCCTCTATCAGTGCATTCCAGGCACTTGCACATTCTGTCTGGAACAGCAAAAATAAACCAGTGATGCCCAGATGCACACAAACCATGTGTGTTAAATTTCTCCTTCTGGCTAATACCCTCCAAACCAGACAACATCCTGGTAAAACTTTTCCATACCCTCTCCAACACTTCCACATCGTTCTGCTAGTGTGGCAACCAGTACTGTACACAATATTCGAAATGTGCCCGAACTAAGTTTCTCTAGAGCTGCAATGTGACCTGCTAATTTTCATACTGCACGCTTCGATGCCTGTCTGCAAGTTTGGCATTAGTCTTCCTGATCACCCTATCCACCCGTGTTACCACTTTCAGGGAACTGTGGAGCTGTACACCGAGATCCCTTCGGATGTTGATGCGGCCAGTAGTTTTTCCATCCACTTTATACTTCTCTCCTGCATTAGACCTTCTAAGACGCATCATATCACAACTGTCCAAATAAAGTTACATCTATGTTTTCTCTGTCCAAGTCTGCAGCTGACCTATATCCTGATGTATTCTCTGGCAATCATCCTCACAATCTGCAACTCCGCCAAAAATATTTACAGATCTCCAGTCACAAAAACACTGTTCCACCACCACTCTGTCTTCTATTACCAAGCAGTTCTCTATCCATCTTATTAACTGACCGCTGATCCCATTTCACTTCACCTTCTGCATGAGCCTGCCATAAGCAACCATATCCAAGGCCTTGCTAAGGTCCAATCGGCCAACATCTCATCAATCAATTTTGTCACTTCCTCAAAATAATCAATCAAGTTTGTGAGACAGGATCTTCCCCACACAACTGCGTTGCCTGTTGCTAGTCAGTCCATATTAGAGTACTGATGGTGCTGCATTCATTCAGACAAGTGATTATTCCATCATATTCCTGACTTGAACATTGGAGGTTAGGTTAGATTCCCTACAGTGTGGAAACAGGCCCTTCAGCCCAACCAGTCCACACCAACCCTCCGAAGAGTAACCCACCCAAACACATTCCCCTGCCCTATATTTACCCCTGACTAATGCACCTAACACTATGGGCAATTTAGCATAGCCAATTCACCTGAACTGCACATCTTTGGACTGTGGGAGGCAACTTGAGCATCCGGAGGAAACCTATACAGACACGGGGGGAATGTGCAAACTCCACACAGACAGTCACCAAGGCTAGAATTGAACCTAGGACTTTGGTGCTGTGAGGCAGCAGTGCTAAGCACTGAGCTCTTTATAGTTACGGTACAGTGTGAGGTATGTTGGACTGTGACGGTTAATGTAGTGGGAGGTATGTTGGGCCGTGATGGTTCCTGTACAATGGGAGGTATGTCAGGCTGTGACTGTTACTGTATGGTGGGAGGTATGTCGGGCCATGATGGTTACTGTACAATGGGAGGTATATCTGGTGGTGATGGTTACTGTACAGTGGCAGGTATGTCGGGTGTGAGGTTGCAGACTTAGTTGTACAGCGTATGATTCTGCTGCTGCTGATGGCCCATTGCACTTTATAGATGCATCAGTCTGTTTGTTCAGTCTGTTTAACGTCTGTCCCATTAGGAATCCATATCATGGTGAGGTGGGTCTGAAAAATGTAAAGATAGCCCTTGCTCCCCATAAGGACTGTTCAGTGACCATTCTTACCGGTATATGAAATGGAGAGGTCTATCTGCAGCAGGCAGATCGGTGATGATGTGGTCAATGATATGTTTCCCTTTTCCTGATTCCCTTATAACCTGCCGCAGAGCAGTCTGTATTGCTGAGCACTGTATTGACTATATGCCAAGAACTGCCCCCTCAGCCTGGCTATGTCCTGTCAGTGGGACAGAACCTACCAGAGAGGGTGGTGAAGTTGCCAGGGGCATAGGCCTGTTCGCAGAATCCTGCTTTAAAGGCAATATCTGACTGTTTTTGATTAGTCCATGGGAAATATACAACAGGTCACTTTTACTTTTTGTATAATGAAGTGTTAATATCACTTTGTTTCTTACACATTTTAAAATAAACCAAACATCAATATTTTTCAGTTGAAAACAATTGAAGTGAACAATAATTGAAATACCAGAGCGCACACCTAACTATTACACAATTCAGTGACTGTAGTAAACAGCTGATTCATGTTCAGATCAGTGAACACACCATCTTGCAGGCAACAAAGCTGTTGGAAATGACTTTGAGGAAAAGCCTGAATTCAGACATAGTGTTACTGACCCTCACCATGACCTCCAAAACACTGGCCAACTCCAAAATCTGGCCAGAGTGCTTCCAAACTGGAGCTGGGCAGTTACTTACAAATAGATTGATTAGAGATATACCTGAATAACGGGTAGAGGTGAAAATGTGTTGCTGGAAATGCGCAGCAGGTCAGGCAGCATTCAGGGAACAGGAGAATCGACATTTCGGGCATAAGCCCTTCTTCAGGAATCTTCAGGGCTTATGCCCGAAACGTCGATTCTCCTGTTCCCTGGATGCTGCCTGACCTGCTGCGCTGTTCCAGCAACGCATTTTCAGCTCTGATCTCCAGCATCTGCAGTCCTCACTTTCTCAACGGGGAGAGGTGTGTGGGGCAGACTGGTCAATGGACTAGCACATGGTGCAGTTCAACATTTGTAACAATGACCTGTAAACAACCATGTCTTGCAAGTATATCGCTTCTGGTACACACCTAAACTCAGTAATTCTGCTCCTTGGACCTGATCCTGAATGAAGGTGTTATAAAGGTGATGGGCTCCGGCAGCACATGGCATCTTACACTGGATATGGTTTACGAAGGATTCAATGTATGTTAGCCCCACAATGTCAGTATCCAAACAGAATTGTGCAGCTCCATTGATGGCCAGTATGATCCCAGCCCAACGACCTTGTGTGTGACTTGAGTTGGAAATTTCTGTGTAAATGTCTGCAGCATTGTTCTAACCATTAACAGCAAAGTCTCTTTACTGAAGATCTGACATCCTTTCATAATACCAACTTTTAGATTGTCCAATAAGCACAAAATCCACCCATTTATTCAGTTCACTTTTATAACAACAATATGCTGAAAACAGTGCCCAAGTCACAGTAAGGAACATTGAAATGATGAGTCTCATTCCCACACCCAAGACCATATTATTATTAAGTACAAGGACTTTGAAAATTATTTTCCCTTGTATTATTATTACGAACTAATAGTTGACTCTCCTGCTCCTCAGACGCTGCCTGAACGGCTGTGCTTTTTCAGAACCACATTTATTTATTCTGATCTCCAGCATCTGCAGTCCTCGCTTTCTTCCTGCTAATACTCACTCATCATCATTTTTGTGGTAACAATATCACTGTGTGTTTAGATATGAGTACATTTTGAATTGCTTCTGTCTATCTCAGAGCTCAGTAATTTTGGGTGTGAATGTCAATGTCTATGTGATGCTCGGTATGTAGGCCATGCCTCTGAGAGAATGACAGATTATCCCTTCAGCTGTTCACGACAAACAGGTTACTACCTGGACCCAACCAGCCTGAGCTCACAACACCCAAAACACAGTGTCCAGCATTGCGCATGTTTGGACAATATTTTTTATTTTAATTTATTCATAGAATATGTTTGGGCCAGTATGTATTGTCCGTCCCTTGTTGCCCTTGAGAAGGCGGGGGTGAGCTGCCGCACTGAACCACTGCAGCCCATGTGTTGTAGTTAGACTTACAATACCATTCGGAAGGGACCTTGAAACAGTGACACAGCAGTATACTTCCCAATCAGGATGGTGATCACTTGGATCGGAACGTGAACATGGTGGAGGTCCCATGGTATCTGCATCCCTTGTCCTTCATGATGGTTGTGGTTTCGGAGGTACGTTGTAAGGAACCTTGGTAAATTTCTGCAGAGCACCGTGTAGATGGCAAGCATAACTGCTACTGAGTGTCAGTGGATGAGGAGTGAAGCTGCACTCACAGAGGCTAATGGGGGGTATTTCATTGCACACCCATTCAACGTGTATCTTATAGAAGGTAGCTGAAAATGTGTTGCTGGAACAGCGCAGCAGGTCAGACAGCATCCAGGGAACAGGAGAATCGACGTTTCGGGCATAAGCCCTTCTTCAGGAATGAGGAAAGTGTGTCCAGTAGGCTAAGATAAAAGGTAGGGAGGAGGGACTTGGGGGAGGGGCGTTGGAAATGCGATAGGTGGAATGAGGTCAAGGTGAGGGTGATAGGTCAGAGTGGGGTGGGGGCGGAGAGGTCAGGAAGAAGATTGCAGATTAGGAAGGCGGTGCTGAGTTTGAGGGATTTGACTGAGACAAGGTGGGGGGAGGGGTAATGAGGAAACTGGTGAAATCCGAGTTCATCCCTTGTGGTTGGAGGGTTCCTAGGCGGAAGATGAGGCGCTCTTCCTCCAACCGTCGTGTTGTTGTGGTCTGGCGATGGAGGAGTCCAAAGACCTGCATATCCTTGGTGGAGTGGGAGGGGAGTTGAAGTGTTGAGCCACAGGGTGGTTGGGTTGGTTGGTCCGGGTGTCCGGGTGTCTGAAACGCTCCGCAAGTAGGCGGCCTGTCTCCCCAATATAGAGGAGGCCACATCGGGTGCAGCGGATGCAATAGATGATGTGTGTGGAGGTGCAGGTGAATTTGTGGCGGATATGGAAGTTTCCTTTAGGGCCTTGGAGGGAAGTGAGGGGGGAGGTGTGGGCGCAAGTCTTGCACCTCCTGCGGTTGTAGGGGAAGGTGCCGGGAGTGGAGGTTGGGTTGGTGGGGGGTGTGGATCTGACGAGGGAGTCACAGAGGGAGTGGTCTTTACGGAACCCTGATAGGGGAGGGGAGGGAAATATATCCTTGGTGGTGGGGTCCGTTTGAAGGTGGCGGAAATGACGGCGGATGATACGCTGTTATAGAAGGTAGGCAGGCTTTCAGAAATCATGAGGCAAGTTATTAGATTAGATTACTTACAGTTTGGAAACATGCCCTTCGGCCCAACAAGTCCACACCAACCCTCCAAAAAGCAACCCACACAGACCCGTACCCCTACATTTTCCCCTAATACTACAGGCAATTTAGAATGGCCAATTCACCTAACCAACACAACTTCAGACTGTGGGAGGAGACTGGAGCACCCGGATGAAGCCCATGCAGACACAGGGAGAATGTGCAAACTCCAATCAGGGGACAGGGATTGAACCCGGGTCTCTGGCGCTGTGAAGCAGCAGTGCTGACCACTGTGCCACCGTATTTATGCAGTGCTCTTAGCTCCTGACATATTCTTGTAGCCAATTAATTTGCATACGTCGAAAAGTGTAGTGCTGGAAAAGCACAACAGGTCAGGCAGCAGGAGAATCGACGTTTTAGCATAAGCCCTTCACAGGAATGGATAATGAAATTATATGATCGTTCCAGTTCTGGTTAACGGTAAGCCTCTGGATATTGCTAGGTGGGTGTTCAGTGATGGTGGTGGATATGGTTCAGTTCTGTATTGTTGAAGGTAATTGTTGTCTGGCACGTGAGTAATGGAAGTGGTATTTGTCACTGTTAAGCACACGCTTGCATATTTCCAGGTCCTGTTGCATTTGGATAAGCATCCCCACTTGTGACTTTAATGTATAGGGAGGGCCATTTATGATTGGGCCTAGGGCAGAGAGCACACTGATACTGTCCCTCTCTCTGGGTTAGGAGGCTTGCTTTTAGTTCCAGAGGTGTCTAACAACATATCTGAACAGAATAATGTTACAGTATCTTCCCCAAGGAGCTGAGCGAGGACTTGGTTAGCTTAATCAGTTGGACAGCTAGTTATTAATGCCAGCTGTATGGGTTCATTTCATTCACTGACTGGGGTGACTAAAGGACTGTCCTACTCAATCTCTCCTTTACTTGAGGCATGATGACTGTCCAGTTAAACTGCCACCAGTCATCTCTGTCTAAGGAGAGAGCAGCCCTATCATCCATTTTTTATCTACGGGATTACTCAAACACCAACATAGGGGAACTGCTGTGGAGCTGAGATGGCTGCTCCCCACCAACCACAGCCACCTTCCTTTGTCGCAGGTATAACTTCAGCCAGTGCATATGATTCCTATTTGCTCCAGTTTTGCCGTTAATCCTGGATACGACACTTGGTCAAATGCAGTTATGATGATGTTAAAAGTGCAGTCACTGTCTCCTTGCCTCTAGAATTCAGCTGTGTATTTTCTTGTTGTACATCATTAAACCAAGGCTTCAATGAGCCCAAGGAATGAGTAGCCCTGGCAGAGCCCAAGCTGAATTTCAGTGAGCAGGTTGGTGCTGAGGAAGTGCTGCTTGATCCCACTGTAGATTCCAATAACATTGCAACACTTTGTTAATGATAGGGATTAGAACAATGGGGCAGTAAATGATTATCTGATGTTTAGTCTGTGTGTGTACAGGACACACCCAGATAGTTTCCCACATTGTCAGGGAGATGCCAGTGCTGTATCCCAACAGGAAGAGCTTGAATGGAATGTTATCAGGGCCCACAGACTTTGCATTCCTCATCCATCCAGCCACTTGGAGATACCACACAAAATGAATTGAATTAGCTGAAGACTGCCATCTGGAGGAGACTAAAATAGATCATCCCATCGGTACTTCTGTCTGAACATTGCTGTGAATGTTTCAGCCTTAGCTTTTCTATTGTTGTGCTGGGCCCTTCCATCACTGAGGAAGGTGGTGTTTGTGGATCCTCCTCCTCCAGAGAGTTGTTTGATTGACCACACAATTCACGCTGACTGCTTGCGACAGGATTGCAGAGATTAGGTCTGATTTGTTGGTTAGATCTGTCTGTCACTGGCTGTTTATGCTACTTGGTGAGTAAGTGGTCCTGTTTGGTTACGTCACCTCATTTTGAGGTGTACCTGGTGCTACACTTGGCAGACCCTCCTGTATTTTCCATTGAACAAGGGTTTATCCCCTGGCCTGGTGGTCAAGGTAAAGTGGAATACATACCAGGCAGTGACTGTGAAAATTTTACTGGAGTACAATTCTGCTGCTGTTAGTAATGACCTGAATCGCCTCAGACAGGCCAGTGCTTCGAAATCTTTGTCTCCAGGAATAGTGTGTGCTGTAGTCACCATTCCCAATATGGTCATCGATTAATGTGTCTGCAGACGTTGGGTTGGTGAAGATGAGGTCAAGTACGTTTCTCTCTCTGTCGTTCCCCTCTGCCCCGGTGCAGACTCAGTCTCGCAACTATGTCTTTTTGGACCCGACCATCTCGATCAGCAATGCTGCTGCTGAGCCCCTCTTGGTGGTGGGTTTGAAATGGCCCACACAGTATACATTCTCCAGCTCTTTCACTCTCAGAGCTTCCTGCAAGTGTTGTTCAATGTGGAGGGACACTGATCTATCATCTGAGGGATGGGTGTCTGCAGGAGATTTCCGTGTAAGTGTTTGATCTGACACCGTGAGGCTGAGGGAGGAGAGTCAGCAGGAGATTTCCGTGTAAGTGTTTGATCTGACCCCGTGAGGCTAAGGGAGGGGAGTCAGCAGGAGGTTTCCGTGTCAGTATTTGATCTGACACAGTGAGGCTGAGGGAGGGGAGTCAGCAGGAGGTTTCCTTGTCAGGAAAATTGCTGGACTGCCATGGGAGCCTGTAGGCTCCTTCATGCACTGAGGTTTGCACCCATGACAACAGCTGCTCCAGCCTGCAAGGCAACTTGTTATGGAAAAAGAGAGAAACTTCAGAGTGCTAAAGTGCGGGGATCCGGGTGCCCTCGTGTATAATTCAGAATACTCATATGCAGGGACAGCAGGAAACGGGAAAGGCAAATGTCATTTCAGAGCTGATTTGTAAAAGAGTAGACTATAAAGGGATGGAAAACTTGCTGCAACTCTTCAAGGTATTAGTGAGACCGCCACGAGAGTATTGTGCACACCTTTTTTTGCTATGACTTCAGGAGGGATGCACTTGCATTGGAGGCAATTCAGAAACAGTTCACTAGATTGATTCTGTATTTGAGATGTTTGACTTCTGAAGAGAGATTGAGCAGCTCAGGCTTGTAGTCTCTGGAGTTTAAGTGAATGAGAGTAGATGTCATTGAGGTCTTTAGGTTGCTAAAGTTGATGGACAAGTGGATATTGGGTAATCTAGAATAAGAGATCATAGTCTAAGAAAGAGTTGGATAGAGTTGCTTCACCTTATCCAACTCTTTCTTAAATGAATCCAGAGACTGGGCCTCCACTGCCCTCTGGGGCAGAGCATTCCACACAGCCACCTTCTGGGTGAAGAAGTTTCTCCTCATCTCTGTCCTAAATTGTCTACTCCGTATTTTTAAGCTGTGTCCTCTGGTTCGGCACTCACCCATCAGCGGAAACATGTTTCCTGCCTCCAGAGTGTCCAATCCTTTAATAATCTTATATGTCTCAATCAGGTCCCCTCTCAGTCTTCTAAACTCAAGGGTATATAAGGCCAGTCGTTCCAGTCTTTCAGTGTAAGGTAATCCCGCCATTCCAGGAATTGACCTCGTGAACCTACGCTGCACTCCCTCAATAGCCAGAATGTCTTTCCTCAAATTTGGAGATCAGAACTGCACACAGTACTCCAGGCGTGGTCTCACCAGGGCCCTGTACAGCTGCAGAAGAACCTCTTTGCTTGAAGAGTTATGGAGAGCGGGCGGGAAAGTGGAAATGAGGTCAAGATGACATCAGTCATATTTGTATTAAATGGCGGAGCTCTCTCGAGTGGCTGAATTGCGTACTGATGTTTCTCGTTCATATTCAGTCCTTTGAATGTGTTACACAGGACTGGGGGAGGTCTGGTTTTTCAAACAGGAAGCAGACACACAGGATGAATCAGTCCTAATCATTTTAACAGAATGGAACCAGTGACCAGTGCTGGTTTCTCAGTCATTTACTGTCTGCATCAATGTTTTCAAGGAGTCTGACAAATAAATTAGAACTACGTTTGGTGATGTCATTAAGGTAAGAAGGAAATTAAATTTTCATAAGAAGTTGGAGAAACTGCAAACATATAAGTGATGTCAATAGATAATAGTTTGCCAGTCAGGCATGCTTCAGCTACAAGTCGGATGCCTGGACTTTATGAATAATATTCAAGGGCCTTCCTGATATTACTGACCACACGATCAGCTAAAAGGGACAAACACAGGCATTCAGTGGACAGGCACAGAGCTCGTTTCAAAAATATATCTCGAAGCTGCTAAAAGACCCCTGTCCAAAATGGAGCACCACATGGGACACATTGCGAAGTGAAAGCGAGTGCAAGGTGCCCATGTTTTACTTCGTTCCTGAGCTTCATAACAATGGAACCTGATAATCCAGCGAGACCAACATCAAAGCGCAGGGTAAGATACAGAAGAACTGACAGTTGCATTCGAGTTTTATGATTACTTAATGGCCAAAAAGCTTCAGGATAATGGCGTTTGACAGAGGGAGGGGAGAAGCTGGACTGACAGTTTGGACGGTCTAATCACACGAGTGAGACATACGTTAAATGTGACGCAAGATCAACTGAAATAATTAATCTTGTAACAAACTCAATTCAGCTTGCAGAACAATCCCCTTTTCCAGAAACCCCAATAAGATATTAGTTCAGTATGGAGCACTGTGCAGACGAAGCTCATGTACAGCTCAATACAACCCAAGCTGTCCAGAGTGGAATACTGAACAGGGCACAGTAGCGCATTAATCTATAAATCAGGACGAGATAGCTGTCCATCGTGGGGACTTCTATTGACTACAGCATTGAAGTGATCTATAAAGGTGGAGCAGTTATCGTCCCAGGATATGGAGCTGCATAGACTCTCCAGTGCATTGCTATCTGTATCAAAACTTTGACCAACGTAGGGAGACTTTCAGCCCATGCTGGAAGTGATAGGATGTGCAGGTCCCATCCATTTACAGCTTCATATCCGCGTTGTTTCTGTACATGTGAAAATCACTGCCCAAGAGATATTTCCAGAGAATCAGTTTAAATATGAACAAATGGGAATGGTTTGGGACGCAGACAGAGAGTGGGAGATTGAGAGATAATGTCATGGAAGGATATGTTCACAAGCTTCAGAATGCTGAAACGAAGCATTTTGATAGCATCTTGCAACGCAAGTCAGTGTTTACAAGAATGATGGGGGAATGCATATTGGCTGAGTTCAGATGATGGCGAGTTTTGTATGAACATTTTGTTCTGCAGCTTTGGGGGTGGGTCAGCTGAGTCTTTGACTCATTGGGCTGAATCTAACAATAATTTGTCTCAGTGTCATTTTCATTGAGTGTGACGGAGACATTGTCTGCATGAAGCCGAGCTAGTTTCTTGGTGCTATCTTATCGAACTCAGCTCGTTATCTACTTACACCCTCATGGTGTCCCTCTCATTCAATGCCAACCCGATTTTCCCACCCATCATGGCTAGTGATACTCACCTTCGCCCAGATGTGCCTGGATATTCCATAACCCCTGACTCTGGTACTATTTTTAAAAGGCAAATGGGCACATGGTCGAGCTTTCTCAGTTCAAATCTGCCCTGCACAGTTACCCTGACCATGGCAGATAAGAGACAATTATGCCACGTTTGGTTGACAGGCTCCTCGTGGATGGGCTAGTATAGAGGGGGACCATTATCTATTAGAAAAGGCCACACTACCAAACCCACCGAACAAGATCTGAGTTCATCACCCAACTCAGTGCAGTATCTGTGGTCGAAGGAATTCCCAGAAATGCAGGACAAACGTCAATAACCCTCCCCGCTCTGCCAGAGTAAGAGTCACTGTATTCTTTCTGCTCCATGACACTCATTCTATATCCATTATGGCACCTACCCTCTAACATAGCTCATGGTCCAACACACTCAATACTGCATGTAGTACCTTATTTCTCCCTCTCGATCTCTCAGACACAATGCCCCCAAGCGATTACACTATATTCTGGAGAATGTTGTTGCCACAATTCCCTGGATGATGTCGTTTGTAGAGTACTCCAGAGAATTTTCCAAGTAATTCCCAGAATCAGATAAACGTCAGGCCAACAGTGTGTAATATATCAGGGGAAGGAGCAGCATCGTCTTCGGTCAAATCACATATGATAGAAATGCATCAGGAGGTCATTCAACCCTTCCATTAACCCAAAGTCAGCACCAAAACAGTTGACTTATTAGAGGAAATCGATGTCGAGTAGAGAACTTTTTTTTTCCTCAGCTATTACCTTGACCATTATCTGACTTATAGCTGCTTTACTGTTATCAAAGTTCCTATTGTCCTTTGTCTGTGACTATTCCTATCTTTAGCAGTTACATAGTCTGCCACTCGGTTCTCTGGATGGCTAGTTTGTGATGCAGAGGGAGGCCAACAGAGCAGGTTCAATTCCCCACATTGACAGAGGTTACCATGAAGAGCTGGCATTCTCAACCTCACCCCCTCAGCCAAGGTGTAGTGATCCTCAGGTTAAAACACACCGAATGGTCGTTCTTTAATGAGAGAGCAGCCCCACCGTCCTCAGAGACTGTGGTAACTATATGTATCACTGTTTATTTTTAAAATATTTTCTGCACCCCTATTTCATTTCCCATTATATTTCTGTGTCTTCTTGTCATCCGTAATATTATTTTGTACCACTGTTAACAGTTTTCCTCACTCTGCACGTTCATGCCCACTCCCCAATAATCTTTGATTCCGTTGTTATTCATGAACCTATCTGTCTGTGTCTCAAATACAATGAATGTCTCTGCACCCAGTGCTCTCTGGGGAAGAGTGGTTCAAAGTTTTACAACACTCTGAGCCAAGAAAACAAATTTCCTTGTCTCTGTAATAAATTGAAGATATTTTAATTGAAAATTAATAACCTATTAAATGTGCCCCCTAGATGCACTTTCAATCAGCTCTGTAGGAAGAAGTGTTCTTGCAGATGTACCCAGTCTTATTGAAAACACATTTGGAGGGCTATGTGTGAAGGGTTGCATTTTGTTTCCTGACCTGTGAAAGGATATAATTACATTGAAAGCAGTTTAGAGATCTTTCACTCACTTATTCCTCAGATGAAGGATTTATAAATATGGAGGTTACCCGAGGAATGAAAGATGATCATACAGAGTCAAACAAAATCTTGTGAGGAGTGAATCAGGTGGATGCTCGATGGGTGCCATTACCGTACAAACACCCCAATTCCTCTTTCCAAGCTTTTCCTCCCTGAAACTACTGCTCCAGCTGTTGGTCATGCTGCAGGCCCAGATTCACTGAATACAGCCCCCATACCCCACTCAGGGTTAGTTGAATTAAATCCCCTGCTCTCCTTGTTTGTAACATTGCAGAACGCATCTTCTGGGAAAATAAGCAGTTACTTTGCAATAATAGAACATAAGGACATTAAATGTAGGAACAGGAATAGGCCATTCGACCCCTCAAGCTTCCCTGTCATTAAGTAAGAACATAGCTGGTCGACTCCAAGGCTCGACTCCACTTTCCTATCAACTCCTTGTATCCTTCAAATCGCAATTATGTCCAATGACATCAACCCAATGTCTAAATACATTCAGTTATCTAGCCTCTAAAACTCTCAGACTTGGGAAATTCCAGACATTCACTACCTTCTCAAAGAAGACATTTCTTTACATCTCAGTTTTCAATCAATACCCCTTATTCTGTGTCAGTGTCTTCAATTTCGATACTTTGTCCATGAATGGAACCGTTTTCTCAACAACTACCTTCGTCAAAACCCCTATGGATTTTCTATGTTTCAGTAATATCACCCCTCATTCATTTCAACTACAATGATTAATCACCTCACCATTTTGGATGCTCTTGATATTCAACATTTTCACCCCAGTAATAAGCCTAATGAACAACACCAGTTACTTGATGCAACCAGCATGCTAAATTTCTGTTTCAGACATGTAACATCCCAATCCATATGTAGTGCATATTTATTTGGATTCCTCTCCATGAAAAAAAAATAGCCTGGCTTTTGGTTGCCAGTGCCAGAGTGCATGACCTCATACATTTTTTTTTACCATAAACTCCATCTGTGAACTATTGGCCTAATCTGTATACCCTTTCAGATTCCTTGCATCCTCACTGAAAAATGCGCTCCTATGTATGTTGGTACCATTTCGCAAATTTAGATACATTTTGCACTCAGCCCCCGCCTTCAATCCATCAGTCTCGATTGTAAATAACTAATTCTAGAAGATTGATATTTATGATACTCCAGGAAATACGTATTTTTAAATTGATAAGGACCGATTAATTCAGCCGAGAAGAAAGTGTGCACTGCAGATGCGGGACATCAGAATCGGGAATGTGGTGCTTGAAAAGTACAATAGGCCACGCAGCATCCGTGGAAAGGAGAATCAATGTTTCAGGTATAAACCCTTCCTCAGGAATGAAGCTTATGGGTCGGGGGACTAAGTGGTACATGGGAGGGGATGGGGTTCGTGGGAAGATAACTGAGTATGCGATAGGTAGACGAAGGTGAGGGCAAAGGTGATATGTCAGAGAGGAGGGTGAAGCAGAAAGATGGGAATGGTGATGTAAAGATCAGCAGGGCTGTGCCGAGTTGGAGGCTTGAGACGGGGATAATTTGGGTGGAGGGGAATGAGGAAACTAGTGAAATCCACGTTAATCTCGTGTGGTTGCAGAATTCCAAGTCAGAATATAAGGCATTCCTCCTGCAAGCGCCTGGTGGTAAGTGTTTGGTGATGGAGGTGGCCCAGGACCTGCATGTCATTGGCGGAGTGGAAGTGGTAGTTGAAATTTTCAACCACGGGTCGGTGGAGTTAGTTGGTGCGGGTATCCCAGAGATGTTCTCAGAAACAATCTGCGAGTAGGCGTCCTGTCTCCTCGATTTAGAGGAGACCACATCAGGTGCAACGGAGACAGTAGATGACATTGTTGGAAGTAGAGGTAAATTTCTGCCGATATGAAAGGATCCTTGGATGGAGGTCAGAGGAATGGAGTGGGTGCAGATTTTGCACTTCCTGTGGTGGAAGTGGAAGGTTCCGGGAGTGGGGTGTTGGCTGATGGGGGTGCATGGATCTGTCAAGGCAGTTATGGAGCAAATCATCTCTCCAGAACGCTGATGGGGTGGGGAGGGAATCAATATATCAGCTGGTGCGGTCTGTTTGCCAGTGGTGGAGGATGATACAATATATGTGTATATTGGTGGAGTGGAAGGTGAGGACCGGGGGTGTTCTGTCCTTGTTGCTTTGAGGGGAATGGGGTTCAAGGGTGGAGGTGCTGGAAGTGGAGGAGATGTGCTGGACAGCATCGTCGACCATGTGGGAACGGAAATTGCAATCTTGCAAGAAGGAGGCCATCTTTGATTTTCTGAGGTGGCATTCATCATCCTGGGAACCGATGCAGCAGAGGCAGAGGAATTGGGAATAAGGGATGGAGTTTTTACAGGACCTCACCTCCGTCCACGGCCCCAGAGAATCCTTCCACATCTGACATAAATTTACCTCTACCTCCACCAAAGTAATCTACTGCATCTGTTGCACCTGATGTAGTCTCTTATACATCGGGGAGACTGAACGCCTCCTTGTGGATTATATCAGAGAACCACACCGTGGCTGAACACTTCAGCTTCCCCTTCCACTCTGCTAAGGACATACAAGTTCTGGGCTTCTTTCATCGCTAAACCCTTCTCACCCAATGCCCGGAGGAAGAACACTTCATGTTGCGCCCTGGGACCCAACACCACACGGGATTAATCCGGATTTCACCAGTTTCTTCATTTCCACTCCCACCACATTAGCCCATTCCCAAGCCTCCAACTCTACACCGCCCTTGTGACCTGTTCATTGTATTTCCCATCTGTCTGCTCAACCCTACTCTCCGACCTATCACCTTCACACTCACCTTCATCTACCTATCGCAATATCAGCTAGATTTCCCCAACCCCTTCCCCCTCCCATTAATCTCTCAGCCCTTCAGCCCACAAAGCCCACTTCCTGATGAAGTGCTTATGGCTGAAACGTTGATTCTCCTGCTGCTCAAATGCTGCGTTACCTGTTGTGCTTTTCCAGCACCACACTCTCAACTATTACTCAGGACACTCAATTTCCTGTTTGTTAACAAATCCTCATTCCATGCTAATAAGAGATCTGTCATACTGTGAGCTCCTGTCCTGTGTAAGAACCTTAATTTTGTTGTAATTATAGAAACTATTTGGATAGCGCAATGAACTGTCTGCAGTTCTCCTTTATCAAGTCAGCTTCGCTTTTATATTCTCAGGGATCTCCAGCAAAATTTGGCCAGTTTTTACAGGGCAAACATTATCACCCTTTCACAAAACCATGTTGAATCTGCATGAAGCTTTTCTAAATATCCTGCCATTTCATCCTCAACAATGTACTCTGGCAGACTCTCAGCAATAATTGTCAGGCTAAATGGTCTGTAGGTTCATGCTTTCTCTGCCGATCCCTTCTTCAAGACAAGTGTCAGATTGGAGGTTCTCCGATTTCACTGGAACACTCCTACAATCCAGAGTGTTGTGGAGTATTTCACACAGTGCCGCCAGTCACTCTTTTAACCATTTGTTTTAAAGTGTGGCGTCAGCTGCTGCTGAGCTGTTTACCCTCCGTCGTATCTGTTTGTCAAAAACATTGTTCCTTTTCTTTGAGACAGTTCATCGACATTCTCCCCCAACTTCGTTAAAAATCACACAACATCAGGTTATATTCCAACAGGTTTAATTGGAAGCACACTAGCTTTCGGAGCGACGCTTCGAATTAAACCTGTTGGACTATAACCTGGTGTTGTGTGATTTTTAACTTTGTACACTCCAGTCCAACACCGGCATCTCCGAATCATCCCCCAACTTCATCTACCTACTGCATTCTCAGCGACTCCTCTCCAGCCCCACCTCCCTACCACTTACCTCTCAGCCCCCGGCACATAAACTTCATTCCTGAGGAAAGGCTTATTCCCGAAACATTGATTCTCCTGCTCTTCAGATGCTGCCTGACTGGCTGTGCTTTTCCAGCACCACACTCTCGACACCAACTTGTCACTGTCTTGTTTGTGTTCCACACAGACCTCAACACACTTTACAATGGTAACTACATGCATTCAGATTATCACGGATTCAGACTCCACACAAATTTGCTGATACATTCACTAGTGTAAGCAAGCGCAAGACTGATGTACTCCCACGGGCAGACTGAAATCTTGACACACATCAGAATGAGTGAAACATTGACAAGTTGGCCATGGAGCAAGGCAAATACTTACAGACTCCACTTATCTGTATTAATGTCGGTGCCTGAGTGAGTGTCGAGATGTCTCTGCATTTGCGTCTGTGTATCTGTGTGTATCTATGTCAGTCTCTGTAGTGTTGAAAATAATCCATGACATGCGTTCTGAGGAAGGTTCACTTGACCCGAAGCGTAAGATTTCATTTCTCCCCACAAATGCTGCCAGACTTGCTGAACTTTCTGTTGTTGGCAATCTTTGCTGGCCTCACTAGGTGCCTGTACAGTTGGCAGCGGGAGATAAAAAGCATCAGGGATTCAGTCTGGGCAGGGTTGGGGGGGCGGGGGGGGGGGCAGCAGCTCTCAGCACCATCTAAACTGACAGCACGATCAACACACAGACACAGACACACGTGCGCGCACACAGACACACACATGCAAATGCATGCCTATTCTATCTCTCCGTCTCTCTGTCACGCACACATAGATGCACACACTCTGTCTCTCTCTCATACACATAAACACACACACACCCCACACACATTTGCAGCCCCATCCCCAACACCCCTCATGAGGGATGTTGTTCGTGTGCTCCCTCTGCAATGTGGAAATCATTTGTTTTTGGGCATATTCCTTACACGGTGTACACGTTAAAGATTGTTTCCATTGCAATTGTATCCAAGCTACTCTAAGTCAGCCATTTTGTATGGAGGTGAGATGAGTTTTATTGCACTTTCTGTAACTTGCAATGCTTAGTGTCTTACCCTTCCGAGCATCTTACATGTGAGCAATGTTTGAAAAGCCCTAAAACAGACCAGCAGGATGCGGCATTGTATCATGTTAAAGAAAAGAAAGACAGCCATAGGGAGAGGGATAGATGTTTGATGCCCATTTCAGTGATTCACTCCTGTGAGAGACGATTTCGGTGCAAATAGTTAAGATGTGCATGACCTCAGAGTCTAAGGGGAATAGAGCCGTGGGGGTAGGGTAAAACATGCGTCTCTATAATAAAGGACGAGACATCTGCTGCTACAGAGTAGAAAAACAAGTCCTTGATTGATAAGACCACTAACTCTGACAGAGAAGAATAAGTCCTTGACTGATAAGACTACAGGGTAGAAAAACAACTCGGGAAACTGTTGCAGACTTTGTGAGAATGTGAACCTCGTGACTCTTTAGAGTTATAGAGGGGAGGGACTTGTACTGTATTTAATCAGAAACATTGTTAGCCTGGCGCGCCTTTTTTTTTCAAGGGTGCCCAACTCTGCAGACTTGTTAATAAAACTTTGTTTTCCTGAATTTGTCTAGAGCAATTATTGAGAAGCGATTTTCGTTTCTAACAAACTTGGGGGCTCGTCCGATCAACACTCCGGCCGCGAGGGGGGGCTGAGGAAGGACATCGGAGAAGGTGCACCCTGCCGAGTTCGGCAGTCCCTGATTCCTTGCTTGTCGCCCCGCGCGGCTTGAGCGAGTGATATCCGGAAGGCTCAGGAGAACAAAGGAGGGGTGTGGCCGAGGCAGTGGGGACGGTTAACGGTCGAGTAATTTCGGTGCACCGAACCCAGGTAAGAACAGACTTGCGGGGACCGTCTTTCCGGAGAACTGGGGACCTGCGGAGTGCCTGTAGATTTTTCTACAGAGACGTGGGACTCAGGAATCTAGAGACCGGGGCTCGTCTGTGCGAGATTTTGCAAAGGCCGTGTTTGCGGAGGAACGTGGACCTACGGGGTGCCTGTAGATTTTTCTACAGAGACGTGGGACACAGGAATCCAAAGACCGGGGGTGCCTGCAAAGGGACCTGGGCGATCACGGGACTGAAGGTCCGGGAATTGGCTAAATAGTGATAGATTATCACGGGATAATACAGGAATCTCCGATTTTACAAAGTCCTCGGCAATGGGAAGTAAGGGATCCAAGACGAATAAGGGAAAGGTAGGCTTGAGCGTAGACAATGAAAAATACCCCGGGGTACCTGACGATAGTCCGTTAGGAATAATGTTAAATAATTGGGATCATGGTAGGAGAAAAGGAAAATCTAGAAAGAAGATGGTGAGATACTGTCAAACGTGGTCCCAAACACCTATTCAGGGAGACTCAGTGTGGTGGCCTAAATTCGGCACTGATGAAGACTGGGTCCGGCAAGCTCTAATTTTATATGTCAATTCGAAACCTAATGTTACTCGGGGGGAAAGTGATTAAGCCCTTTGTTGGCTGCCAGTCACACTATCTTGCAAAATGAAGGTAACCAATGAAGACTCGAAAGGGCAGAAAGAATGGGAACCTTTAGATCACTTACCGCCACCCGACGTGACCCCGTCGGCCCCGCAAAATGGTCCTTCGGGTGGCGACGATTCAGGGGAAGGGGAAGAAAGCGGGGAGGAACCACCAGGTGCCTCAGGAGTACAGACTAGATCTCAAGCTGAAAAGAGTCACAGACGGAACTCTGTCCCGATTGCAAGAATGAATCCACTCCGGGAAGTGCCCATGGGAGGCGCGGAAGGAGGGACGGGATATGTGAACGTCCCCTTAACGAGTACTGAAGTACGGAATTACAAGAGGGAGATGAAGGGCCTACTGGAGGACCCCATGGGCCTGGCTGAACAATTAGATCAGTTCCTGGGGCCAAATACTTACACGTGGGATGAGATGTATTCCATCATGGGAACATTGTTCTCTAGCCAGGAGCGACAGATGATACGACAAGCTGCGCTGTTGGTCTGGGAGAGAGAGGGAGGAGCAGGAGGGGAGCAGAAATTTCCCCTCACCGACCCCGAGTGGGATAAGCAAACGGAAGAAGGAAGACGCAACATGAGGGATATGCGGGAATAAAAGGAATAAGGCAGGCAGCCCCGAAGGGGCACAATTTTACCAAGGCCTTTGGGAATCATCAAAACCCGGAAGAAACCCCTACAGACTTCCTAGACAGAATTAGGAAGAACTTGCAGCAGTTCGCTGGGGTGGACCCTGAGACGGAAGTGGGACAGCAACTCATACGGGTAGAGTTTGTGTCAAAAGCCTGGCCGGACATACGAAAGAAGTTAGAGAAAATGGATGATTGGGATAGTAAACCTCTGAGTGAACTACTACGGGAGGCGCAAAAGGTGTTTGTGAGAAGGGACGATGAGAAGCAAAAGAAGGCGACAAAGATAATGATGCAGACAGTGCAACAAGTGACAGCTGGAAGGAGGGAAAAGGGGGAGCCGTGGCAGGAACAGGAAAGGGGAGAGTCGTGGCAAGAGCAGAGGAAAAGAGGACCGGGGCCGGAACAAAGGAAGGGTGGAGGAACTCGAGGCCGCGATAGGGAAACGAGGAGGATACTCAGATGTTACTACTGTAATGAAGAGAGACATTTTAAGCGAGAGTGCCCCCTCTACAAGCGGGAAGTGCGGTCGTACGCCCTGATGGAGGAAGATTAGGGAGGTCGGGGGTTCCTACCCTTGGGGCAAAAGGACTATCGACAGGAACCCCTGGTAAACTTGAAAGTAGGGCCCCAAGGGTCAGAGATCACATTTATGGTGGACTCGGGAGCCGAAAGATCAAGTATAATCCAAATACCCCCCGGCGCCCGAGCAGGAAGAACAGTTATGGGGGTATCTGGCATTGGAGGAAAGACATTGCAAGTCCCAGTAGTGGAGGACGTGGAAATTGGGTATGAAAACAGAACTACTAAACGAGACCTCCTTCTACTGCCATCGGCGGGGTTTAATTTGTTAGGAAGAGACTTGCAGGTCAAACTAGGGATCGGAACGGTACCAAGTAACGGGGAAATGGTGGTACGGTTGTTCGCCCTCACTGAAGAAGATGATCAACAAATAGACCCGGGAGTTTGGTACCGGGAGGGGAACTGAGGGGGTCTAAACATCAAACCTCTCCAAATCACCATGTTACCAGGAAAAGGCCCGGTAAGAAGGAAACAGTATCCGATTGCTATGGAAGGACGGGAAGGGTTACAACCTGTGATAGAAAGATTAATCACAGATGGACTACTGGAGGAATGTATGTCCCCTTTCAATACTCCAATACTCCCTGTGAGAAAGCCGGATGGGACGTATAGGCTGGTGCAAGACTTGCGGGGGTTGAATGAAGTAGTCCAGGCTAGATACCCGGTGGTACCCAATCCCTACACGTTAATGAGTAAAATTCCCCCCGAACATGAATGGTTCAGCGTAATAGATCTGAAGGATGCCTTCTGGAGTTGCCCCCTTGACGAAGAAAGTCGGAACCTTTTTGCATTTGAATGGGAGAATCCCTTCACAGGACGAAAGTGACAGTTAAGATGGACAGTCTTGCCGCAGGGATTCACGGAGTCACCCAACTTGTTTGGACAAATACTAGAGCAGATCTTAGGAGGATTTCGGTATAACGCGGAGAATCAATTGCTCCAATATGTCGATGATCTCTTTCTCTCAGGACCGAGAGAAGAGGAGGTACGAGCAGACACCGTTGCCCTGCTGAACTTCCTGGGGAAACAGGGCCTACGCGTCTCCAGGACAAAACTCCAGTTTGTGGAGCAAGAAGTAAGATATCTGGGCCATCAGGTTAGTAAGGGGCATCGCCGTATCACGCCAGAATGAATATCGGGGATTATGGGTATGCCAATACCCAGGACGAAGAAGGAAATCAGACAGTTCCTGGGGCTAGTAGGGTATTGCCGGATATGGATTGAAAGTTACACCACTCTAGTAAAGTTTTTGTACGACAAACTGGGACAAGAAGAACAAAAACTGGACTGGTCAGATGAGGAGGAGCAGCAATTTAATATTATTAAAAGTAAACTGATCCGAGCTCCGGTATTGGCTTTACCCACCCTGAAGGAACCGTTCCAGTTATATGTTAATAGCGCCGGCGGAATTGCCCAGGGTGTGCTTACCCAGCTGCGGGCAGGGAAACGTCAGCCGGTTGCATTTTTGTCAAAAATGTTAGACCCTGTGTCACGTGGATGGCCGACCTGTATACAGGCAGTGGCAGCTATGGCAATGTTAGTAGAAGAGGCCCGGAAACTTACCTTTGGAGGAAGAATCACAGTATACTCCCCACATTCGGTTAGTACCATACTGGCTCAAAAGGCTCACCACTGGTTAACAGACTCTCGCATCCTGAAGTATGAGACGATTTTGATGACCGGAGACGATCTCAATTTTGCAAAAGATCTCAGTTGCAACCCTGCCCAGTTTCTATACGGACGTCCTGCAGATGGGGAACAGGAGCATGATTGTGTGGAATTTGTAGACTTACAGACCAAAAGCCGAGAGGACCTGCAGTCCTGCTGGGTGAAGGACAGGAACTGTACATCGACGGGTCCTCCCGGTGCATAAATGGGGTACGGTACAGTGGCTATGCGGTCGTAGATGGCGCAACGAAACGGACGATCGAGTCCGGACGACTCCCCGGGAAGTGGTCAGCGCAATCCTGTGAGTTGTACGCCCTCCAGAGGGCCCTGAAGTTGTTGGAGTGGAAAGTGGGGACCATATATACTGACTCAAAGTATGTATACGGAATTGTTCATACTTTCGGGAAAATCTGGAAAGAGCGAGGATTGATAACTTCCCGGGGAAAAGAATTAGCTCACGAACAAATGATCAGCCTAACGTTGGAAGCCCTGGCGTTGCCTACAGAACTCGCAGTAGTCCATGTACCCGGTCACCAGAAGGGGTCGACACCGGAAGCGGTGGGAAACCGGCTGGCAGATGAGGAAGCCAAGCGGACAACGGTCGAAAAACGCGTCCAATTATTAACATTAATACCGTTGAGGGAAGGGCTCGCTAAACAACCCGTCTTCACCCAGGGGGAGATTGATAAAATGGATCAATTGGGTGCCCGGCTAGAAACTAACGGGAAGTGGACGGTTCCTGATGGGAGACAAGTACTAAACAAACAGATCACCCGGAGTATTCTGCACCGATTACACCATCACACTGGGGGGTGCAAGCCATGTGTGACACGATCCTGAGAGACTATGTATGTAGGGGGATATACACGTTAGCCCAACAAGAAGTAGTCGGATGCCCCACTTGCCAGCGAATTAACAAGAAAGCCATGCGTTCTATGCCAGCTGGTGGTCAGCCCCTCGCAATTAGGCCATTCCAGAGGATCCAAATTGACTTTACAGACTTACCCCCAGGACAGAGATGGAAGTATCTGCTAGTAATAGTAGACCATTTCACTCACTGGGTAGAGGCTTTCCCAACCGCCAAAGCCGATGCACCAACCGTGGCCCGACTATTGTTAGAGAACATAATCCCGAGATATGGCATGATGGAATCTATAGACTCAGACTGCGGGACACATTTTGTTTCTAGGCTACACCATTTGATCTGTACTGCCCTGGGTATCCAATGGAAATTCCATGCACCCTGGCATCCTCAGAGTTCGGGTCGAGTTGAGAGAATGAATGGCACACTCAAGACCCAATTGACTAAGCTGATGTTAGAAACTAAGTTACCATGGCCAAAGTGCCTTCCCATTGCCCTATTGAGAATACGTACAGCACCTCGCCGGGATATCAGGGTCTCCCCCTATGAGATGCTGTTCGGATTACCATATTGGAGTAAGGTTGATGGGTGTCCCACTCTACAAGGGGGAGATGTATTTGTCAGACACTATTTACTGGCCTTATCCCGTTCTTTTGCAGAACTCCGGAGGAAGGGTCTCCTGGCTCAAACTCCGCCGCTCGACTTCCTCTTACATAAGGTGGAGCCCGGAGATTGGGTACTTGTAAAGACCTGGAGGGCCGAAAAGCTCCAGCCGCAGTGGGAAGGACCGTTCCTGGTCCTGTTAACAACTGAAGCCGCTGTTCGGATGAAAGAAAAAGGGTGGGCCCACGCATCGAGGATAAAGGGGCCTGTTCCGCCAGAAGGAGAGAGCACTTGGACATGCGGGCCAGGGGACAAGCCATTGGTGGTAAAGCTGAAAAGACAGCGACAATGAACTCTACCTGGACTGTATTGGTGGGGATATTGATCGGTTTACTCCTGTATGTGGGGGAGGGCGAGGGGAGATGTGACAAATGTCGGACTACGGTGAGACTTGGGAGTCAGATCTACTCGGGATCATTTGTGTCTCACTCCCATGTGAACGATCGGTGTTACGATGTGAATGCACGGCAAGAATGTTGGGAGGATGGAAAACCCTATTATCAAGTGTATAATAAAGGGTACGGTGGCAAAGTCCGTGGGTGCCCTAAAAATGACCGCTGGGTGTGTGTTAACAAAGATGGGCAGTGGGGCCTACCCTCCGTGTTGCTCAGAGAGCAGGTTGACAGAGTCAAGGAGACCAGAGTTCAGAACACTGAACGGGAGTTAGAGAAAGAGAACGACCGTCAGAGAACGGTCGTTGTCTCTAAAGTGCCATCTATATACAAAGAGGTAGAAGAGCAGATTGAGCTCCCTGATGTAACACAAAACCTGTTTATTGATCTCACCTCTAGGATTGCCACTGTTTTAAATGTTAGCAATTGCTGGGTTTGTGGGGGGCCACATATGTCAGAACAATGGCCGTGGACTGGGCAAAGCTTAGACATATGGGAATTGCTTCAATACAATTGGACACATGTCAACGAAAGGAAAAGCCAGGGGTGGAGACTGACAAATAGTCCTGAGGGCCAGTTATGTGTTGAAGGCAAGGGGACCGTGGAGGTAGGAATTAGTCCCTGTCAGAGTGTATTGAATGCCACCACACAAGTATGGTGGCCTGAGAATATTGCTTGGTACATTGCAAACCGAGATCATCAAAATTGCATTCGGTTACGTTCTGATTCCTCCTCTTACGAGCTAAGTGCTGACCCTTCAGATGGCATGAAAAGAGTGTGGAGCGGTGGTTGTCAGGGGAATCAATGCTGGAATAATCCTGTCCAGACTCTGCCATGGGGCCAACAATCCGAATACTGGAATTGCAGTGGTCCTGGTCCTTATGAGGGCGTCCCTGGGGTAAAGGAGTTGTGGGATGACGTTGTGAGGCAGGGAGGGCCTGCTCCAGATGGCCTATTTTGGATATGCGGTAATCAGGCATATTCCAAACTGCCCATGGGATGGGCTGGAGTATGCTTCCTGGGTCTAATAAGACCTGAATTCTTCCTATTACCCCGGGAGGAAGGCGATGATTTGGGAGTTAAACTCTTTGACTCCCTGCGTAGGTCGCCAAGGGATATCCAAGTCGGTGATTGGGGGGATGAGTGGCCACCGGCCCGTATTATTGAATACTACGGGCCTGCTACGTGGGCACAGGATGGATCATGGGGATACCGTACTCCTATCTATATGTTAAACCGAATTATCAGGCTCCAAGCAGTCGTAGAGGTCATTACTAATCAGACCGCCCTGGAGTTGCTGGCTAAGCAGCAGGATCAGATGAGGGCTGCTATATACCAAAACCGGCTTGCCTTGGATTATCTGTTGGCCTCGGAAGGGGGCGTGTGCGGGAAGTTTAACCTGACTAACTGCTGTCTGAAAATTGACGATAATGGTAAAGCGGTTTTGAAGATTTCCGATGAAATTCGGAAACTGGCCCATGTGCCGGTTCAATCCTGGCGCCCTCTTGGTGGCATCGGATGGTGGGATGGTCTCCTAGGTGGTAGTTGGTGGCGCACGGCGTTACAGGTGGCTGGGGGGGTGGGGGGGGTGTAATGCTTCTACTCATCTTACCCTGCCTGATCCCCTGTGTTCAATCTTTAATCCAGAAAAATATTTCCCAACTCCAGGCAGTGGCGGTACCCCAACATGGAACGCAGGAACTTAAGGTGCTGTTGCTGCGAAAGACCAAGGATTTCCCGGGCCCCTGTTGGGAGGACGCTTATCTTTGTCATGCACATCTTCAAAACAGAAAGGGTGGAATTGTGAGAGACGATTTCGGTGCAAATAGTTAAGATGTGCATGACCTCAGAGTCTAAGGGGAATAGAGCCGTGGGGGTAGGGTAAAACATGCTTCTCTATAATAAAGGACGAGACATCTGCTGCTACAGAGTAGAAAAACAAGTCCTTGATTGATAAGACCACTAACTCTGACAGAGAAGAATAAGTCCTTGACTGATAAGACTACAGGGTAGAAAAACAACTCGGGAAACTGTTGCAGACTTTGTGAGAATGTGAACCTCGTGACTCTTTAGAGCTATAGAGGGGAGGGACTTGTACTGTATTTAATCAGAAACATTGTTAGCCTGGCACGCCTTTTTTTTTCAAGGGTGCCCAACTCTGCAGACTTGTTAATAAAACTTTGTTTTCCTGAATTTGTCTAGAGCAATTATTGAGAAGCGATTTTCGTTTCTAACAACTCCCAAACCAAACGAGCGTCTATTCCAGGGAGATACACACACAGAGATACAAACATAAATACAGAAGTGCATATAACATGTGCGAGTGTACGCGTGCACATGCACACACACACACAGACATAAACGCGCAGATCTATACATAGACACACAGACACACATAGATTGATACAGCACAGAATTGGACTCTTCAGTTCAACCAGTCCATGCTGACCATAACCCCAAACTAAACGAGTCCCACCTTTCTGCACTTGGCTCAGATTTTTCCAAATGATCTCCTATTCACGTATTTGTTGAAATGTCTTTTGAGCATGGTAACTCCACCCACATCCTCCACTTCCTCTGGAATTTCATTCCAGACACGAATCACCCGCAAAGTAAATAATGCCCCATGTCTTTCTTTAAATGTTTCTCCTCTGACCTTAAAAATATCCACCTGGTCTTGAAATCCCTCATCCTGTGCAAAGTAAATATACCATTCACCTTATTTATCCTCCTCATTACTTTAGAAACTTACATAAGGTCACACCTTATGTAAAAATTCACCAAACCAAGGAAAGATCGAAGCGCTGACACATATATAGGAGCCGAAGTTGCCCACAGTTTATCTTTGAATGTAACCCGCTCTTGTCCACGCTGTAGCTCAAGGAGGTCACTTCGAATGCCTTGGAACACACAATTTCTTTCCTTCCTCAGGCCTTGAAGGAACATTAAATGCTTTTGATTGATCTTCCCAGCTATTAGCACATCATTCAGATAAATAGCAAACTGGGGGAGACCTTGAAAAATGTTCTCCATTGTTCACTGGAAACATTCACTGGCTGATTATACCTAAAAGAAAGGCAGTCAAGCATATTGGTTCAAACCCTTATTGATATTAATGGGAGCATATTTATTGGAATCCTCATGGAATCACAAAGGCAAAATTCACATGGCTCAGTTTAAATGCAGGTCCCCTGCACTTTTGCATACACATCCTCGATACGATGGATCAGATCAAAACTGGCTCACCATTCCTTTAAAATATCCAGAACGACAAAGTTAAGGCAGACAATGCCTTGGGGGAATACCTTTTGCACTTTTCAGCCTTGTTCTTAAGCTGGAGGATAGCCTTCTATGTTTCATCCAGGACTGAGTATTGCTGAGCTCCTTGAGTGTAATATGCTGTGCAATGCAATTCAAGAATTTCCACATGCACAGTACAAGGCACTGACCTGGCTTTTACAGAGACAGATCCTCAAGTGAGCAGAACCCTTGGCACACCTGTCAGTCAGGACTCCCGGATTGGACCAGGTGAACAGCTCCAACCTCGGAAATTATATTCAATGAGGCTCACTCACTGACCGCATTCCATCATTACCTCCCTTCCCAACTAATTCCTGGCGCAACTCTTTCCTGTGGCATTTTCTGAGACATTTTCCCACTCGGTCCACTTCCGCGGATTCTAGCTGGGATACTGCTGGCATGTGCTGGTCTGTGGCCCACCTCTTGCATCTCAACAGACATTTATCTTCTTCTGCTGTTGGCAATAGTGCCAAGGCTGCAACATTTGCTGTGTCCATCTCGCCCTCAGAGGATTCTTGCACCCTGTGATGACCGGGAGAAACTACAGGTGCGGACAACCTTGTCAGATGTTCTGAGGGGCTGGTTATGTTTTCTCCTGGCCACATGTGAAGTTACAGCTGGCATGGGATCCTCACATTTGTTCAGGACCACCTCTCCAACATAATGGGACCTGTCCTCACCTCGTCCATGTCTCTTACCCATGCACGGCCATTTCCATGTTTAACAGCACATTTTGTCTCATGTAGTAAACTGCGTCACATGCAAAAAGGAGTTTTGTGGCTGCATTAGTGTTCCTGATGCCCTTTTACACTCCCCACAAGGACCGGAAAGATCAGATTTAACCTGGTGTGGAGTCTTCTCTCCATTAACAACTCTGGTGGAGCTGTCCCTGCAGTTGCGTGAGTGCTGTTTCTATAATAAAACAGAAACTGGGACAGTTTGGTCTCCAGTGAAGTTGTAGGCTGTTTTGGACTGATCTTTCTGCAAGACAATCGGACAACAGATGCAGCTCTCATGACATTCCAAATGCCATTTGATTTTTGGAAATACTCAAAACCCAACTGCTGACTAATGAATGCCCGTTACCTGTGACCAATATGTCCAGACGCTCACAATTTTCAATCATCATCCTCGCGTTTTACAAACGAACATTATGCATATCCAAATACTTTGAATGGGCGTGCACAATGATTAAAAGCATGGATCCCATGAATGGACTAGCACATTCGACGTGTAACTGAGTCCAGGCGATACCTGGACAGCACCCATGAATAAGGTGCACTGCTGGAAACACTATTTGTTCTTGTTAGCACTCTGCGTGCTGCCCCACCAACAGGGCTGTGTTGACAACATATCCAGGCCAACAGATATAAAGTCTCATCAACACCTTCATTTTGGAAATTCCTTTACGCTCATCTACCTGTTTGGTCACCTTCTCAAAGGTGCAAACTTAGAAATATTACATTTAGTTCCCTTATATTAATCATTAGTATTTATTGTGAATAGCTGGAGTCCTATCACTAGCCCCTGTGGTACCCCACGAGTCATTGATGCCACTCAAAAAAGACCTGTCCATTCCTATTCTTTGTTTCCTGTCAGTGAACTAATTCTTTATCACATTAATATACTGTCTCTAACTGCTGGTATTTAAATTTTACATGACAATACCTTATTTGATTCTTTATTGAAAACCTTATGAAAGATGAAGTAAATAAAATGTACCTTGATCTCTATGGGGAGGATGAATAGGCTGGGGATTTTTTTCTCTGGAGCTTCAGAGGCTGACAGGTAACCTTATAGAGGTCTATAAAAGCATGAGGGACGTGGATAGGGACAGTCTTTTCCTGGAGGAGAAAGTGAGGTCTGCAGATGCTGGAGATCAGAGCTGGAAATGTGTTGCTGGAAAAGCGCAGCAGGTCAGGCAGCATCCAGGGAACAGGAGAATCGACGTTTCAGGTATAAGCCTTCCTGGCTTATGCCTGAAACGTCGATTCTCCTGTTCCCTGGATGCTGCCTGACCTGCTGCGCTTTTCCAGCAACACATTTCCAGCTCACAGTCTTTTCCTGGGCTGGTGGAGTTCAGACCTCAAGGACATAGCTTTATGGTGAGTGGAAAAATTTAAGAAATTTCAACTTTTTCACGCAAAGGATGGTTCATATGTGGAATGAACTGCCAGAGGAAGTGGTGGAGGCTGGTACAATTACAATATTTAAAAGGCATTTGATGGGTATATTAACAGGAAGGGCGAAGAGGGATATGGGCCAAGCGTTGGCAAATGGGACTTGATTAGTTTAGGATATCTGTTCAGCATGGACAAATTGGACTGAGGGGGTCTGTTTCCGTGCTTTATATCTCTCTGACTCGTTGACTCACAGCCTGCCTGTGTCGGCATCCAATCCTGGCCACCAGGTATAACTTCTCACCAATATCTTCATTTTGGAAATCACAGGATGACGTTGTGGAGCTCAGCCAGTCTCTGACAGTGACCATTGCTTGGGCCAATCACGCTTGCTCCACGTCGAATCACAATGGCACGTTCGCATGGATCATATCCATGATGGACAGGTCCCCTGCAGATTTGCAAACAAATCCTAGATGCAATGGATAAGTTACTTATCTGGCTTCAAAAGTTGGCTACCGTTTCTTTAAAATCTCCACAAATTTGAATCGATCCATGATGTCTACGACCACTGCTGCCCATCAGGTGAACTATACTGGTTTGATTATTGCTTCACTTTCCAGCCGCATGATTTGTGCCTCTAGTTTTGAACACAAGGCCAATGGCACTGGTCATGTGGACATGTTTTGGCGAATGGCCTGCTTCCGCACTGTAGAGGTTTGGTCACCCCCGGACAACATTCAACAACATTCCACAGGCCTGACCATTAACTATGTAAGCCTTGCCCTGTTCCTCTGCCTAAAATACAATACTTTTGCATTTATCAAAAGTAAATTCCATCTGCCACTCCTCACAAAGCATTTTCCTACATTCTCATTCCAATCCATTACATAAACGACGAACGGCCATGGATCCAGCACCAATCCCTGTATCTGTCAAATGCCACCAGCCTGAAAAACAATTCAAAGGTGGAAATGGAAAAACAAACAAGATTCCCCGATACTGCCTGAATCAGACACTTCCAGAACAGACATGGCACTGGGAGAAACGGTCAACTCTTTGAATACAGAAACTTATGCTGCTTTCAATTTATTTTTCTCCATCCTTCCTCAGACTAACATTGTCTTTTTTGTTTAAAAATCAAAACTTGGCTCTCCTTTGACTCTGCCCCCACCAAAACTTCGTGGAGAGGAGCTACAGGGGGCCAAACTAAAAATAGGCTCAAGCAAATCGAATAGGAGAAAGTGAGGACTGCAGATGTTGGAGATCAGAGCTTAAAAATGTGTTGCTGGAAAAATGCAGCAGGTCAGGCAGCATCAAAGGAACAGGAGAATCGACGTTTCAGGCATAAGCTCTTCTTCAGGAATGAGGAAGGTGTGCCAAGCAGGCTAAGATAAAAGGTAGGGAGGAGGGACTTGGGGGAGGGGCGTTGGGAATATGATAGGTGGAAGGAGGTCAGGGTGAGGGTGATAGGCCGGAGAGGGGGTGGGGGCGGAGAGGTCGGGAAGAAGATTGCAGGTCAAGAAGGCGGTGCTGAATCTGAGGGTTGGGACTGAGAAAAGGTGGGGGGAGGGGAATTGAGAAAGCTGGAGAAATCTGCATTCATGCCTTGTGGTTGGAGGTTTCCTCGGCGGAAGATGAGGTGCTCTTCCTCCAGGCGTCGTGTTGCCATGGTCTGGCGATGGAGGAGGCCAAGGACCTGCATGTCCTTGGCGGAGGGGTAGGGGGAGTTAAAGTGTTCAGCCACGGGGAGGTTGGGTTGGTTGGTGCGGGTGTCCCAGAGGTGTTCTCTGAAATGTTCCGCAAGTAGGCAGCCTGTCTCCCCAATGTATAGGAGGCCACATCGGGTGCAGCGGATGCAGTAAATGATGTGTGTGGAGGTACAGGTGAATTTCTGACTGATCCCTTGGGGCCTTGGAGGGATGTGAGGAGGGAGATGTGGGCGCAAGTTTTGCATTTCTTGCAGTTGCAGGGGAAGGTGCCGGGAGTAGAGGTTGGGTTGGTGGGGGGGGTGTGTGGATCTGACGAAGGAGTCGCGGAGAGAATGGTCTTTCCGGAATGCTGATAGGGGTGGTAATTTGGCGCACCGATCTTTATATTGCTGAGGCGAAACGCCAGCTCGCGGACACCTCCTCCTATTGACCCCACCTCCCACCATCAAGCCATCATCTCCCAGACCATCCATAACCTCATCTCCTCAGGGGATTTCCCATCGACCACCTCCAACCTCATAGTCCCACAACCGCGCACCGCCCATTTCTACCTCCTGCCCAAAATCCACAAACCTGACTGCCCCGGCCAACCCATTGTCTCAGCCTGCTTCTGCCCCAGCGAACTCATTTCTGCATACCTTGACAATTGTCCTGTCCCCCTTAGTCCAAGACCTCCCCACCTACATTCGGGACACCACCCACGCCCTCCACCTCCTCCAGGATTTTCGTTTCCCCGGCACCCAACACCTTATCTTCACCATGGACATCCAGTCCCAACACACCTCCATCCCCCATCACGAAGGCCTCAAAGCCCTCTGCTTCTTCCCTTCCCGCCAAACCAACCAGTACCCTTCCACTGACACCCTCCTTCGACTGACTGAACTGGTCCTCACTCTGAACAACTTTTCTTTCCAATCCTCCCACTTCCTCCAAACCAAAGGAGTAGCCACGGGCACCCGCATGGGCCCCAGCTATGCCTGCCTCTTCGTTGGATATGTCGAACAGTCGATCTTCCGCAGCTACACTGGCATCACCCCCCACCTTTTCCTCTGCTACATCGATGACTGTATCGGCGCTACCTCGTGCTCCCATGAGGAGGTTGAACAGTTCATCCACTTTACTAACACCTTCCACCCCAACCTTAAGTTTATCTGGACCATCTCAGACTCCTCCCTCCCCTTCCTAGACCTCTCCATTTCTACCTCGGGCGACCGCCTCAACACCGGATGTTTACTATAAACTGACTGACTCCCACAGCTACCTAGATTACACCTCCTCCCACTCTGCCCCCTGTAAAAACGCCATCCCATATTCCCAATTCCTTCACCTTCGCCCGCATCTGCTCCCAGGAGGACCAATTCCAATACTGAACAACCCAGATGCTCTCCTTCTTCAAAAACCGCAATTTACCCTCAGATGTGGTTGATGATGCTCTCCACCGCATCTCCTCCACTTACAGCTCCTCCGCCCTTGAACCCCGCCCCTCCAAACGCCACCAGGGAAGAACCCCACTGGTCCAACCCACCAACCACCAGATACATCGTATCATCCTTTGTCATTTCCGCCACCTCCAAACAGACCCCACCCCTATCAGCGTTGCGGAAAGACCTGAGGCTCAGCACCGCCTTCTTGACCTGCAATCTTCTTCCTGACCTCTCCGCCTCCACCCCCTCTCCGGCCTATCACCCTCACCTTAACCTCCTTCCACCTATCGCATTCCCAACGCCCCTCCCCCAAGTCCCTCCTCCCTACCTTTTATCTTAGCCTGCTTGGCATACCCTCCTCATTCCTGAAGAAGGGCTTATGCCCGAAACGTCGATTCTCCTATTCCTTGGATGCTGCCTGACCTGCTGCGCTTTTCCAGCAACACATTTTTAAGTTCAAGCAAATCGAAGCAAACAAATGTGACCACCTCTGATGAGGAATCATCTCCACTCAAAATCGTAGCTTGCTCTTTCTCATGGATGCTGTCTGACCTGCTGTGATCTCCAACTTTTGTTCTTTTCAACTAAATAAATAACTAAATGCTGTTTTCAACTAAATACAACTCCGCTTTATCACTACTGAACACTTCTGGGAAATAAACAACAATGGTTTAAAATCCAGAGGAAGTACATCTGCACACTTCAACTAAAAATAACTTGCTCCTCACACCGATCCCCATCAAGAGGTGATGACACAGCACAGTTCAACACTGGTTCAAACGGGGAATTGGTAGGTGTTGAAGCTGTTTGTCATTAAAATGACTGACGCATCATTGTGGACCAGTCAAAGGATAACAACAAACCTCATGTTGCAACTAAAGCAGAGAAGATCGCTCCACAAAAGCCTCCTGATTGATGGTGTCAAAGGACTTTGTAAGGTCTAAAAAGGTCAGGTACAGCAGGAAAAATCATGCCGATTGTGCGCCTCTGCGGGGGAAAGCCACACTGGGACTCTGGGAGGAGTTCCTCAGCCACAGGATGGAGATATTTGAAAAGGACTTCAGTGATGACTTTTCCAATGGTCAAAATAAGAGGTATTCTCCTGTAGTTGCCACAGTCTGACATATTCCCTTTATTGAAAACAGTCATGACTGTGGCATTTGGGAACTCTCCTGGGATGCTCTCCTCCTTCTGGATCAGGTAGTCAGGGGCATGCAGCTACACTGGGAGCTCAGTGCCTCGTATATCAATGCCTTGGGGGGATTCCGTTGCACTTGTAGTCTTCTTTTTCACCTGGTTCACGGCCGTCTCTATTTCAACCAAGACTTGCGTATAGCTGAGCTTCTTGTGTGTAATTAGCTGTGGGATGGAATTCAACAATTTACACATGCACAGTACATGACAATTAACCTCGCCTTTACGGAGATGGAAACTTGAGTGAGCAGAACTCCTCATACATCTGTCAGTCTGGACTCCCTGATTGGGGCTGTTAGCCTGGTCCAATCTCAGAAATCGTATAAGGTGAGGTCCAGCTGGCTGACTTCGTTCCAATCACTATCTTCTTCACCCATTGGTGTCCTGAGACAGGGGCCCATTATGTTTACTGTAGCTTCTCCTGGGGCATAGTCGCACTAAATTTGATTTCACAGACTCTGCCTCGGATACTGCCAGCATGTATGGGACTGCGGACCAACTGTTGCCCATGGAGCGTGTCAGTAGGAATTCACCTTTATCTGCAGGTGGTAATGACATCAAGGCTGCGACATCTGCCGTGTCCATCTCACCCTCAGAGGTTTCTAGGACACTGGTTCTGACAGCCTTGCCAGATGTTCCAGGTGGCTGGGTATGTTTTGCTCCTGCCCCACTTTAGAGGTTACAGATATCAGATGATACAAATACTTATTCAGGAGCGCTTCTCTCCCTTGAGCAGTGTACGTCATGGGAGCTGTCCAAACATCCAACATGCCTTTGACCCAAGCATGGTCACTACCATAGCTTTAACAGGAAATTTTGTCCGCTGAAGTCAACTGCCTATCTCGCATATAAATCTCTTCAGGTCAGCATTGGAGTTCATGATGCAATTTCACCCACCCACAAGGTCCAGGAACATTAGATTTGACCTGGTGTGGAGTCTTCTCCGCATTATCAAATATGCTGTTCCTGTATTTGCATGAGTGTTGGTTCTATAATCAAACAGAAATTGGGACAGTTGTGTACTGAGTAAAGTTGTAGGCTGTATCTTTAAATGTCCTTTCAATGCTTGTTTGCTCTTTCCACCATACTATTGGACAACAGACGCAGCTGTTCTGACATGCTGAATATCATTCCACTTCAGGAAATACACAAGACTCCCTCCTGGTCAAGGATTGCCTGTTACCCGTAACCAGCACATCCAGTTTCCGTGTCTTGCAAAGGATGCTCACAACATTTCCATTGTCAGTCCCACATTGGACAAATGAACTTAATGCACATCCAGCCACTTTGTGTGTACACAATGATTAAAAGCATAAACACCATGAAAAGACAGCACAGTCGACATGTATCTGAGATCAGGTGTTACCTGGCTCGGCCCATGAATGTGGTACAGATGCTGGCGGCAATATTTGCCTTTGTTAGCACTCTACATATTGCCTCACCGACATGGCTGTATCGGCATCGAATCCCAGACACCAGACATCACTTCTCATCAACATCTTCACTTTGGAAATTGCAGGATGACCCTGGTGGAGTTGAGCCATTATCTGATAGTGACATTTGCTTTGGAAGAAACAGACCTTTGCTCCCAATTTGGTATGCTGTCCTCAATGGTCATCTGGTCTCACCAGCTCCAGAAAGAATTCAATTCTGGTTGGGATGACCTTTCGTTCCCAATACTGTTAGCTGTTTTTGATTGGCCAGGACAGCATCTTTTTGGATCCACATTCTGATATTGTCAGAGATGATTGGAAGTGTGTCCACAAAGTTAAAAACCAGAACAGACTCTTTCAGTGGTGGGACCCAGCATGGAGCATCCGCCATTGGGAGTTGGCTTCAGACATCTGCATTTACCATTTGATTGCCCAGATAGTGTTGCGAATTGGAATGCACTCAGCATTACAGCCCACTGCTGAATTTGACATGAAGCTCAAGGTGTGTTGGCCCTGTCATCTTCAGATAGCCCGAGCAGGGGTTTGTGGTGCATTTCTATTTCAAAGCAATGTCAGTAAAGGTATTGGTGGAACTTTCTCACACAAAAGATTACTGCCATCTTTCCTTCTCTATCTGGACTATCTTTATTCAGCATCAACTGAACTCTGAGAAGCATACAGTGAGCCATCGGTGAGCCAAAAATAACCTCAAACTGTATGGGAAGGCATCGTGTGAAAGCACCACATCTCAACAACTGATTTTACACTTCCCGAAAGGCTACTTCTGGGCGAAGCGTTCATTTGCATTTCTGATCCTTCCTGACTAGCAAATCTCAGCTGCCAAGATGGAGGCCGGGTCATTACACAGATTTCCGCAATATTTCGCCAACCCAAGGGAAGACCGAAGCTCTGGAACAGATGTGGGAGCAGGGGCACCCTTGATTGACCTCAATTAATTTTCAAATGTGTTTAACCCGATGTTGTCGATGTTGCAGCGGAAGCAATCCACTTGGGTGCCTTGGAACATACATTTTTCCTTCCAACAGAGAAATATTTGATCACTATGGCCAATCTCTTGAAATGCTCTGCCCAGTTTTTAGCACATCATTCAGACAGACAGCATTCTGAAGTACGCTTTGTGAAATGATCTCCATTGTTCACTGGACAGTTTCACATGCTGATGATACCCCATCACAATAGGCAATCTCGTATATTGTTACAAACCCTGATGGGTATTAATTGTCGCAAACGTCTGGGAATCCTCACAGAATCACAATGAACGGTTCGAATGGCTCATATCCACCTTCGTGAAGGACATATTCCCAGCAGTTTTGTGTATAAGTCCTCAATGCGATGGATTGGTTATTTATTTGCCTTCAAAACAGCTGTCACTGTTTCATCAAAATGTCTACGCAGGCAAATCAACCCATGATAGGTATGACCAGTGCTGCCCAAAGGGCAAACAATAATAATATGATGATTGCTTCACGTTCCAGTTGACTTCTGCCTGTACAATTGCACGCGCATCAAGTGGCACTGGTTGTGTGGACTCGACAGGCCACATAGCCTGCTTCTGCACTAAAGATATTCTATCAAACCCTAGTTTCGACAGCATTCCAGATGCCGTACCATTAACTGTATAAGTCTTGCCCTGTCCATCTGACCAAAATGGAACACCTTGCCGTTTATCAAATCTAAACTTCATCTGCAACTCCTCCACTCATTGATCCACTTGATCAGGATACCTTTAGAATCTTTGATCACGTACTTCACTGTCCATTATGTGACAAATTTTGATGTCATCTGCAAACTTACACAGTCGTAAAGATGTACAACATAGAAGCAGACCCTTTGGTCTAACTGATCCATGACAACTAGATATCCTAATTTATTGCAATCCCATTTGCCAGCACTTGGCCCATACCTCCCTAATCCCTTTCTATTCATATACCCATCCAGATGTCTTTTAAACATTGTAATTGTACCAGCCTCCACCACATCCTCTGGTGGCTTATTTCACACACACAACTATGTTTGCTATATTCTCATGCAATCCATTTATATAAATGACAAATAGCAATGGGCCCAACACCAATACTTGTGTTCATCACAGGCCTCCAGTTTGATCAAAAACCTCATCTCACAAAACTAAAGATGTAAATGCAGAAAAACCAAGAACCTCTGACACTGCCTGCAACAGATACTCCCAGGGCAGGCACGGCACAGGGGGAAACACTCTGATCTTTCAAGATGAGGAGGAGCCAGTGTTGGACTGGGTCTACAAAGTTAAAAAAGATCCAACACCAAGTGACAGTACAACAGGTTTATTTGGAAGTATGAGCAGCAGCGCTCCAAATACTGCTACTTCTAGATAAACCTGTTGGCCAATAACCTAGTGTTATGTTATTTTTAACTCTGCTCTTCCAAAACAAGAATTAAAGCTCCCTTCAGTTTGTTAAACAAGAAATAACTCTGGGGTAAAAGCAAAAACTAATCCACACACAAAAATTGGCTCTCCCTTGACTCTATCCCCAACAACCATATTCAGGCAGCATCCACAGTGGAGCAAAATCAAAATGCACTCAAGCAAATCAAAAATCAACAATAAATGAACAGCTCAGATCAGGAGTCATGTAGACCCGAAATCTTAGCTTGCTCTCTGTCATGGATGCTGCCTGACCCTCGGTGATCTCCAGCATGTGTTGCTTTAAACTAACTAAATAAATTATCTCTGCTCTGTTGACACCCTGACGTGTTCTGATTTTTGGAAATACTCATGACTGTGGCATTTGAGACCATTCCTGGGATGCTGTCCTCCTTCCAGATAAGGCAAGCAAGGGCATGCAGCTGCAGTGGGAGCTCAGTGCCTTCGCATGTAAATACTTCAGGCTGAATACCATTTGCACCTGCAGGCTAGTTCTTAAGCTGGAGGACAACCTTCTCTGTCTCAGCCAAGGCTTGGGTATTGCTAAGCTCCTTGCATGTAGTAATCTGTGGGATGTACTTCAAAAATTTACACATGCACAGTACATGACACTGACCTAGCCTTCATAGAGATGGCTCCTCGAGTGAGCTGAACCCCTGACACACTTGCTAGACAGGACTCCATGACTGGACCAGGTGAACAGCACCAACCTGTAAAGTATATTCAATGCGGTTCATTGGCTGACCGCATTCCAATCATTACCTCCATTCCCCTATCAGCCCTGGGACATCAGCCCATTCCTTTTCCTGTAGCATCTTCTGACTAATTTTCCCATGAAGTCCACTTCATTGGACTCTGGCTTGGATAGTTCCAGCATGTGCTGGATTGTGGCCTACCTCTTGCATCTCAGAAAAAAAAGTTTATGTTCTTCCACAGGTGATAATGGTGTCAAAGCTGCAAAATCTGCCGTGTCCAACTCACCCTCAGAGGTGTCTTCCACACTGGGGAGATGGGGACAACCCACAGGTTTGGGCAGCCTTTATGGCTGTTCTGAGGGGCTGGGTATGTTTTGAGACTGGCAACTTGCAAATGCGCAGCTATGATGTGATCCTTACATTTGTTCAGGACATCGAATATAGAACATTGCAGCGCAGTCCAGGCCCTTCGGCCCTCAATATTGCGACGACCTGCGGAACCAATCTCAATGTTGTGGTTCTGTTCGCCAGGCTGGGAATTAGCGTTGCAGACGATTCGTCCTCTGTCTAGGTGACATCCTCTGTGCTTGGAAGCTTCCTGTGAAGCCCTTCTGTGTTGTTTCCTCCGGCATTTATAGTGGTTTGTCTCTGCCGCTACCGGTTGTCAGTTCCAGCTGTCTGCTGCAGTGGCCGGTATATTGGGTCCAGATCGATGCGTTTGTTGATAGTACATCGACCTGGACCCAATATACCGGCCACTGCAGCGGACAGCTGGAACTGACAACCGGAAGCGGCAGAGACAAACCACTATAAATGCCGGAGGAAACAACACAGAAGCGCTCCACAGGAAGCTCCCAAGCACTGAGGATGTCACCTAGAGAGGGGACGAAATGTTTGCAACGCAAATTCCCAGCTCGGCAAACAGAACCACAACAGCAAGCACCCGAGCTACAAATCTTCTCACAAGCTTTGAGAACCTGACACTATTCCATTTTCCATCCATATGCTTATCTAATGACAATTTAAATGCCTTTAAAGCTGACAAGTCAACGACAGTTGCAGGCAGGGCATTCCATGCCCGTACAACACTCTGTGAAAAGAAACTAGCTATGGCATCACCCCTCAAATTAAAGGTATGACCCCTCATGCAAGCCATCACCATCTGAGGAAAATGGCTCTCACTGTCCATCTATCTAACCCGCTGATTATCTTATACGTCTCAATTAAGTCACTTCTCAACTTTCTTCTCTCTAATGGAAACAGCCTCAAGTTGCTCAGGCATTTCTCATAAGATCCTCCCCCCCTACCAGACATGCATGCTAGGAGATCGCCTCTGAAACCTTCCCAAAGGTTCCACATCCTTCCTGTAATGCAGTGACCAGAAATGAACCAGAGTTTTCTACAGATTCAACATTACCTCGTAGCTCGGACTCTCCAAACCTCTACCAGTAAATGCTAAAACACTTAATGCCACCTGAACAACCCTAATGACCTGGGTAGCATGTTTCAGGGATCTATGTACATGGACAGCAAGATCTCTCTGCTCATTTCCACTCCCAAGAATTTAATAATTAGCCTCGTACTCTTTATTCCTGCTGCTCCTTCCAAAGTGAGTCACCTCAAACTTTGCCAATTGAAACTCCATTTGCCACCTCTCAGCTCAGCTCTGCAGCTTATCTGAGTGGCTCTGTAACCTGCAACACCCTTTGGCACTGCCCACAATTCCACTGAACTTGGTGTCACCCGCAAATTTACTAACCCATCCTTCTGCACCCTCATCCAGATCATTTATAAAAGTAACAAACAGCAGTGGAACAAACAACACATTATTGCAGTACACCACTAGTAACTGATCACCAGCATTAACATTTCAAATCAACCACCAAGCTCTGACATCTTTCAGTTTGCCAGTTTCTGACACAAACAGGGAAATCAATATCAATCCCAAGCCTCCGTATTTTCTACAATACCCTCCCGTGGAGAAACTTATCAAGAGATTTATTGAAATCCATATTCGCCTCATGAACCACTTTACCCTCATCCACCTATTTGGTTACCTTCTCAACTCAATAAGATTTGTGAGGCACAACGTACCTTCACAAAACCATGTTGACTATAGTTAATCAATGTATTCCTTTCGAGAAAGGACTCAAACATTGCACATCATGGGACGTGTCCTCACTTCAACCATGTCTCTTACCCATGCTGGGCCATTCCCACGGCCTCCAGTCTGAAAAACAACCCTCACTACCTGCATCAGACTCACCCAGAACAGGCACAGCACTGGGACATACACTCTGCTCATTCAAAAGAGAAACTAAAGCTGCTTTCGTTTTGTAAAACACAAAAGACGCTATTCTTCTGAGGAAAGACACAAGGAAATAAACAATCAAAATTTGGCTCTTCCTGGACTCAGTCCACACCAAACATTTGTGGGCAGAGGTCGCAGAGGGCCAAAATAAAAATAAACTCAAGTAAATCAAACATAACAAACAATAAATGAACAGCTCTGATGAGGAATCATCGAGACACGAAATGCTAGCTTGCTCTCTCTCTTGGATGCTGTCTGACCCACTGTAATCTCCATCATTTCTTCTGTTCAACTAACTAAATAAATCCCCTCTGTTCTGTCACTATTGAACACTACTGGGAAAGGAACAATCATTAAAAATCCAAAAGAAGTACGCTTGCTCATTTCAAAGAAACATATTTTACCCTGGATCAAAGCAAATTACTGCGGATGCTGGAATCTGAAACCTTCGACAAAGGGTCAGTTAGACTCGAAACGTCAGCTCTTTTCTCTCCTTACAGATGCTGCCAGACCTGCAGAGATTTTCCAGCATTTTCTCTTTTGGTTTAAAATATTTTACCCCTTGCACTAAACCCCATCAAGACCTTCTGGACAGCGACAGTGCTGGACAAAAACTAAACATCCTGCTGGCTCAAAATTGGCAGATGGTCGGCAGTGAGGTCCTGCAGTGAGGTAGATTCAAGAGAGAGTTGATGTGATGACACAGCCCTGTTCTACACCCATTCAACATCCATACCAGAAGAGAGCAGACGATGAGGAAGGCAGAGAGAAGACAGGTGCAAGAAGTACCTGGGGAAGTACCTGTCAGGATCAAGTTGAATCTTTTGGAAACAGTAGAGACAGATGACAGTGCCAGTCTGCGAGGCGGCCAGGTCAGTCAATCAAAGGTTGTCGTGGAGGCAGAGCGGAAGAGTCGGACATCGCACAGAGCCGTGGTAATAGGAGACTCCATAGTGAGAGGAACTGACCGGGGTTTTTGTGGCAGCAGACGGTACTTAAGGATGGTGTGTTGCCTTCCTGGTGCCAGGGTTAAAGACATCACAGACAGAGTGCAGGAAATCCTCAAGGACGAAGGTGAAGAGCCAGAGGTGGTGGTACATGTTGGCACAAATGATGTCGGGAAGAAGAGGAGGAACATACAACAGCGGGACTTCGGAGAACTAGGAAGAAGGCTGAAAAGTAGGACGTCCAGGGTGGTTATGTCCGGTTTGCTTCCAGTTCCTCGGGCTGGTGAGGCCAGGAACAGGGAGATAATGGACTTGAACGTGTGGCTGGGGAACTGGTGCAGGAAGTTAGGATTTAAATTCTTGGATCACTGGGGTATATTTTGTGGTAAGCATAAACTCTACAAGAGATACGGTTTGCACCTTAATAGGTTGGGGACCAGCATTCTGGCAGGCAGTTTTGCTACTGCAACACAGCTGCGTTTAAACTAAGTAGCGGAGCGGGGGGGGGGGGGGGGGGGGGGACAAACTGGATGTTTAAGACGGAAATTGAAGGGAAAGTTAGAACAAGGGAAGTCAAGAAAGACAACTGAATCAATGAGGCAGAAAACTCAGAAAGGGATCATGCTGTAAGGTTGATTGAAATAGGAGTTGATAGGAAGGGTGAGGGCAGTAACAAATTAAAAATACTATATATGAATGCACGAAGCATTAGAAATAAGATGGATGAGCTTGAGGCTTTTTTGGAAATTGGCAGATACGATATTGTGGGGATAACTGAGACATGGCTTCAAGTGGACAGGGCCTGGGAAATGAATATTCAAGGCTACACGTGCTATCGTAAGGACAGACTGACGGGCAGAGGGGGTGGGGTGGCCATGCTGGTAAGGGATGATATTCAGTCCCTTGCGCGGAGGGATCTAGAATAAGGGGATGTAGAGTCAGTGTGGATAGAGCTGAGAAATTCTAAGGGTAAAAAGACCCTCTTGGGAGTTATCTACAGGCCCACAAACAGTAGTCTGGATGTCGGATGTAAGTTGAAGCAGGAGCTGAAATTGGCCTGTTGCAAAGATGTTACTACAGTTGTTATGGGGGATTTCAACATGCAGGTAGACTGGGAGAATCAGGATGGTATTGGACCTCAAGAAAGAGACTTTGTGGAGTGCCGCCGAGATGGATTCTTAGAACAGCTGGTGCTGGAGCCGACCAGGGAGAAGGCAATTCTGGATCTGGTATGGTGCAACGAACCACCCTCCAACATTAGCCACCCTCCAATCTGCAGGAACTGATCCCGAATCTATCGAACTCTGGAAAATAATCACCAATGCATCCACGATTTCTCGAGCCACCTCCTTCAGTACCATGGGATGTAGACCATCAGGCCCCGGGGACTTATCAACCTTCAGACCTAACAGTCTCTCCAACACCAGGGACCTCGAAGTGAAGGAGCCATTGGGAAGTACTGACCATAATACAATAAACTTCAATTTGCAATTTGAGAGGGAGAGGGTACAATCAGAAGTGACAATATTTCAGTTGAATAAATGGAACTATGGAGCTATGAGGAAGGAGCTGGCCAAAGTTCAATGGTGCAATACCTTAGCAGGGGTGACAGTGGAGGAATAATGGCAGATAGTTCTGTGTATAATGCAGAAGATGCAGGATCAGTTCATTCCAAAAAGGAAGAAAGATCCTAGGAGGAGGCATGGGTGGCCGTGGCTGACGAGAGAAGTTAAGAAACATATAAAGTTAAAAGAGAAAAAGTATAACATAGCAAAGGTAAGTGGGAAAACGGAGGACTGGGAAGCTTTTAAAGAACAACAGAGGATTACTAAGAAGGAAATACGCAGAGAAAATGAGGTACGAAGGTAAATTGGCCAAAAAATAAAGGAGGTTAATAAAAGCTTTTTTAGGTATGTGAACGGCAAAATAATGGTTAAGACTAAAATTGGGCCCTTGAAGACAGAAACAGGGGAATATATTACGGGGAACAAAGAAATGGCAGAAGAATTGAATTGGTACTTCAGATCTGTGTTCACTGGGGAAGACACAAGCAATCTCCCTGAGGTAATAGTGGCTGAAGGACCTGAACTGAAGGGAATTTATATTTGCCAGGAATTGGTGGATGCATTGGTGATTATTTTCCAGAGTTCGATAGATTCGGGATCAGTTCCTGCAGATTGGAGGGTGGCTAATGTTATACCACTTTTTAAGAAATGTGGGAGAGAGAAAGCAGGAAATTATAGACCAGTTAGTCTGACCTCAGTGGTGGGAAAGATGCTGGAGTCTATTATAAAGGATTAAATTACAACACATCTTGATAGTAGTAACAGGATAGGTCAGAGTCAGCATGGATTTATGAAGGGGAAATCATGCTTGACTAATCTTCTGGAATTTTTTGAGGATGTAACTCTGAAGATGGATGAGGGAGATCCAGTAGATGTAGTGTACCTGGACTTTCAGAAAGCTTTTGATTAAGGAGGAGGTTAGTGAGCAAAATTAAGGCGCATGGTATTGAGGACAAAGTACTAACTTGGATTGAAAGTTGGTTGGCTGACAGGAAGCAAAGAGTAGTGATAAACGGCTCCTTTTCGGAATGGCAGGCTGTGACCAGTGGGGTACCGCAGGGATCAGGGCTGGGACCGCAGCTTTTTACAATATATATTAATGATATAGAAGATGGTATTAGTAATGACATTAGCAAATTTGCTGATGATACTAAGCTGGGTAGAAGGGTGAAATGTGAGGAGGATGTTAGGAGATTACAGGGGGACCTGGACAGGTTAGGTGAGTGGTCAGATGCATGGCAGATGCAGTTTAATGTGGATAAATGTATGGTTATCCACTTTGGTGGCAAGAACAGGAAGGCAGATTACTACCTAAATAGAATCAATTTAGGTAAAGGGGCAGTACAAAGAAATCTGGGTGTTCTTATACACCAGTCAATGAAGGTAAGCATGCAGGTACAGCAGGTAGTGAAGAAGGCTAATAGCATGCTGGTCTTCATAACAAGAGGGATTGAGTATAGACTCAAAGAGGTTCTTCTGCAGCTGTACAGGGCCCTGGTGAGACCACACCTGGAGTATTGTGTGCAGTTCTGGTCTCTAAATTTGTGGAAAGACATTCTGGCTATTGAGGGAGTGCAGCGTAGGTTCACGAGGTCAATTCCTGGAATGGCGGGACTACCGTACGCTGAAAGACTGGGGCGACTGGGCTTGTATACCCTTGAGTTTAGAAGACTGAGAGGGGATCTGATTGAGACATATAAGATTATTAAAGGATTGGACACTCTGGAGGTAGGAAACATGTTTCCGCTGAAGAGTGAGTGCCAAACCAGAGGGCACAGTTTAAAAATACGGGGTAGACCATTTAGGACAGAGTTGAGGAGAAACGTCTTCACCCAGAGAGTGGTGGCTTTGTGGAATGCTCTGCCCCAGAGGGCAGTGGAGGCCCAGTCTCTGGATTCATTTAAGAAAGAGTTGGATAGAGCTCTCAAGGAAACTGGAATCAAGGGTTAAGGAGATAAGGCAGGAACAGGATACTGATTAAGGATGATCAGCCATGATCATATTGAATGGTGGTGCAGGCTTGAAGGGCAGAATGGCCTACTCCTGCACCTATTGTCTATTGTCAAAGGTGGAATGGGTAGGTGTTGAAGCCTTGAAGATGTTGTCATTACGATGACTCACATGTTGTTGTGCATCAGTCGAAGGACGATGTCAAAATTCATGCTACAACTAAAGCGTAGAAGAACGCTTCACAAATGCTTCCCGATTGATAGTGTCAAAAACCTTTCTAAGGTTCAAGAGGGTCATATACAGCATTGAAAAGCATGCCCATTGTGCTTGTCTGTGACAAGAAACCACACTGAGTCTCCGGGTGGAGTCTCTCAACCACAAGCTGGAGAGAGTTGAAAAGGAACTTGGTGATTGGTTTTACAATGGTCGACATCAGGGATATTCCCCTGTAATGTCTCAGTCCGACGTGTCCCCTGTTTTGAAAATACTCACAGGTTTGGTATCTGGGAGCTCTTCTGGGATGCTCTCTTCCTTCAGTTAAGGCATACAAGGGCATGCAGCTGCGCTGGGAGCTCAGTGCCTTCGCACTTCAATGCCTCAGGGGGAATACCATGTGCACCTGCAGCCTCCTTCTTAAGCTGGAGGACAGCCTTTTCTGTTTCGCCCAGGGCTTGGCTATTGCTGAGCTTCTTGTGTGTAATATGTCATGCGATGCAATTCAAGAATTTCCACGTGTACAGTCCATGACACTGACCTGGGTTTCACAGAGACAACTCCTTGAGTGAGCAGAACTCCTGGCACACCTGTCAGTCAGGACTCCCAGATTGGACCAGGTGAACAGGTCCAACCCCAGAAAATATATTCATTGAAGTTCACTCACTGACCGAGTTGCAATCATTACCTCCCTCCACAACTAATTCCTGGGACAAAAGCCCTTTCTCTTTCCTGTCGCATCTCGAGTGTGTTTCCTACTTGGTTCACTACGTCGTTCTCTTGCTTGGATACTGCCGGCATGTGCTGAGCTGTGGCCCACCTCTTGCTTCACGGAAGAAATTTATCTTCTGCAGGTGGTAATGGCATGAAGGCTGCGACATCTGCCATGTCTACATCGCCCTCAGAGGTTTCTTCCAAACTGGGAGGACAGGGAGAACCAACAGGTGCAGACAGCCTTGCCAGATGTTCTGAGAGGCTGGTTACGTTTTGCTCCTGACCACTTGTGAGGTTACAGCTGTCATGTGATCCTCATTTGTTCAGGACCACCTCTGCGACATCATGGAACCTCTCCTCACTTCGACCATACCTGTTATACATGCAGGGCCATTCCCATGATTTATCAGCTCATTTTGTCCTTTGTAGTAACCTGCCTCTCGCACAATAAGGAGTTTTGTGGCCGCACTGATGTTCCTGATGCTTTGTCACCTTCCCCACAAGGCCCAAGATGATCAGATTTAACCTGGTGTGGAGTCTTCTCTGCATTCACAACTCTGGTGAGATGTCCCTGCAGTTGCGTGAGTGCTATTTTTTTTACCCTGCCTTCAAAGTTTGGACTGATCTTTCCACCAGACTATCGGGCAATGGATGCAGCTCTCATGACATTCCAAAGGCCATTCGACTTTAGGAAATACTCAAAATCAAACTGCTGGTTAATGAATGCCCGTTATCTATGACAAACATGTCCAGACGCTAACATTTCAATCATCATTCTCACATTTTACAAACAAACGTTATGCATATCCAACCACTTTGAATGGGCCTGCACAATGATTAAAAGTATGGATCCCACGAATGGACTGGCACTTTCGACTTGCGACTGAATCCAGGCAATGCCTGGCCAGTATCCATGAATATGGTGTACTGCTGGCATCAATTTCTGTCCTTGTTGGCATTCTGGGTACTGGCCCACCAACATGGTTGTGTTGACATCTTTTCCTGGCCATCAGACATCAACACCTTCATTTTGGACGTCCCTTTACCCTCACATACCTGTTTGGTCACAGTTACAAAGGTGCAATCTTGGAAATATTGCATTTAGTTCCCTTATACTAATCATCAGTATTTATTGTGAATAGCTGGAGTGCTAGCACTATACCCTGTAGTACTCCTCCACTAGTCATTGATGCCACTCAAAAATGATCTGTTCATTCTTATTCTTTGGCTCACAGACAGAAAACAATTGACTATTCATATTAGTACACTGCCTCTAACTGCGAGCACTTAAGTTTTACACATCAATATCTTATATGAGCCTTTGTTGAGAACCTTTTGAAAGATGAAGTAAAATACATCTTCATCCATAGTGGGAGGCTGAATAGGCTGGTGCTGTTTTCTCTGGAGCTTCAGAGTCTGACAGGTGACCTTATAGAGGTCTATAAACACATGTGGGACTTGGATGGGGTGTATAGAGACAGTCTTTTCCCTGGGCTGGGGGAGTCCAGATCTCAAGGACATAGGTTTAGGATGAGAGTGGAAAGATTTAAAAGGGACCTAATATGCAACTTTTTCACCCAAAGGGTGGTGCGTGTAGGGAATGGACTGCCAGAGGAAGTGGTGGAGGCTGGTACAATTACAATATTTAAAAGGAATCGTGATGGGTAAATAAATAAGAAGGGTTAAGAGGGATATGGGCCAAGCGTTGGCAAATGGGACTTGATTAGTTTTGGATATCTGGTCAGCATGGACAAATTGGATTGAAGGGTCTGTTTCTATGCTGTATATTTCTCTGACTCGTTCACTCACAGCCTGCCTGTGTCGGCATACAATCCTGGCCACCAGACGTAACTTCTCGTCAACATCTTCATTTTGGAAATCACAGGATGACCTGGTGGAGTTCAGCCAGTATCTGACAGTTACCATTGTTTGGGCCAAACACACTTGCTCCCCATTGAATCACAATGGCACATTCGCATTGATCATATCCAGCTGCCTGACAGACAGATCCCCTGTAGATTTGTGAACAATTCCACAATACGATGGATCAGTTGTTGACCTGACATCAAAAATTGGCTCACCTTTCTTTAAAATCTCCACAAAGGCGAATCGACCCATCTTGGCTACAACAAGGCCTGCTCATCAGGCAAAGTATCATGGTTTGTGATTGCTTCATTTTCCAGCCACACGATTTGTTAAGAAGTCGGTCAACCCTTCTGACTCTCTGTTTGACAACACTCCACAGGCCTCCCATTAACTGCCCTGTTCCTCTTTCCACAATGCAACACATTGCATTAAAGAAAATTGAACTCCATCTGCCAATCCTTACAAACCACCTTTCCTGTACTCTCATTTCAATTCATTACATAAATGACAAATGGTATTGCACCCAGCACCAATCCCTGTATTTGTCACAGGCCTCCAGCTGGCAAAACAACCCCCCACCCAGCATCAATCCCTGTATTTGTCACAGGCCTCCAGCTGGCAAAACAACCCCCCACCCAGCACTAATCCCTGTATTTATCACAGGCTCCAGCCTGCAAAACAACCCCCCACCCAGCGCCAATCCCTGCATTTGTCACAGGCCTCCAGCTGGCAATACAACCCCCCACCCAGCACCAATTCCTGTATTTGTCACAGGCCTCCACCCAGCAAAACAACCCCCCACCCAGCACCAATCCCTGTATTTGTCACAGGCCTCCAGCCAGGGGCAAAACAACCCTCCACCCAGCACCAATCCCTGTATTTTTCACAGGCCTCCAGATTGCAAAACAACCCCCCACCCAGCACCAATCCCCGTATTTGTCACAGGCCTCCACCCTGCAAAACAACTCCCCACCCAGCACCAATCCCTGTATTTGTCACAGGCCTCCAGCTGGCAATACAACCCTCCACCCAGTACCAATCCCTGTATTTGTCACAGGCCTCCAGCTGGCAATACAACCCCCACCCAGCACCAATCCCTGTATTTGTCACAGGCCTCCAGCTGGCAATACAACCCTCCATCCAGCACCAATCCCTGGATTTGTCACAGGCCTCCACCCTGCAAAACAACCCCCCACCCAGCACCAATCCCTGTATTTGTCACAGGCCTCCAGCCAGGGGCAAAACCACCCCCCACCCAGCACCAATCCCTGTATTTGTCACAGGTCTCCAGCCGGGGGCAAAACAACCCCCAACCCAGCACCGATCCCTGTATTTTTCACAGGCCTCCAGCAGGCAAAACAACCCTCCACACTTTTAAAACCAGATGCGTAAATGGAAGAAACCAAAATCACCCGATACAGACTGCATCAGAAACTCCTCGAACAGGCACAGCATCGGGAGGAATGCTTTGCTCTTTCAAAACAGAAATTAAACTGTTTTAACTTGGTTTATTTATTTATTTATTTCCCCAGATTAATAATGCCTTTTTTGCTCAACAATCAAAATTGGCTCTCCCTGGAATCTGTCCCCATCAACCACATTCAGCAAGGGCTACAGGGGGCCAAGATAAAAATAAAGTCAAGCAAATCAAACAATACGTGAACAACTCTGACAAGGAGTCATCTTAACTCAAAATCTGAGCTCATTCCATCCCCTGGATGCTGTCTGACCCGTTGTGATCTCCAGCATTTGTTCTGTTCAACCAAATAAATAACTAAATATTATTTTCAAATAAATAAATCTCTGCTCAGTAGTTATTGAACACCCCTGGGAAAGAAACAACAATGGTTTAAAATCCAGAGGATGTACAGCTGCACATTTCAACTAAAAATAATTTGCCTATCACACCATTTTGCGACAATGACAGTGTAGAACTAAAATAAAAGCCGCCTTGGCTCCAAAGTATGGTCGGTGGTGAGGTCCTGCAGCGAAGTTGATTCAGAACTGAGTTGAGGTGATAACACAGCCCTGCTCGACATCCATTCAAAGGGGGAATGGATAGGTGTTGAAGCTGTTTGTCATTAAAATGACTGACATGTCATTGTGGACCAGGCGAAGGATGATGGCAAACTTCATGCTGCAACTGAAGCAAAGAACGGTATACAAATGTTTCCCAATTGATGGTATCAAAAGTCTTTGTAACGACCAAGAAGGCCATATACAGCAGTGAAAATCATGCCCATTGTGCCCCTCTGTGGCCGAAAACTACACTGAAACTCCGGGAGGAGTTCCTCAGACACAGGGAGGAGACAGTTGAAAAGGACTTTGGCAATGTTCCAATTTTTCCAATGTTCGCCATCAGAGATATTCCCCTGTAGTTATCACAGTCTAACGTTCTATTATTTGAAAATACTAATGACTGTGGCAACTGGGAGCTCTCCTCCTTCCAGACCAGGCAGAAAAGGGCATGCAGTTGCACGTGGATCTCAGTGCTTCTGCACGTCACTGCTTCAAAGTGAATACCATTTGCACCTGTAGTCTTCTTCTTCATCATCTGGTTCACGGCCGTCTCTATTCATTGAAGACGTGGGTATTGCTGAGCTCTTTGTGTATAATATGCTGGGCAATGCAATTCAACAATTTATACGTCCACAGTAAATGGCACTTAATGAAGCCTTTACAGAGGGGGTAACTCGAGTGAGCAGAACTCCTCACACATCTGTCAGGCTGGACTCCCTGACTGGATCAGGTTAACAGCCCCAATCTGGGAAATCATTCAGTGGGATCCTGCTGGCTGACCTCATTCCAATAACTACCTTCCTCCTCATCGCTGTCTTGAGACGCAGCCCATTTTGTTACCTGTTGCCTCTCCTGAGGCATACTCACATCAGATTCAGTTCCACCGATTCTGGCTCAGATACCGCCGGCATGTACTGGACTGTGGGCTGCGTCTTGCCCATGGAGCATCTCAGCAGGAATCCATCTTCTTCTGCTGGTGGTAATGGCATCAAGGCTGTGACATCTGCCATGTCCATCTTGCCCTCAGAAGTTTCTTAGACACGGGGAGGACAGGGAGAACCCATAGTTTCGGGCAGCCTTGCCAGATGTTCCGAGTGGCTGGGTATGTTTTGCTCCTGCCCTACCTCGGAGGTTACAGTTGTCAGGTGATACAAATACTGATTCGGGACCACCTCTCCGCCTTGAGCAGTGAACGTCATGGGAGCTGTCCTCAGTTCGACCATGGCTCTTACTCATACATGGGCATTCCCATGGTTTGAACAGCAAATTTTGAGCCCTGACGTAAACTACATCTCTCACGTAGAAAAGTCATCTGGCCGGAAATAGCCGTTTGACTCACCACTCAATATCAGATTTAGCCTGGTGTGGTGTCTTCTCCGCATTAGCAACTCTGCACTTCCTGTATTTGTATGAGTGCTGGTCCTATAATCAAATAGAAATTGGGACAGTTGCGTACTGGGTAAAGTTGTCGGCTGTATCTATAAACGTCCTTTCAATGTTTGGACTGCTCTTTCCACCAGACTATCGGACAACAGAAGCAGCTGTCCTGCTGAATATCATTCCACTTCAAGAAATATACAAGACTCCCTCCTGGTAAATGATTACCTGTTATCTGCGATCAACACATGCAGTTTCCATGCATTGTAAAAGATGCTCACAACTTTACAAATATCGTCCACGCATTTGACAATTGAACTTTATCCATATCCAACCATCTTGGGCCTGCACAATGATTTAAAGCATGAACAGCATGAAAGGACAGGCACAATCGACATGTAACTGAGTCCAGGCATTACCTGGCCAGTCCCAGGCATGTGCAGCTGCTGGTGGCAATTTTTGTCTTTGTTGGCACTCCAGACATTGCTCCACCAACATGGCTGTGTTAGCATCCAATCCCGGCCATGAGACGTCATTTCTCATCACCATCTTCATGTTGAAAATCACAGGATGACACTTTTTGAATTCAGCCAATACCTGGCAGTGACCTTTGCTTGGGACAAACACGCTTGCTCCCCAAATGAGTATGCTGTCCTCAATGGACATCTGGTCTCACCAGGTCCAGAAAGGATTCATTGCCAACAATACCAGCTCTCTTTGTTTCACCAGGATGGGATCTTTTTGTATCCACAGTCTGATATTGTCGGAAGGCTGTCCAGAAAGTTTAAAACTATAACAGATTCTTTTAATGGAGGGACCCATCATGCTCATTCCACCATTGAGAGTTGGCTTCAGGCATCTGCATTTAAGACTTGATTGCCGGGACAGTGTTCCGAGTTGCAATGCACTCAATATGAGAGCCCACTGCTGAACTCAACATGAAGCTAGAAGTGCGATGGCCCTGTCATCTTCAGGTAGCCCTAGCAGGGGTGTGTGGGCCATTTCTATTTCAAATTGATGCCCGTAAAGTTATTGGTTGAACTTTCGCACACAAAAGATTACCGCAAACCTTCCTTCTGTATCTGGATGTATTTTCATTCGGCATCAGCCAAAGTCTGATAAGCATATTGTATCGTTGCTGAGCCACCAGTGGACCAACAGTAACCACATGTCAGCACCACATCTCACTGAGGATCATCATGTGCTAACACCATCAACAACACCTGCCTTTTCACTTCCCTAAAAGCTACTTCTGGGTGACGTGACCATTTGCAACACTGATCCTTTCTGAATAGCAAATTCAAGCTACCAAGATGGAGGCCAGGTCATTACAGATTTTTCTGTAATATTTCACTAACTCAAGAAAAGACCAAAGCTCTGGTACAGATGTGGGAGGCAGGGAAGCCTTGATTGACCTCACTTCATCCTCAATCTTGTTCAACCTTGTCAATGCTACAGCTCAAGGAGGTCGCTTCGGAGCCTTGGAATACACATTTTTCCTTCATCAGGCCTTGAGAAACTTTAAACCACTGTGCCCAGCTCTCGAAATGCTTTTCCCAGTGTCGATGCAAATTATGTGCTTATCAACGTCCTGAGGTACACCTTGTAAAATGTTCTACATTGTCCACTGGACAATTTCAGAGGCTGACGATACCTGAATGCTGAAGGCAGTCTTGTCTATTGGTATAAACCCCTATGGGTATTAATTATAGCATACGTATGGGACTCCTCATTGATTCACAATTGCAGGATCACATTACTCATTTCCACCTTCTTGAAGGACAGAGCCCTGCAAGTTTTGCATATCAGTCCTCAATGCGATGGGTCGATTATATATCCGCCTTCAAAAAAGGGCTCACTGTTCCATCAAAATCTCTTCACAGGCAAACCGATCCATGATAGGTATGACCAGTGCTGACAAAGTGCAAACTATAGTGGTTTGATGATTGCTTCATTTTCTAGCCTCATGGTTTCTGCCTGTACTTTTGCCCACACATCAAGTGGCACTGGTCATGTGGACTCAACTTTGAACATTAACCCTCCACTCTTACAAAACCAAAGATCTAAACGCAAATAAACCAAGAACTGCTAACGCCTCTGCATCAGATACTCCTAGGACAGGCACAGCACTGGAGGAAAACACTCTGCTATTTCAAGATGAGGACTGGCCAGTGTTGGACAGAGTCGACCAAGTTAAAAATCACACAACACCTGGTTACAGCCCAATAGGTTTATTTGGAAGTACTAGCAACAGCAGCACACCAAAAACTAAATCTGTTGGATTATAAACTGGTGTGGTGTGATTTTAAACTCTGCTCTTTTAAATCAACAATTAAAGCTGCCTTTGTTTGGTAAACAAAAATAAAGACAATTACTCTGGAGAAAAGCAAAAACAAATAAAGACACAAACATTGGCTCTCCGTTGACCAACAACCACTTTTAGGCAGTGGCCACAGGGGGCCAAATTAAAAATAAACTCAAGAAGATCAAATAAATCAGAAAACGAATGAACAGCTCTGATGAATCATCTAGACTCAAAATCTTAGCTTGCTCTCTCTCGCGGATGCTGCCTGACATGCTGTGATCTCCAGCATTTGCCGCTTTCAACTAAATAAATAAATCCTCTCTGCTCTGTCGCAATTGAACACCGCTGGAAAAGGAACAACAATGGCTTAAAATCCAGAGGAAGCACACCTGCTCGTGTCAACTAAAAATAACGTACCCCTCACATCAATCCCCATCAAGAGAGTCTGGGGCAGAAACAGCGCAGGACTAAAATAGAAAGCCCCTTGGCTCAAAATTGGGCAGCTTGTTGTTGGTGAGTTCCTGCAGCGAGGTAGATTCCGAACAGTGTTGAGGTGATGACATTGGTTCAAAGAGGCAACGGGTAGGTGTTGAAGTTATTTGCATTACGATGACAAACGTGCTGTTATGGACCAGGCAAAGAATGATGGAATCACAGGATGACCCTCGTAGAGTTCAGCCACTATCTTTCAGTAACCTTTGATTGCAACAAACACGCTTGCTCTCCATTTTGCTATGTCATCTTCAATGGGCATCTGGTCTCGCCAAGTCCAGAAAGGATTCCAGCCTGGTTTTGATGACTCTTTCATTTCTAACTCCACCAGTTGTTTTTGTTTTGCCAGTACAGGAGCTTTTAGTATCCACAGTCAGATGTTGGCAGAGATGACCGGATGGTGTCAAGAAAGTTTAAAACCAGAACAGACTCTTCCAATGGTGAATCCACCATTGGGAGTTGGCTTCAGCCATTAACCACTTGAGCGTCCGGATGGAGCACACACTCAGAATAACTGCTAAATTCGACCTGAAGCGAGAAGTGGGAAAGCAGGAGTGTCTGTAGTTTGCCCTAGGAACGTTTTCTGGTCCATTACTATTTCAAAGTTGTGTGCAGAAATGCATTGGTTGAACTTTCTCACACAAATGATTACTGCCAAACATTCCTTCTCCAACTGGATGTATCTTCATTTGGCATCAAGCCAGGGACGCAGATACTTTTGGGCAGTCCTCTCTGTTGAGCCATCGGTGAGCCAAAAGTAACCGGATCCCCCTAGCGCCACACCTCACTGGGGATTATTCTGTGCTAAGACTTTAAACCACATTAGTTGCATTTTCACTTCCCAACAAGCTAGTTCTTGATAAAGCTACTATTTACAAAGCAGACTCTTTCTGTAAAACAAACTGAAGCTGCCAACATGGAGGTCATTTCACAATATTCCGTAATAATTCACCCACTCAAGGCAACACCGAAGCTCAGATACAGACGTGGGAGCCGAGGTTGCCCATAGTTGATCTTTGAATTGTGTAATCCGGTCTTGTCCATTCTGTACCTCAAAGAGATCACCTGGTGTGCCTTGGAACATACTTTTTTTTTCCTTCCTAAGGCCTTGGAGAAACCTACAATGCTCTTTATTGATCTTCCCAGTTATGAGCACATCATTCAGATAAATACTGAACTGGGGTAGATCTTGGAAAGTGTTTCCATCGTTCACTGGGAAGGTTCACTGGCTGATGATACATCAAAAGAAAGGCAGTCAAGAAATTGACTCCACGCCTTATTGGTATTAATTGCAGCATATTTATGGGACTCCTCATTGTATCGCAATGGCACGTTCAGAATGCTGTGTTTCAAGGCAGGTCCTCTGCAGTTTTGTGTACACGTTCTCGATGCGATGAATAGGATTCTTAACTGGCTACAAAGATTGCTCACCGTTCCTGTAAGGGCTCACAAAGTCAGTATGACCCATCATGAGAACAACCAGTGCTGCTCAAACAGCAGATCTACAATGGTATGATAATTGTTTCACATTCCAGTTATTGATATGTGCCTCTCCCTTTCCACACAAGGGAAACAACACTGGTCGTGTGAACCTTTTGAGGCAAATGGCCTGCCTCCTCACTGTCAAGTTCTGTCAAATCCGAGGACTCTCTGTTCGGCAACACTCAATAGTCCCTACCATTAACTATGTAAGTCTTGCATAGTTCCCCTTATCAAAATTCAACACTTTGCATTTATCAAAATTAAACTCCACCTGTCACTCCTCATAAACCACGTATCCTATATACTCATCCAAATCCTTTAAACAAATGACAAACGGCATTGCACCCAGCACCGATTCCTGCATTCATTACAGGTTTCCATTCTGAAAAACAACCCACACTGCATGCATCACACACTCACAGAACAGGCACAGTATTGGGACATACACTCTTGGGACCGAAATTAAAGCTGTTTTCAATTTGTAAAACACAAAAGACATTATTTCTTTCTGTCTTCCCCCCAGTAATTGACCATCAAAAATTGGTTCTCCCTGGACTCCGTTCCCAACAAACACTTTTAGGCAGCAGCACAGGGGGCCAAAATAAAAATAAACTCAAGCAAATCAAAGGAAACAATCAATAAATGAAAACAGCTTTGATGAGGAGTCAACTAGACTCAAAATCTTAGTTTGCCCTCCTTCATGGATGCTGTATAAAGCACTGTGATCTCCAGCGTTTGCTCTTTTCAACTATCTGTCTGCTCTATCGCTATTGAGCACTCCTGGAAAGGAACAACAGTAGTATAAAATCCAGAGGACGTACATCTGCTCATTTCAACCACAATTACCTACCCGTCACAGTGACCCCCAACAAGAGCTTCTGGGACAGCGACAGCGCAGGGCTAAAATAAAAGATCCCATGGCTCAAAATTGGGCAGCTTGTCGGGGGTGAGGTCCTATAGCGAGGTCATTCAGAACAATGTTCAGGTGATGACATAGCCCTATTCGACACCAGTTCAGAGAGGGAATGGATTGGTGTTGAAGCCATTTACCGTTAAGATGACCTACACATCGTTGTGGACGAGGCAAAGAATGGCGACAAACTCCATAGTGCAACAAATTAGGAGAATAACGCTCCACAAATGCTTCCCGATTGATGATGTCAAAGGCCTTTGTAAGGGCCAAGAAGGCCATATCTAGCAGTGAAAATGATGTTCATATGTCGCTCTGTGGCTGAAAGCCACACTGGGAGTCTGGGAGGAGTTCCATAGTCATAGGGAAGAGGTAGTTGAAAAGACAATGAGTTTTCCAAGTGTCAACATCAGGGATATTCGACGTAGTTACCGGAGTCTGACATGTTCCCTTTTTTAAAATACTAATGACTTCAGCAATTGGGAGGTCTCCTGGGATACATCTCCTCCATCCACATTAGGCAGACAAGCTCATTCAACTACACTGGGAGCTCGGTGTCTCCAAACTTCACTGCATCAGAGGGAATTTGCTCTTGCAGCCTTGTTCTATAGAACATAGAACATTACAACGCAGTACAGGCCCTTCGGCCCTCGAAGTTGCACCAACTTGTCATATCAATCTGAAGCCCATCCCACCTACACTATTCCATGTACGTCCAGACGCTTGTCCAATGACGACTTAAATGTACTTAAAGTTGGTGAATCTACTACCGATGCAGGCAAAGCATTCCATACTCTTACTACTCTCTGAGTAAAGAAACTACCTCTGACATCTGTCCTATATCTATCACCCCTCAATTTAAAGCTATGCCCCCTTGTGCTCACCGTCACCATTCTTGGAAAGAGGCTCTCCCTGTCCACCCTATCGAACCCTCTGATTATCTTAAATGTCTCTATTAAGTCACCTCTCAACCTTCTTCTCTCTAACGAAAACAGCCTCAAGTCCCTCAGCCTTTCCTCGTAAGACCTTCCCTCCATACCAGGCAACATCCTAATAAATCTCCTCTGCACCCTTTCCAAAGCTTCCACATCCTTCTTATAATGCGGTGACCAGAACTGTACACAATACTCCAAGTGCGGCCGCACCAGAATTCTGTACAGCTGCAGCGTAACCTCATGGTTCCAGAACTTGATCCCTTTATTAATAAAAGCTAAAACACTGTATGCCTTCTTAACAACCCTGTCAACCTGGGTGGCAACTTTCAAGGATCTGTGTACCTGGAGACCGAGATCTCCCTGCTCAGCGACACTACCAAGAATCTTACAATTAGCCCAGTAACTTGCATTCCGGTTACTCCGACCAAAGTGAATCACCTCACACTTGTCCACATTAAACTCCATTTGCCAACTCTCAGCCCAGCTCTGCAGCTTATCTATGTCTCTCTGTAACCTACAACATCCTTCGTCACCATCCACAACTCCACCAACCTTAGCGTCGGCTGCAAATTTACTAACCCATCCTTCTACGCCCTCAGCCAGGTCGTTTATACAAATGACGAACAGCAGTGGACCCAACACCAACCCTCGCGGTACATCACTGGTAACTGGACTCCAGGATGAACATTTCCCATCAACCACCACCCTCTGTCTTCTTTCAGCAAGCCAATTGCTGATCTAAACTGCTATATCTCCCACAATCCCATTCCTCTGCATTTTGTACAATAGCTACTGTGGGGAACCTTATCGAACGCCTTGCTGAAATCCATATACACCACATCAACCTGTTTACTCTCATTTGGTAAACAGGTTGATGTTTACCTGTTTGGTCACCTTCTCAAAGAACTCAATACATTTGTGAGGCACGACCTACCCTTCACATAACCGCGCTGACTATCCCTAATCAAATTATTCTTTTCTAGATGATTATACATCCTATCTCTTATAACCTTTTCCAACTTTAGCAACAACTGAATTAAGGTTCACTGGTCTATAATTACCAGGGTTGCCTCTACTCACCTTCTTGAACAGAGAAACCACATTTGCTATCCTCCAGTCTTCTGGCACTATTCCTGTAGACAATGATGATTTAAAAATCAATGCCAAAGGCTTGGCAATTTCCTCCCTGGCTTCCCAGAGGATCCGAGGATAGATCCCATCCGACCCAGGGGACTTATCTATTTTCACATTCTGCAGGATTTCTAATCCCACTTCCTTGTGAACCTCAATCACACCTAGCCTAGTAGCCTGTACTTCAGTATTCGCCTTGACAATACTGTCATTTTCTAGAGTGAATACTGTCGAAAAATATTCAGTTATTGCTTCCCCTATCTCCTGTGACTCTACACACAACTTCCCACTACTATCCTTGATTGGCCCTAATCTTACTCTTGTCATTCTTTTATTCCTGAAATACTTTTTATTCCTAAAATTCCTAAAATTCCTAAAAAGGTCTTCGGGTTTACCCTGATCCTATCCGCCAACAACTTCTCTTGTCTCCTCCTGGCTACCTTGTAACCCTCAAGCGCCCTAACTGAGCCTTCACATCTCATCCTAATATAAGCCTTCTTCTCCCTCTTGACCAGAGATTCCACTTCCTTCGTAAACCACGGCTCCCGCGCTCTACAGCTTCCTCCCTGCCTGACAGGTACATACTTATCTTGGACACACAGTAGCTTTTCCTTGAATAAGCTCCACATTTCTATTGTGCCCATCCCCTGCAGTTTCCTTCCCCATCCTATGCTTCCTAAATCTTGCCTAATCGCATCGTAATTGCCTTTCCCCCAGCTGTAACTCTTGCCCAGTGGTATACATCTATCCCTTTCTATCACTAAAGTAAACAAAACAGAATTGTGATCGCTATCACCAAAGTGCTCACCTACTTCCACCACCTGGCAGGGCTCATTACCCAGTAACAAATCTAATGTGGCTTCGCCCCTTGTTGGCCTGTCTACATACTGACCCATCTATAGTCCTCGTACTATAGTGTTCCCAGGCAATATTTGGAAAGTTGAAGTCCCCCATGACAACTACCCTGTCTCTGTCACACCTATTTTTAAGCTGGAGGGCAGCTTTCTCTGTTTCATCCAAGGCTCAAGTATTACTGAGATCCTTGCATGCAATATGTGCCGCTCCCACCTCGCGCTCAGAGGTTTCTTCAACACTGGGAGGAAAGGGAGAACCCATAGGTGTTCGGACAGCCTTGCTGTATGTTCTGAGGGGCTGGGTACTTTTTGCACCTGGCCCCTTGCGAGGTTAGAGCCATCATGTGATGCTGACATTCGTTTAGGACCGTATGTCCGAGCCAAACATTGTACATCATGGGACCTGTCCTCACTTCAATCACCCCTCTTCTCCATGCAGGAAACCTGGAGGAAACCCACGCAGACACAGGGAGAATGAGCAAACTCCACACAGACAGTCGCCCGAACCTGGAATTGAACGCAGGTCCCTGGCGCTGTGAGGCAGCAGTGCTAACTACTGAGCCACCAAATTGCCCATGGCTGGGTAGGTTTTGCCCCTGCCCCACTTTAGAGGGTGCAGCTATCAGGTGGCACAAATATTTATTCAGGACTGCTTCTCTGCCTTGAGCAGTGTACGTCATGGGAGCTGTCCATACATACACCATGCCTTTTACCCATATATAGCCAATCCCATGTTTTTAACAGCAAATTTTGGTCGCTTATGTCAACTGCCTATCTCGCACAGAAAACTCTCTGACAAGCATTGGCAATAATGATGCATTTTCACCCAACCCAGCAGGCCTGGGAACCTGGTGTGGAATCTTCTCCGAATTAGCAACTCTACTGTTCCTGTATTTGCATGAGTCCTGGTTCTGTAATGCAACAAAAATTGGGACAATTGTGTACTGAGTAAAGTTATCGGCTGTATCTTTTAACATCCTTTCAATGCTTGGATTGCTCTTTCTACTAGACTATCAGTAACAGATGCAGCTGTCCTGACATGCTGAAAATCATTCCGCTTCAGGAAATACACCTCCTGGTAAATGATTGCCTGTTACCTGTAACCAGCTCATCCAATTGCTGTATATTGTAAAAGATTCTCAACTTTTGAATTCACGTCCTCATTCTAGACAATTGAACTTCATGCACATCCAACCATTTTGGGCGTGTACAATAATTAAAAGCATAAACTCCATGAAAGGACAGCAACAGTCGATGTGTAGCCGAGTCCAGGTGTTACATGCTGGTCAGGCAGCATCCAAGGAGCAGGAGAATCGACGTTAGGAAGTTGGTGCTGAGTTCAATGGTTGGGACTGAGACAAGATGGGGGGGGGGGGGGAAATGAGGAAACTGGAGAACTTCCTAACTCTGGGTTGAATTTGTGGTAAGACTGTTTGTTCCAAACTTTGCATTACTGGTTCTGCTATGAGTCCAGAGATCAACCCAAACTCTGGGTCAGATATGTTGATGACATCTTTGTAATCATTAAAAACACAGAAATAGAGAAAACACACCGGATCATCAACGCCACACTCATAGGCATCCGATTCACGAGAGAAGAAGAAAAGGATAACCAACTCCCATTCCTAGACGTGATGGTACAGAGAACACCGAACGGAGAATTCACCACAAAGGTATACAGGAAAGCCACACACACAGACCAAGTCCTGAACTATGAAAGCAACCACCCCAACACACACAAACGAAGTTGCATCAAGACACCATTCAAAAGGGCCACAACACACTGCAGCACACCAGAACTGCAAAAAGAGGAAGAGGAACACCTATACAAGGTATTCGCCAAAAATGGATACCCGCGCAATTTCATCAACAGATGCCTAAGAGAAAGACAACGGAACGAGGACATGCCGCAACCCAAAGGACTAGCCACACTACCATACTTCAGGAGCATTTCAGAAATGACAGCCAGACTACTGCGACCACTAGGACTTATAACAGCACGCAAACCAACAGCCACCCTCAGACAACGACTCACCAGAACGAAGGACCCGATACCCAGCATGAGCAAAACTAATGTAGTGTACAAAATCCCATGCAAGGACTGCACAAAACACTATATAGGACAAACAGGAAGACAGCTAACTATCCGCATGCATGAACATCAACTAGCCACGAAACAACACGACCAGCTATCCTTAGTAGCCACACACGCAGACGACAAGCAACATGAATTCGACTGGGACAACACTACCATTATAGGGCAACCAGACAGAGAACAGCCAGGGAATTCCTAGAAGCATGGCACTCATCCACAAACTCCATCAACAAACACATCGACCTGGACCCAATATACCAACCACTACAGCGGACAGCTGAAACTGACAACCGGAAGCGGCAGGGACAGGCCAATATAAATGCCGGAGGAAACACCACAGAAGCGCTTCACAGGAGGCTCCCAAGCACTGAGGATGTCACCTAGACAGGGGACGAAACGTTTGCAACAAAAATTTCCAGCTCGGCGAACAGAACCACAACAACGAGCACCCGAGCTACAAATCTTCTCCCAAACTTTGAATATCTTTGCAATGTTTGATCACCTACTTCACTGTCTATTACACAACAAAGTTTGGTGTCAGCTGTAAAGTTACTGACCATTGAGTCATAGAGATGTACAACATGGAAAGAGGTCCTTCGGTCCAACTGGTCAATGTCAACCAGATATCCTATATTAATCTAGTCCCATTTGCCAGCACTTCGCCCATATCCCTCTCAAACTTTTCTATTCTCATACCCCTCCAGATGTCTTTTGTAATTGTACCAGCCTCCACCATGTCCTCTGGCAGTTCGTTTCACACACACAACCATGTTTGCTATATTTTCATGCGACTCCTTTCATATAAAATTACAAATGGCAATGGAGTCAGCATAAATCTTTCTGCTAAACACAGGCCTCCAGTTTGAAAAACAGTCCACCACTATTTTAAAACCAAAGATGTAAACGCATAATACCAAGAACCTGATACTGCCTGTATCAAATACTCTCCAGAAAGGCACAGCACCAAGTGAAACACTTTAAAGGTGAGGAGGAGCCAATGTTGGACTGGGGTTGACAAAGTTAAAAATCACTCAACACCTGGTTACAGTCCAATTGTTTTGTTTGGAGTACCAGCAACAGGAGGACAAAATAAAAGTAAACACAAGCAAATCAAAGAACACAAACAATTGAACATCTATTAAGACATCTCGACACGAAATGTTAGCTTGCTCTGTCATAGATGCTGTCTGACATGCATTTGCTCTTTTCAACTAAATAAATAAACCTTCCCTGCTGTATCCCTATCGAACACTCCGAGTACAGGAACAACAATGGGTTGAAATCCAGAGAAAGACCCCCTGCCCGTCTCAACTAAAAATACCTTTCTGTCACACCAAACCCCATCAAAAGCTTCTAGGACAGTGATAGTGCAGGATGAAAAAAAGTCCCATGGGCTCAGAAGTGGGCAGCTTTGTCAGCATTGAGGTGAAGAACTGCAGTGATTCAGTAGATTCAGAAGAGCACTGAGATGGTGACACAGCCCTGCTCGACACCAAGTCGAAGGGGGAATGAGTTGGTGGTGAAGCCATTTGTCATTACCATGACTTACATGTCATTGAGGGCCAGGCAAAGGATGATCACAAAAGTTGTGTTACTAAAGTGAAGAAGAATGCTCCACAAATGCTTCCCAATTGATGGACCTTTGTAAAGTCTAAGAAAGCCATCGAGAGTGGTAGGGTCTTTTCCCTGTATTTCTGCAGATTTCACGCAGTGAAAATTATGTCCAATGTGCCTCTCTCCGGCCGAAAGCCACACCGATACTCCAGGAAGAGTTGCTCAGCTACAGGGAAAAGACAGTTGAGAAACTTGGCAATGATTTTATCAACAGCTGACATCAGGGATATTCCCTTGTAGCTACCATTGTCTGACATGTTCCTTTTCTTGAAGATACTCACAACTGCGGCATCTGGGAATGCTTCTGAGATACTCTTCACCTTCCAGATAAGACACACAAGGGCATATCGCTGCACAGGATACTCTGTGCCCGCGCCCTTCAATGTCTCAGCTTCTACACATCCTCCTGCAGCCTTCTTCTTAAGTTGGTGGACGATTTCATCCAAGGCTTAGATATTGCTGAGCTCACAGTATGTAACATGCGGGGTGACTCGTTCAAACATTTAGACATGCCCTGACCAGCCGATAGAGAGCCAACTCCTCGAGTCAGCACAACTCCTGACACATCTGTCAGGCAGGACTCCCTCAACGGGGCTGTTAACCTTGTCCAATTTCGAAATCTCATTCAAAGAGCTCAAACTTGCTTTCCATCATAAAATCACTACCTTTCTCCTTCTTAAAATCCTATGACATCAGCTCATTCTTTCTCGTGTACAACCTCCGGAGGCGTTTTCCGACAAGATCTGGTCCCTGCGACTCTATCTCAGATACTGCTGGCATGTACCGGACTAATGGCTCGACTCTTGCCCATTGAGCATCTCAGCAGGAATTCATCTTCTTCCACAGGTGGCAATGGCAGCCAAGGCTGCAACATCTGCCGTGTCCACCTCACCCTCAGAGGCTTCTTCGACACTGGGAGGACTGGGAGAACCAACGGTTTCGTACACCCTTCCCAGATGTTCTGAGTGTCTAGATATGTTTTGCTCCTGCCCCACTTGTGAAGATACAGCTACCAAGCTTATTCAGGACCGCCTCTCTGACCTAAACATTGTACATCATGGGGCCTGTCCTCACTTTGTCCATGTCTATTAGCCAAGCAGGGCCATTTCCATGGTTTCAACAGCAAACTGCCACTCACGGAAAGGCGTTTTGTGGCCAGTATTGGCGTTCCTGATGCCATTTCACACTCACCATAAGGTCCGAGAAGATCAGATTTAACCTGGTGTGGAATCTCCTCCACATTAGCAACTCTGCTGGAGCGGCCCCTGCAGTTGCGTGAGTGCTGCTTCTTTAATCAAACAGAAACAAAAACAATTTGTTATCTAGTGAAGCAACCAGACGCTCACACCTTTTCAATCATCATCCCCACATTTGACAAATGAACTTTATAGACATCCAACCCCTTTATGTGGACACACACAATGTTAAAAATCATAGATACCATGAAAGGACTGGCACAGTTGCATGTCGACTGAGTCCAGGCTTTATCTGGTTCACTGCTGACAGCAATTATCGTTCTTGACGGCACTCTGGGTAATGCTCTGCCAACATGGATGCATCAGCATCCAAATCTGATCACCACATAATTTCTCTTCAACATCTTCATTTCAGAAATCACACATGATCCCAGTAGAGCTCAGCCAGTATGGAAAGTGACCTTTGCTTGGGACAAACATGCTTGTTCCCCACTTCAGCCTGCCGTCTGCAATGGTCATCTGGTCTTGCCAGGTCCAGGAAGGATGCAAACCTACTTGTGATGACCCTTCCATCTCCAACACCAGCAGCTGTTTTTGTTTCATAAGGACGGGATCTTGTTATATCCACATTCCGATATTTTCGTAGTTAACCGGAAGGGCGTCACGTGTCAGCACCACATCTCACTGGAAATTATTCAGTGCTACCAACTTCAAAGACAACAGCTGCTTTTTCACTGCCCAAAAGGCTGCTTCTTGGCAACGTGACTATTTGCAAGGCTGATCCTTTCTGAATAACAAATCTAAGGTGCCCAGGTGCAGGCTAGGTCATTACACATTTTTCAGTGATAATTCACCAGCCCAAGGAAAGACCAAATTTCCAATAGAGATGTGGAAGCCGAGGAACCCTTGGTTGCCCACATCATCGTTAAATGTGTGTAACCTGCTCATTGATGCTGCAGCTCAAGGAGATCACTTAGGGTGCCTTGGAACTTACAAGTTTTTTCCTTCCTCAGGCCTTGGGGAAGCATTAAAAGTTTTTTTTTATTGATCTTTCCAGTTATTAGAATATCGTACAGATAAATAACGATTTGGGATCAACCTTGAAAAATGTTCTTCCCCGTTCCCTGGAACACTTCACTGCCTGATGATACCCCAACTGCAAGGTAGTCAAGTATATTGGTTACACCCCTTATGGGTATTAACTGTATCATATTTATGGGAATCCTCACTGAATCACAATGCCACGTTGGCATGGCTCCTGTCCAACTTCACAATAGACAATAGGTGCAGGAGTAGGCCATTCTGCCCTTCGAGCCTGCATCATCATTAATTATGATCATGGCTGATCATCCTCAATCCTCACGACCCTGCAGTTTTGTGTACAAGGCCCTGATATGATTGGTTATTTATCTGATTTCAAAACTTGGCTCACTGTTTCTTTAAAATGTTGACAAGGTGAATCAACCCATCATAGCTATGACTAGTGCTGCTCATACAGTGTACTATAGTGGTTTGGTGATTGCTTCACGGGCCAGCCTCATGATTTGTGAGGGCTCAAAACTGGGCAGATTGTTGGCAGCGAGGTCCTGCAGTGAGGTAGATTCAGAAGTGTTGAGGTGATGACACAGCCTGTTTGACACCAGTTTAAAGGGGGAATGAGTCGGTGTTGAAGCAGTGCGTCATTATGATGACTTACATGTTGTTGTGGCCCAGGCGACGTATGGTGATAAACCGCATGGTGTTACTAAACTGGAGAAGAATGCTCCACAAATGCTTCCCAATTGATGGTGTCAAAGGCCTTTGTAAAGGTCAAAAGAGCCACCTACAGCAGTGAAAATCATGTCAATTGTGCCCCTCTGTCACCGAAAGCCACACTGAGACTCGAGGAGGAGTTCCTTAACCACAAGGAGGAGTCAGTTGAAAAGGACCTTTGTGATGAGTTTTCCAATGGTCGACATCAGGGATATTCCCCTATAGTTACCACAGTCTGACGTGTTCCTTTTTTTGAAAATATTAATGACTGTGGCATCTGGGAGGTCCACTAGGATGCATCTCCTCTGTCCAGGAAAGGCAGACAAGGGCATGTAGCTGCACCGGGAGCTCAGTGCTTTCGCACTTCAGTGACTCCAGGGAAATACCATTAGCACCTGCAGCCTTGTTCTTGAGCTGGAGGACAGCCTGCTCTGCTTTGTCTGAGGCTTGAGTGTTGCTGAGCTCCTTCCATGTAAGATGCTGTGGGATGCACTTCAAGAATTTAGACATGCTCAGTAAATACTACTGACCGAGCATTCGTAGAGACTGCTCGAGTGAGCAGAACCCCTGACACACCTGCCAGTCAGGACTCCCTGAGTGGATCAGGTGAACAGCCCCCAAACTGGAACATTATATTCAATGAGGTTCACTGGCTAACCGTGTTCCATTCATTGTCTCAGGAATTAGTTGGATACGGAGATAAAGGCACATCCTCTTTCCTGTAGCATTGCAAGTCATTTTCCCATGAGGTCCACTTCCTCAGACTCTGGCTTGGATACTGCCAGCATGTGCTGGACTGTGGCCCACCTCTTGCATTTCAGAAAATATCATCGTCTTCTGCAGGTGGTAATGATGTCAAGGCTGCAACATCTGCCAAGTTCATCTCACCCTCAGAGGTTTCTTCCAAACTGGGAGGACGGGGAGAGCCCACAGGTGCGGATAGCCTTTCCAGATGTTCTGAGGGGCTGGGAATGCTTTGCATCTGGCAAATGAAAGGTTACAGATATCATATGATCCTCACGTTTGTTCAGGAATGCCTCTCCAACCGAAATATTGCACATCTCGGGACCTGTCCGAACTCCGCTTATCCCTGCAGGGCCATTCCCACGGTTTCAACAGCACGCTTTGACCCATGAAGTAAGTTGTGCAAAGTGCAAAGTGGCGTTCTGTGGCAGGCATTGGCGTTCCTGATGCCGTTTCACCCTCCAGACAAGGTCTGCGATGATCAGTTTTATCCTGGATTCTTCTGTGCATGAACAACTCTGGTGGAGCTGTCCTGACAGTTGCGTGAGCATGGTTTCTGTAATCAAACAAACTGGGGCAGTTTGATTAGATTTGATTAGATTACAGTGTGGAAACAGGCCCTTCGGCCCAACAAGTTCACACCGAACCGCCGAAGCGAAACCCACCCATACCCCTACATTTACCCCTTACCTAACACTATGGGCAATTTAGTATGGCTAATTCACCTGACCCTGCACATCTTTGGACTGTGGGAGGAAACCGGAGCACCCGGAGGAAACCCACGCAGACACGGGGAGAACGTGCAAACTCCACACAGTCAGTCGCCTGAGGCGGGAATTGAACCCGGGTCTCTGGCGCTGTGAGGCAGCAGTGCTAACCACTGTGCCACCGTGCCGCCCACGGTTTGGTATCCAGTTAAGTTGTAGGCTGTTTTCTTAACCCTGCCTTCAAATGCTTGGACTGTTCTTTCCAGCCAGAATATCGGACAGCAGATGCAGCTGTGGTTACATGCCAAATACTATTCGACTTTAGGAAATACTCCAAACTCCCGGCTGGCTAATAAATGTCCGTTTTTTGTGACCAACATGCCCAGACGCCAACAACTTTTCAACCGTCACCCTCACATTGGACAAATGAACTTTATGCATATTCAACCACTTTGGAGTGTGCACAATGATTAAAAGTATAGACCCCCCGAACGGACTAGCATAGTCGAAATATAACTGATTCCAGGCTATATCTGGCCAGTCCCATGAATGAGGAGCACTGCACTGGTGACAATTCTTCTCCCTTTTGGCACTCGGGTTACTGCCCCATCAACGTGGCCGCCACGGCATGGAATCCGGGCCACCAGATAAATTCTCATCAACATCTTGATTTTGGAAATTACAGGATGTTCAGCCAGTATCCAACAGTGACCTTTGCTTGGGACCATCATGCTTGTTTCACACATTGGTAAGTCATCTTCAATGCACATCTGTCTCACCAGGTCCACGAACGATTCATCCTGCTTGTGATGATCTTTTCGTTTTAAACAACACCAATTTTTTTTTTATC